>NW_027325364.1:1642500-2176404 GCF_036924035.1 Leuresthes tenuis
AAAAGCTGAAAGATGAACATTAGCACATATTACACATAATTTACTAAAAAAAAACTCATCTTTCACACGATGTCACCGTTCTCAGTGCGGGTCGCTGCTGAGCAGCGAGTCTGATCTCTGGTCTTTAAAACTTATCAAGACTTCCTTCTGCTTTTGTTTTCCAGGTTATAAACGCCTCCTTGAATGTTAAAATACTGTAATTTTACTCCTAAAATGTTGTGAACTCATCCTCGTGTCACGACTGAAACACCCAGCAGGAATGAAAGGTTTCAGTAATACTTCTCAGTCCACCTGGTGGTCACCCACTCACCTGTGGTGTCCCTCAGGGCTCTGTGCTGGGCCCCCTGCTCCTCCCTTTGTATCTGCAGGCTCTTTCATCAGCAGTTCGTTCACTGTTTTGCAGATGATGCACAAATCTGTTTGCCCTTAAACCCCCAGAAAGATTAAACTTTCTGAATCTAAATGACAATAAGTTTGAGGTTTTAGTCTTTGGAGATCCTGAACCTGTCGACATGGGTCTGTTTTCTTGTAACTTTCACTTTCATTCTGTGAAGAATGTTGGAGCATATTTTGACAGTTTAAATCTAACAAGCCGATCTCCTCAGTTTTCAGGTCCAGTTTCTTCCATTTAAGGCTTGAAGTAAAACCCATCCTCCCCCCAAAGGCTGATCCAAGCCTTCAGAACCTTTTGCAGCTGCTGCACAGCTCACTTTTCTTTACCTGATTGTTAAAGAACCGTCGCTTTCTCCCAGCCTTCCTTTTGAGTTGAGCAGAAACTTTGTGAATATTTCTGTTTGTGTTTGTTGCATCTGTGAAGAACTTTGATCAAACTCAGTTATTTACTAAATGTTCTTTTTCTTTGTTCACAGAAAACCTCAGACAGTCATTTTCCAACCCGTCAGTTACTCTGGGCGGATTGTTGTGGACCGAACCTTGAACCGAACCTTGAACCGAACCTTGAACCAAACCTTGAACTGAACCTTGAAGAGAACCTTGAACTGAACCGAACCTTGAAGAGAACCTTGAAGAGAACCTTGAACTGAACCGAACCTTGAACCGAACCTTGAAGAGAACCTTGAACTGAACCGAACCTTGAACCGAACCTTGAAGAGAACCTTGAAGAGAACCTTGAACTGAACCGAACCTTGAACCGAACCTTGAAGAGAACCTTGAACTGAACCGAACCTTGAACCGAACCTTGAAGAGAACCTTGAACTGAACCGAACTTTGAAGAGAACCTTGAACCGAACCTTGAAGAGAACCTTGAACTGAACCGAACTTTGAAGAGAACCTTGAACCGAACCTTGAAGAGAACCTTGAACTGAACTGAACCTTGAACCGAACTTTGAACTGAACTGAACCTTGAACCGAACTTTGAAGAGAACCTTGAACCGAACCTTGAAGAGAACCTTGAACTGAACCGAACCTTGAACCGAACCGAACCTTGAACCGAACCTTGAAGAGAACCTTGAACTGAACCGAACCTTGAACCGAACATTGGACCGAACCTTGAACTGAACCGAACCTTGAAGAGAACCTTGAACTGAACTGAACCTTGAACCGAACCTTGAAGAGAACCTTGAAGCGAACCTTGAAGCGAACCTTGAAGCGAACCTTGAACCTCTGTCCATTTCACACATCTGTAATTGTTCTGAATAAATCCTTATTTCTAACTGATCCTGTTTTCAGTTGCGTCTGCTCCAGAAAGTCTGAGCGGTACCGGACTTTGTGTCCCTGGTGGAGGAGACTCAGTGAAGAGGCTTAATCCACAGAAGTGATTAAACTTCCAGTGAAGAGCGAATAGTTTGCCTCCCTGTTTCTGGTTAAAACTGGTTTAAACTGGTTAAAACTGGTTTAAACTGGTTAAAACTGGTTAAAACTGGTTTAAACTGGTTTAAACTGGTTAAAACTGGTTTAAACTGGTTAAAACTGGTTTAAACTGGTTAAAACTGGTTAAACGGAGACTGAACATTCATGCGTGTAAATTAATTTATTGTTGTTCTGAAGGCGAGAACAGAACATACGACGTGTTGCTTTGCTTCTTGTTTCAGTCCCTGCAGGAATGTTAGATTCGAGCTTTTCATCCTTCACTTCCTCCGAGAAGAAGACAAAACGCTGTCAGGAAATGGCGAAATGCTCCTTTAACACCACAGAATCTGTTAAATTAACTCAAAGTTCTTCTGCTTTTCTTTGGCGCGGCGTTGAAAACATTCCCAGCGGTCGGTGACAGAACCGGTTCCTCCCGTAAGGCTCGCAGTCCACATCGAACCGGCCGGGTCGGGAGAACCCAGGAGTTCCAGCAGGAAGTTCGTTGGTTCTGTCGGTGGAAATAATCGCAGGAGACAAACAAACCTGAGAAAAAGCAGCTTTTTCGGTCATTTAAAATGAAAATATTAAATTTCTGTGGATTAAACAAAGAAAAATAAGATTTTGACCTTAAAGTTTATCTGAAAATAAAAGAGTTTGTGAAATAATGTGAATAAAGTCAGAAAAATGAGGGAAAAGTTCGGATTCATTCACGAAATGATGAAATATCAGCGTTTATTTCTGAAAATCACAATTTTATTGTCAAAATCTCAGAAGTTCAGACTCCGACAGACAGAACGGCGATAATAACGGCTGCCGGTTCGTCGGCCCGAGCGGCGCCGGCGGCTCGGCTCCGGTTGGTTAAAGATGGCGTCCGTGTTCTTCAGGAATATAAACGTTCTCATTTGATTAAAAAAATAGAAATAAATCTCTCCGAGGACCTTCCTCTGAGACCCTCCACTCCACGCTCTGTGACCGCAGGTTTGATCCCGTCCAGGTGTCCTCGAGCAAGGCACTGAACCCCGTGGCGCCAAAGAACCGCCGCCGGCGGCGACGCCGTCCCGGGCGTTCACTTCAGAGAAAGGCACTGCGTTACAGTCACATTTAAATCTAAAACAGCTCCACTTCACGGAGGATTGAACCCGACGACTCAGTGCAAAACGGATAAAAAGAAGTCATCTTCATCATCTTCGTCATCGTATAAAACGGCGTGTGACGTCTGTGCAGCCGCCAGGACGCTAAAGCGGGGGAGACGTCTCGACTTTTGGAGGAACTGCCGGCCGACTGGGACGAAGAGGAGGTCGTCTGTGGAGAAAGAAGCAGTTTTACTTCTGCTTTTCACACATTTACAGTCAGAAGAAATGTTTCCATCAGGAAATCATCTGTTCAGCAGCAGGTGTTACAGCTCAGATCAAACTGTCCTTATTCAGTGAAGAAAACGGTGTGTGAGAAACTAAGTGAACCCTCACTGCTTCCACAGGAACTAAGAGGGTAAAACAGCCAGGAGCTGCTGATCAATGCTCTGATTAACTGATCAATGCTCTGATTAACTGATCAATGCTCTGATTAACTGATCCTCAGTCAGTGTGAGCAGCTCTATAAAAGCAGAAGTTCTGTCAGTTTAACACGATGCCAAGGAGGAAAGACACCAGCAATGATCTCAGAGAAGCAGCTGCTGCTGCCCATCAGTCTGGGAAGGGTTATAAGGCCATTTCCAGACTATCTGGAGTCCATCATTCTACAGAGAGAAAGATTATTCACAAGTGGAAAACATTCAGGACAGCTGTCAATCTTCCCAGGAGTGGACGTCCCAGCAAGTTCACCCCAAGGTGAAGAAGCCCAGAGCTACATCTCAGACTCTACAGGCCTCAGTTAGCATGTTAAAGGTTAAAGGTCACCCCAAGGTGAAGAAGCCCAGAGCTACATCTCAGACTCTACAGGCCTCAGTTAGCATGTTAAAGGTTAAAGGTCACCCCAAGGTGAAGAAGCCCAGAGCTACATCTCAGACTCTACAGGCCTCAGTTAGCATGCTAAAGGTTAAAGGTCACCCCAAGGTGAAGAAACCCAGAGCTACATCTCAGACTCTACAGGCCTCAGTTAGCATGCTAAAGGTTAAAGGTCACCCCAAGGTGAAGAAGCCCAGAGCTACATCTCAGACTCTACAGGCCTCAGTTAGCATGTTAAAGGTTAAAGGTCAGCCCCAAGGTCAGAGAAATGCTGCAAACCTCAATGAGCTGAAGCAGCGCTGGAGAGAAGAGGGCCGAGATTCCTCCAGAACCATGAGAGAGACTGATAACGTCCCACAGGAAACCATCACTGCAGCTCACTGCTGCTGAAGCTGCTGGATCAGGGGTTCACTTAGTTTCTCACTCACTGCTGCTGTGTTCTGTCTCAGTGTCTGTTCCATAAATAATGACTCAGTGACACATCATGTGTTGTTCCTCTGTGGAAAACACCACAAACTCAGAGTGAAACTTCAGCTTGAAGGTCACCATGTCAGAGTCACACTGAAGTGTGTCTCATCTATGAGACCAGCAGGGTGGATGTGAGTGGGCGGGGCTTAGCAGAGGAGGCGGAGCCAACTTACGGAGCGACAGCTCGTTAAAGGAGGAACTTTCACTCAAAGGGGAACTAAATAAATACCAGGGTTGTGTTTTTGGGGAGTTTTACACCTGCTGGTGACCTCAGATGCCCTGATATCTGCTCCCAGGAGCAGGAAGAAGGAGTTTTACACTTCAGACGCCCTGATATATGCTCCCAGGAACAGGAAGAAGGAGTTTTACACTTCAGACGCCCTGATATCTGCTCCCAGGAACAGGAAGAAGGAGTTTTACACTTCAGACGCCCTGATATATGCTCCCAGGAACAGGAAGAAGGAGTTTTACACTTCAGACGCCCTGATATATGCTCCCAGGAGCAGGAAGAAGGGATTTTACACTTCAGACGCCCTGATATATGCTCCCAGGAGCAGGAAGAAGGAGTTTTACTGAATATTTCACCTTTAAACTGACGCGGTCTTACCTGTTCGGACCGGCTGCAGGTGCGACGGCTCCATGTGCCGGTTTGGTATTGAAGGCGTTGTCGGCGTGCGGCGGGAGACCAGGGTGTGGCGGCAGGTGAGGGTGAGGGGGCGGGGCCGGAGGGCGCGGCTTCTTCGGCACCACAGGTTTGAGAGGAAAAGAAACCTGAAGAGAAAAAACAACTTTGAGATCAAACGAAACCAGCAAATATTTTAGATGATTGTTTAAATATGACAGACGTTTGATTATCAAAGAAGCCGATTGATTAGTTTTAGTTTATTAATTATTACAACCAGCAACTGAAACGTCCAACGATTTTTTGTGCTCCTGAATGCCTCATGCCCACCATTTTTTTTTTAATTGAACCACCTCCGATGCGCTCAACTCATCAATCAACCAGTTTAATCAGCAGTAATCACAGCGATTGATCAGCTCCTCTACCTGAGATGCTTCTCCTGGCATGCAGCGTACCTGTGGAGGTGTGACGGGGTCAGGGGGGAGTGGCTTGTTGGGCGGAGCCGGCCGACTCACCGGCTGCTGGAAGGTTAGTGAGGAGGAGGAGGAGAGGAAGAAGAAGAGTGAAGAAGAGGACAGAGCAGGAGCGAGGAAGGAGTTTCAGTTTGTGACGTCTTCGGGTTCAAACTTAGACTTTAAAGCAGCTCACTAACAGAAACGATGCCTTCAGGAACATCAGGACATTTTAAAGAGAAACTGTTTACGCTTCGACTTGAACTTCAGGGCCGAAGAAAGACAGAAAAAATGGTAAAAATGAAGGAAACATTTGAATATACACAGAAACATTCTCATTATCTGATGTATGAAGCACAAAAAAAACGTTAAATAAATGAATTGGAAAATAAGATAAAAGTTAATAAAGATGCTGAATGAACTGATGAAACAGAAAAACAGACATTCATGCAACAAACTGACTCTTTGCATCATTTTGGTGCAGATTCTGGAGTATTTTAATCATCTTTGACCTAATTATTTCGTGTCAATTGAAAATAATCAGCGCTCTGCTGCAGGTCTCGCTGCATTGCATTCTGGGTAATCGTGTTTTTTAGTGCGATATTTTGAGGCTGCGTTTCAGATCGTGTTTTAATGTCCTAAAATGTCTGTTTCTACTCCACAGAACAGGATGATGAACTCCATTTTGAGGCGTTCAAAGATAATATCCGACATTAATCAGCTGACTGTGACGCCGGAGCAGGAACACACAGCTGAACGCGTCTTTTAACTGGTTTGATTCCTCAGATGAGACGAAAAAAAAGGGGGATTTACAGGGAACTGACTTCAGTGGAAATGAACAACCGACACGTCACAATGTGCAGCAGAATCTTTGCTTTTTATCGAGTTTCACAGGTTTCCTGCTTCAAATTTCAGGAATGAGATCAACTTCTTAGCCAAACTGAACCAAAGCTCGTTCAGGCTGGTTTGAAACAGGTCACTGAGCTGTTTGGTGACGCTGCTGATTCAGCAGATCTGAATGAAAAAGGTTTTAAAACATCTGGAATTGAATAAAATGAGACATGGGAACAAAGCGCTGAACGTTTGCGTTCGTTTCCTTTTTCTTATCGGCCTGAACGGCTGAATTTTAGCATGAAATCTAAAAACTACGCAGAGTTTTCTGTCCTCGCAGCCTCTCTGAGGTCCGAGGAGGGAAAGAAACGAACATCTGGACGACTCAGACAGACACAACGAACACGACAGCGTTTCCTCCTCCGAGCAGCAGGTGGCGCTGTGACAAACACACCCAACACAGGACAGACTCACACCACACACTGCAGCTGGAGGTGACTGTACCTGGTTGCTGGGGGTGGGGGGGTCGGGGGGCAGAGGCTTGGTGGGGGGGGCTGGTCGCTGTTTAACCAACTGAAGCAGCAGAAATGAGAGTCAGAAGAAGAAGAAGAAGAAGAAGAAGAGCAGCGAGTCAGTGTTCAGGCGACTCTGATGTGAATCAGCTGATGAGATAAAGGAACAGTTCAACATTTTTGGGAAGTCCTCTCACAGTTCTCCCGAGTTTTTAACCCGGCTGATAAACTCAGTGAAAGTTTTCAGAAGCTGAAGTTCACCGTTTGACCTGATGGGGGCAGCGTTGGGTCACTGCTCGTAAACCCAAACACAGACATGATGATGCAGCGGTGTGTTTGAGACAGTTAACAGATACTGATGAGGAAGAGGAGTTATATAATCCCTCCAGTGGGTTCTGGTTCTGGTCCACCATCTGGAGGGAGGAGCTTAATCATCCAGGATGGTGAAGCTCCTCCCCCATATGATTAAGCTCCTCCCCTATCTCTAAGGCTGAGCCCCGCCCCCCTCTGAAGGAAACTCATTTCAGCCGCTTGTATCCAGGACCTCATTCTTTGGGTCAGAACCCAGATCTGTGAGCACAGGTGAGGGTTGGAACAAAGATGGAGCAGGAACCTGAAAGCTTCTCCTTCCGGCTCAGCTCCCTCTTCACCACAAATGATGTGTCTTTGTCAAACTGACTTAAATCATTAGATCAACTAGAAAGCTTCAGCTAACAAAGTAATGTGGGAACAATAATGTTCATCTTTCAGAAAGGAACAGCAGTAACTCCTTAGAAGTTGGTGTACGTCATCTTCATTAGCTAAGCTGTTAGCGTTAGCTGCTGCTAAAGGAAGAAATAAATCAGTAAATAAACCATGAGGAGTTATTTCATTAGCTAAGCTGTTAGCGTTAGCTGCTGCTAAAGGAAGAAATAAATCAGTAAATAAACCATGAGGAGTTATTTCTCAGATGCTTCCATTTCCCTGCTCTGAAGTTCAGGCTCTGAGAGTTGGAACTGATCCTCTTTGTGGCTCAGTTCCTTCAGTCCAGCGTTGAACTGGACCAAGTTGTTAAAACAGTGGGATGAAAAGTGTTTGCTGCACATTCACAGTCTTTAGCTAACTCTGCTGGAACATTAGCCTCAGATATAGTTTATCCACTGGGCTCTTATATCCTCTGAGGCTGCTGCTGGATGGAAGATGCATGCTCCTCAGTGCAGCTGACAGCAGAACATTTCCACCAGAAGCTGGCTTCATCCGTCCAGCAGGGTGGATGTGAGGGGGCGGGGCTTAGCAGAGGAGGCGGAGCCAACTTAAGGAGTGACTACTTTAGGAATTAAAATCAGAACGGCTCCTTAAAAGAGGAACTTTCAGGGAAGTTTACACCTGTTTTACACCTGCTGGTGACTTCAGACGCCCTGATATATGCTCCCAGGAACAGGAAGAAGGAGTTTTACACTTCAGACGCCCTGATATATGCTCCCAGGAACAGGAAGAAGGAGTTTTACACTTCAGACGCCCTGATATATGCTCCCAGGAGCAGGAAGAAGGAGTTTTACACAATATTTCACCTTTAAAGCTCATCCAGAGCGATGGGTTTAATAAAAACAGGGAATATTGTAAAGTTAATCCCGTTCAAATGAGGTTTCAGTCTTTGTTTGAGGAAACAAAGACTTACAGAGTAAGAGGATTTCTTGAAATGATGAAATATTCCTGTAATTTCCACCAAAATGATCGAAACAACAAAACCTAAACACATCACGAACAACTGGACCGAGACGACAAGAAACCACAGACTACGACGAGACGAGACGTGAACACCTGCCGGTGAGTTCAGGTGACGTTACCTTCGCCGGGGGTGTTAGGGCGGGGTCAGGGGGGAGGGGCTTAGTGGGAGGAGCAGGCCTGTTATGAACCTGATAGGAGAGAAAACAGGAAGTGAAACATGCAGACAGGAGCCATCCAACACAGGTGAGTTTAACTGACACGTCATGTGTTGTTTCCAGTTAAAATGACTCAAATCTGAGCTCCAAAAACAAGTTTCACCAAATAAACCTGTTTTTTGTTCATATAAATCCCAAAATAAAGAGCCAATAAAGTTTACGGCAGTTTCTCTGCAGTTTGCCTGTGAATCTTCAGGGAAATTGATAAAAAATAGCGGTTATTTTGTGTTTTTGCACTCTTTTAACCACAGTTCTCCATCTCTTCCATCGAGTCCTGCTCTGACTGATGATAAAAGGAATCTCGACTCTCAGGACTCTGGAGCATTGATGTCGTGCTATCGTGCTAAGCTAACTGGCCTTTATGGACACACTGTTCAGAATGAACATGCAAACTTATCAATAGACACCTGAGAGCCTCAGTTTCACAGCATCTGGAGGAACCTGAGCTTCGGTCGGCACTGGTTGTTTAATGTGTTAAAGGGAAAGAGTGAAACCATCGTCTCAACGCTTCACATCAGTTACTTTTTGCTTCTTTTAACAGTAAATTTGTTCCCTTTACGGCAGGAAATCTGAGGCAGAAGTAGAATATAAACCCGGTTTCTGAGACCTGAGGCGGACAAAGTGGGCCGGGCTGATTCTGGAGCTTCCCGTGTTGCTTTTATATGAAGAACGAGCAGCAGAGAGTTTAACTGTGCATGTCTGCTGGGGGATCTGAGCCCAAACATCACCTCTTTCTGCTGGACCGGCTCAGTGTGCTGTCGTGCTGCTTTGGTTTCCTCTTTTTGGGGCGGAGCCAGCGGGATGTCGGCCTGCGGGTTCAGGTGGTACCTCAGAGGCCGGACTTGCTCTCCGTTCCTGCCGTCCACTCGCTCCATCACCGGAGTCCTGTGAGGGAGAAAACACGACGCATCTTTGCTGTTTCTCTGGGAAGAGAAGCTTTTTAGCTTCAGCTGAGGCGCTAAAACACTGGGACACAAACACCGACCTTTAACTATGTGAACACAGACAAAAAAAAGCCTTTGGGTTTGCTTTCAGGTGCACAAACTTCCTGTTGGCGGTCGGACTTAAAGCTCCACCTAAAACTGTTTCAGCTTCATTACCCAGAAACCTCTCTGCCCAGAACTGTCCTAATAAAGACTGTGGGTCCAAAACTCTGACTGAGTGAAATGAGCTGGAAGAATGTGAGCAGCAGCCACGATCAGAGCTGTCTGAGTCCTCCAAGCTCCGGTGTTTCCTAAAGGAGATCCTTAAGGAAGCGTCGGAGCTCCTTTCTCTCAGGAAGGACGGTCCGGTGTTTCCTAAAGGAGATCCTTAAGGAAGCGTCGGAGCTCCTTTCTCTCAGGAAGGACGGTCCGGTGTTTCCTAAAGGAGATCCTTAAGGAAGCGTCGGAGCTCCTTTCTCTCAGGAAGGACGGTCCGGTGTTTCCTAAAGGAGATCCTTAAGGAAGCGTCGGAGCTCCTTTCTCTCATAAAGGACGGTCCGGTGTTTCCTAAAGGAGATCCTTAAGGAAGTGTCGGAGCTCCTTTCTCTCAGGAAGGACGGTCCGGTGTTTCCTAAAGGAGATCCTTAAGGAAGCGTCGGAGCTCCTTTCTCTCATGAAGGACGGTCCGATGTTTCCTAAAGGAGATCCTTAAGGAAGCGTCGGAGCTCCTTTCTCTCAGGAAGGACGGTCCGGTGTTTCCTAAAGGAGATCCTTAAGGAAGCGTCGGAGCTCCTTTCTCTCAGGAAGGACGGTCCGGTGTTTCCTAAAGGAGATCCTTAAGGAAGCGTCGGAGCTCCTTTCTCTCATGAAGGACGGTCCGGTGTTTCCTAAAGGAGATCCTTAAGGAAGCGTCGGAGCTCCTTTCTCTCATGAAGGACGGTCCGGTGTTTCCTAAAGGAGATCCTTAAGGAAGCGTCGGAGCTCCTTTCTCTCCTGAAGGACGGTCCGGTGTTTCCTAAAGGAGATCCTTAAGGAAGCATAGCAGCTCCTTTCTCTCATAAAGGACGGTCCGGTGTTTCCTAAAGGAGATCCTTAAGGAAGTGTCGGAGCTCCTTTCTCTCCTGAAGGACGGTCCGGTGTTTCCTAAAGGAGATCCTTAAGGAAGTGTCGGAGCTCCTTTCTCTCCTGAAGGACGGTCCGGTGTTTCCTAAAGGAGATCCTTAAGGAAGCATAGCAGCTCCTTTCTCTCATAAAGGACGGTCCGGTGTTTCCTAAAGGAGATCCTTAAGGAAGCGTCGGAGCTCCTTTCTCTCAGGAAGGACGGTCCGGTGTTTCCTAAAGGAGATCCTTAAGGAAGCGTCGGAGCTCCTTTCTCTCCTGAAGGACGGTCCGGTGTTTCCTAAAGGAGATCCTTAAGGAAGCGTCGGAGCTCCTTTCTCTCAGGAAGGACGGTCCGGTGTTTCCTAAAGGAGATCCTTAAGGAAGCGTCGGAGCTCCTTTCTCTCCTGAAGGACGGTCCGGTGTTTCCTAAAGGAGATCCTTAAGGAAGCGTCGGAGCTCCTTTCTCTCATGAAGGACGGTCCGGTGTTTCCTAAAGGAGATCCTTAAGGAAGCGTCGGAGCTCCTTTCTCTCCTGAAGGACGGTCCGGTGTTTCCTAAAGGAGATCCTTAAGGAAGCGTCGGAGCTCCTTTCTCTCAGGAAGGACGGTCCGGTGTTTCCTAAAGGAGATCCTTAAGGAAGCGTCGGAGCTCCTTTCTCTCAGGAAGGACGGTCCGGTGTTTCCTAAAGGAGATCCTTAAGGAAGCGTCGGAGCTCCTTTCTCTCATGAAGGACGGTCCGGTGTTTCCTAAAGGAGATCCTTAAGGAAGCGTCGGAGCTCCTTTCTCTCAGGAAGGACGGTCCGGTGGTTCCTAAAGGAGATCCTTAAGGAAGCGTCGGAGCTCCTTTCTCTCATGAAGGACGGTCCGGTGTTTCCTAAAGGAGATCCTTAAGGAAGCGTCGGAGCTCCTTTCTCTCATGAAGGACGGTCCGGTGTTTCCTAAAGGAGATCCTTAAGGAAGCGTCGGAGCTCCTTTCTCTCATGAAGGACGGTCCGGTGTTTCCTAAAGGAGATCCTTAAGGAAGCGTCGGAGCTCCTTTCTCTCAGGAAGGACGGTCCGGTGGTTCCTAAAGGAGATCCTTAAGGAAGCGTCGGAGCTCCTTTCTCTCATGAAGGACGGTCCGGTGTTTCCTAAAGGAGATCCTTAAGGAAGCGTCGGAGCTCCTTTCTCTCATGAAGGACGGTCCGGTGTTTCCTAAAGGAGATCCTTAAGGAAGCGTCGGAGCTCCTTTCTCTCAGGAAGGACGGTCCGGTGGTTCCTAAAGGAGATCCTTAAGGAAGCGTCGGAGCTCCTTTCTCTCATGAAGGACGGTCCGGTGTTTCCTAAAGGAGATCCTTAAGGAAGCGTCGGAGCTCCTTTCTCTCATGAAGGACGGTCCGGTGTTTCCTAAAGGAGATCCTTAAGGAAGCGTCGGAGCTCCTTTCTCTCATGAAGGACGGTCCGGTGTTTCCTAAAGGAGATCCTTAAGGAAGCGTCGGAGCTCCTTTCTCTCATGAAGGACGGTCCGGTGTTTCCTAAAGGAGATCCTTAAGGAAGCGTCGGAGCTCCTTTCTCTCATGAAGGAAACACCGGACCGTACTTCCTGAGAGAAATGAGCTCATTCTTTCCCATAATTCCTTGCAGCTGCAGCTTTGAGAGATTATTTTCATCCAGTCGTACTAACAGTGATTCATAAATCACTATATTTGCCTTTTTATCTGAACTCTGATGATAAAGTAATATTCTTTAATAACGTTCCTCTAACAGCGGATCAGATCCCATCAGATGAAGCATCTGCAGCTGTTTCTGAACAACATTTATTGAACATCTGGAGTTTCAGACCCACGTCACAGCTGAGCCTCGTCTTTTCCTGAGTCCTGAAGGAGTTTTCCTCCCAGGAAAGATCAAGGAAAAGACGAGCAGAGGCCTGGAACAGTCGGATCAGTGCAGCTTTGAATCGTGACGCGGTTTTCCTGCAGGTGTGTTCAGGTCTGAGAGGTGACGGCAGAAGATTTAAAGGCTGGACGTCACCTCTCAGACTCTACAGGGACAGACTACAGACCAGGACCCGCGGGCCCGGCAGTACCTGGAGACGTGGGCGGGTTCAAACTCCAAACCCCACATCTCACAGTCAGTCACACTGCATTGTGGGTAAGAGAAGAGTTCAGCTTGTTTACAGAGAGGAAGCCGAATGTATGACATCATCATTAAACACACACTCTGCGTCGTGTTACCGGTTGTTCTGGCGAGCTTTGTGGAACGGGCTGTTCGGCCCCAGACAGCAGAGCGTCCGACGGAAACGAGGGAAGCGGAGCGCGAGGAAGAGGAGGACCACGGGGAGGATGAAGAAGAAGATGACGAGCAGCGCCACTCGGACCGGATCCGACTCTGAACACAGAAACAGGAGTTAGAACTGGTGGGGATTCTGGTTTAACTGGAGATTTCAGAGTGACGCACCTCCGGTAGCTCGGGCCGGGCCGCTGTCCACGCTGCCGCCGTGACCCGAATACCTGCAGTCAGGTGGAGCCCAGCCCACATCGCAGTGACAGTTCTTATTACTGTTGCACACCTGGAACACAGAGATCTGACCGGGTTACAGATGCAGCCGCTTCTCAAACTGTGAACATGAAAACATGGCTGCCGGGACGCCGGAGAACGGCGCCCCGACGTCTCCTGATCCTTCAACACCGAGCTGAGAATCAGGAAGTCCGAAGCATCTACGCCCGACCGTCTTATTTGTGTCCCGGGAACAAAAAAAAGGGGATTTTCCCATAATATTTCCCCTTTAAGGCTGGAGATATGCGCAGATCCATGCTGCACTCACCCCGTGACCGTTGCACTTCCTGCGACACTCGTCCACGCCTAAGACGGACACGTCCCGACACTTCTGGTTTAAACAGGCCTACGAACAAAACCAAAAAAAGGAAAAGTCTGACTGAGAAATTCCTGAAAAATATTAAATGTTAGAATCATGTTAAAGAAGTCGTAAGCCAAGAACATCCCAGAGAGATGCCGGAGGTCCTTCCTGCCAGCAGCAATAACTCATAATTAAACTCATAATTAAATCTGATGATTGGAGACGAACAGGAAGCCTCAGCTTCCTGTTCTCTGCTAGCTTCCTTTTGTCCTCTGCTAGCTTCCTTTTGTCCTCTGCTAGCATCCTTTTGTCCTCTGCTAGCTTCCTTTTGTTCTCCGCTAGCTTCCTTCTGTTCTCCGCTAGCTTCCTTCTGTTCTCTGCTAGCTTTCTTCTGTTCTCTGCTAGCTTCCTACTGTTCTCTGCTAGCTTCCTTCTGTTCTCTGCTAGCTTTCTTCTGTTCTCTGCTAGCTTCCTTCTGCTCTCCGCTAGCTTCCTTCTGTTCTCCGCCTGATGATTGTTTTGAAAAAAATAAAAATACAGCAACTATGTCATTTCCCTTTGGGAGGAATTAACTATTTTTCCATTTAAATTAACTTAAAATAATATCATAAAACAAAAAAAAAAAAAACAATCATAAACAAACGTGTTACTTTTTATCCCCTTAAATCTACCAGCTCACACTGCTCCAAATACGACAGAAACATCAGGAGCTGAGAGGAAACTACTTCTGAGGCAGAATAAATCAGCATCGTGCTTCAGGGACTCGCCCTTAAATACACTAAATGTCTCGTTAATCGAGCCGTTGAACAGAACGTTTGTGATTTAGGGTCAAAGGTCGCGATAGGAGTCAAACCGACTCCCATCTGGACACAAAATGTTATTTTTCTGATAGTTTTTCTACTTCTTATTGATCCTCATAATCTGGTTTCTTTTCAGTCTCTTGTTTAGCTTTTAGTTTATTTCTCCTTCCTGTTCGGGCCTCAGCTCCACATTACGCTCAGATCCTCGCCGTTACTTCATCACCAGTCTTCTCTGTAGTTCTGTTCCTGTGTTTGTTCTGTTATTCATCTTTTATTTACCAAGTTAAGTTCAGTTTCCAAGCTGAGCAGCAAATAAAAACTTCAGTTCTGTCCTCCGTTAGCCTTTAAGCTGTTTTTGCTTGAGTTAAGGTTGGATTAACTTGGATTAAATACATAAATATCATCAAATATAATCAATTTAATACCGACTTCCACTAATTCTTATATTTACTCTAAATAACATGAAAGAGCAGAGAGTTTTATCCCGGTACATGTCGCTTTAATACATGATGAAACAGCTCCTTTCTAAACCCAGAGTGTCCTCCAGGCCTGTGGGGGGCGCTGTCTGACCTTGCCGGGGCCGCAGGCGGTGCCCTGGGCCACGGTGGCGGGGTCGGACACGTCGTCGTCCAGGTGGAAGAAGGTCCCCCTGCAGACCAGGTCGCTGTCGTTGAAGCGGACGGTGGTGGTGAGGATCTGCGCGTTGCTGCCCAGCAGGGGGCGCTCCCTGCCCCCCTGACACTGGATCCTTCCACAGTGGACGTCCCTGCAAGAAACGTGACAGGAAGTGACGTCAGAGACTGAGGCCTGTTTCCACACTGAGGCATCATGGGACTCGTAGTTCTGAGCGCGCTCAGTGGAGCCCGACACTTACGAGCTTCCACAGGCGACGTAGGAGCCGTTGGTCAGCTGACCGCAGTTTCCATATTTGTTCCCCTGCTTGTTGACTGATGAGAAACACACAGCTGGAGCGCTGGTGGCGTCTGAAGACAAAGATGGAAACCAGCATGAACGGGTGAGAAATGAATTCAAACTGGTGTCTGTTCAGTAAAACGCCCTTAAATCCGATTCAAACTGGTCTAACTTTAGTCTAAATTGGTTTGAGCCCAGACTGTAAACCGGTTTAGTCTCCATGTAACCCACTTTTAGCACGGTAAAAACTGGTTTAGGATCCAAATAAACTCATTGGTGTTGGTCTCAGCAGGTCTGAGATCAGTATTAAAGACGATAAAACCCTCATTTTCTTACTGGGTCCCCACAGCATCTGGCACTGGGTGTCCATGATGGCGCAGACGCCGCCGTAGCAGTAGGACGTGGCGTCCTGGCAGGGCTCCCCGTTCTGCAGGAAGACGTTGGGGGGGCAGTAGGCAGAAGAACCCGTGCAGAACTCGGGCAGGTCGCACTCTCCGAGCGGCTCACGGCAGACCGAACCCGCCGCCCGAAGCTGAAGGAAGAGGACGGTTAAAGTCAGACGCCGACTGAGAGGTTGGGGTTCGATTCGGGGCTTTTTGTCTGTCTGACCTTACAGTCCTGGCAGCAGATACCGTCGGACGCACACTGAGCTCCGGGTACCAGCTGACACGTGGAGGCGTTACAGCAGGGGTCCTCACACTCCTGACCAATCAGAGCACAGCAACACGTCAACAACATAAAACTTCAAAGCTTCCCCTTTTCCACCCAACGGCTTCCATCACTGAGAGAATTAATCTCAGTCCAAGCTGTGGCCCGCTCTGAGTCGCTAACCCTAAAGAACCCGTGACCCCGCACAGGTGAACAGGCAGGTGAAGGTGTGCAGGTGAGTACCTCCAGCAGGCCGCAGTCACACTGCTCTCCTTTCTCCACGTACAGGTTTCCGCAGCGAGGTCCTCCCAGCAGGTGGTCCGGCTGCGGCACGTTGAACAGACACATGCCGCCGCCGTGCAGAAGGCTGACGGACAGATCAGCGGCGCTGCAGCTGCTGAACTGCTGGCCGGGCATGAACCTGGGGTCAGAGGTCACAGGTGAGCCATTTCAGCTCCTGCTCAGGTTCTTCTGCTGTAGCATTGATGTCGTGCTATCGTGCTAAGCTAACTGGCTTTTATGGACACACTGTTCAGAATGAAGATGCAAACTAATCAATCAGTTTCACAGCATCTGGAGGAACCGGAGACGCCAAACGCTCTCCAAGAGGTTAAATTTGTGATAAATTTGTGATAAACAACACGCCAGAGTGGGTCAAACACTGTGGTACTGACCCGGTTGACGGCTCCATGATGCATCCTCCGAGGCGCGGCTCGTTCTGGCAGGAGCAGCGGCGGTCGGCGGTGTCGTGTCTCATCCCAAGGTTGTGACCGAGCTCGTGAGCGATGGTCGAGGCCACGCCCAGAACGCTGACCAGGTGGTCCTGAGAGAGGAGAGGGGGCGGGGTTTAAAAAGCTGCAGAGCCACACCACAGAGGCTTGTACGAGGTACCAGAAGGAAGCTAGAAGAGACCAGAAGGAAGCTAGCGGAGAACAGATGGAAGCTAGCGGAGAACAGAAGGAAGTTAGCAAAGAACAGAAGGAAGCTAGCGGAGAACAGAAGGAAGCTAGCAGAGAACAGAAGGAAGCTAGCGGAGACCAGAAGGAAGCTAGAGGAGAACAGAAGGAAGCTAGCAGAGAACAGACGGAAGCTAGCAGAGAACAGACGGAAGCTAGCGGAGAACAGAAGGAAGCTAGCGGAGAACAGAAGGAAGCTAGCGGAGAACAGAAGGAAGCTAGCGGAGAACAGAAGGAAGCTAGCGGAGAACAGAAGGAAGCTAGCGGAGAACAGAAGGAAGCTAGCAGAGAACAGACGGAAGCTAGCGGAGAACAGAAGGAAGCTAGCGGAGAACAGAAGGAAGCTAGCAGAGAACAGACGGAAGCTAGCGGAGAACAGAAGGAAGCTAGCGGAGAACAGAAGGAAGCTAGCGGAGAACAGAAGGAAGTTAGCGGGGAACAGAAGGAAGCTAGAGGAGAACAGAAGGAAGCTAGCAGAGAACAGACGGAAGCTAGCAGAGAACAGACGGAAGCTAGCGGAGAACAGAAGGAAGCTAGCGGAGAACAGAAGGAAGCTAGCGGAGAACAGAAGGAAGCTAGCAGAGAACAGACGGAAGCTAGCAGAGAACAGACGGAAGCTAGCGGAGAACAGAAGGAAGCTAGCGGAGAACAGAAGGAAGCTAGCGGAGAACAGAAGGAAGCTAGCGGAGAACAGAAGGAAGCTAGCGGAGAACAGAAGGAAGCTAGCGGAGAACAGAAGGAAGCTAGCAGAGAACAGACGGAAGCTAGCAGAGAACAGACGGAAGCTAGCGGAGAACAGAAGGAAGCTAGCAGAGAACAGACGGAAGCTAGCGGAGAACAGAAGGAAGCTAGCGGAGAACAGAAGGAAGCTAGCGGAGAACAGAAGGAAGCTAGCGAAGAACAGAAGGAAGCTAGCGGAGAACAGAAGGAAGCTAGCGGAAGCTAGCGCCCAGAATGCTGACCAGGTGGTCCTGACAGAGAAGAGGGGGCGGGGTTTAAAAAGCTGCAGAGCCACACCACAGAGGCTTGTACGAGGTACCATCCAGGTTGGTAAACATGACACAAATGAACATGTTCAGACCAGAAACCAGGACGCAAACACACATAAATGTGAACACAGACACAACACAGGGTTTGCTTTCAGGTGCAAAAACTTCCTGTTGGCGGATCTAAAAGCTGCACCTAAAACTGTTTAAACTTCATTACCCAGAAGCCTCTCTGCCCACAAATGAAGTTAGTCAGAGGGTTCAGATGGCCTCTGATTGGTCGGCAGGCGGCTCTGTCACACTGACTCACGCTGACTCACCACGTTGACGCCGCCCGATCTGTCTCTGGAGCACATGGACGACTGAGACGCCATTCCCACTGTGGTGCCATCAAAAGACTCGCCCCTGTGGAGCGAAAACAAATCGGTGACGATCCGAATCAGGCCGGCCAATCAGAAGGCTTTAATGCTCGTAACAGCTCACATGACGAGCTGGGCGTTGTCATGGCGAAGGCGCGGCAGCAGGTCTCTGGTTCTCCACTCCAGGAAGTTGTTGAGGGTGTCGATGGGACTCTTCTCCACTTGGATCTTATCGCGGTCGCTCCAGATCTCCAGACCGGTCAGCGCCACCCGGACATTCAGAGGACGGTAGAACTGAAACAGGAAGAGGAGGCGGGTCGGTGCTACTGCCACAGCAGGAAGACAGAGACAGACAGCGACAGGAAGTCCGAGGCCTCACCCAGTCCACCTGGTTGGCCACGTCCAGCATGCGGTAGATGATGGTCTTATTGTTCTTCTGGTAATTCAGGAACTGTGAGGGGCAGACAGGATGTGTGGTTACAACCTGTTGTGTGACACTAACAAACGCCGCCATCTTGTGTCGAAAAAACATGGAGGAAAGAAAGAAGTTTGATTTATTTCTACTGGTCTGTTGGGGAATTAGGCCGGCTTGCTGCTCTGGTTTGAATCCTTGTAAAATACTTAAATCAAAGATGATTTCTGTGTTGGACGATACATTCGTTCATGAGAATGATCAGGATACACCATTTAAACCTGGTTCCTTTTGTAACACAGGAGTGGATAGTTCACGTTTGGTTAAATGTGTCACAAGTTAGTTGCGTTTTGGAAGAAATACGGGACAGAAAAGTGTCTCTAACACCCAGCTCAAGCTTCAGCTTCCTTCTGTTCTTTTCTAACTTCCTTCTGTCCTCCGCTAGCTTCCTTCTGCTCTCCGCTAACTTCCTTCTGTTCTCTGCTAGCTTCCTTCTGTTCTTTTCTAACTTCCTTCTGTCCTCCGCTAGCTTCCTTCTGCTCTCCGCTAACTTCCTTCTGTTTTCTGCTAGCTTCCTTCTGTTCTTTTCTAACTTCCTTCTGTTCTCCGCTAGCTTCCTTCTGTTCTCTGCTAGCTTCCTTCTGTTCTCTGCTAGCTTCCTTCTGTTCTTTGCTCACTTCCTTCTGTTCTCTGCTAGCTTCCTTCTGTTCTCAGCTAGCTTCCTTCTGTTCTTTTCTAACTTCCTTCTGTCCTCCGCTAGCTTCCTTCTGCTCTCCTCTAGCTTCCTTCTGCTCTCCGCTAACTTCCTTCTGTTTTCTGCTAGCTTCCTTCTGTTCTTTTCTAACTTCCTTCTGTTCTCTGCTAGCTTCCTTCTGTTCTCTGCTAGCTTCCTTTGTTCTTTGCTCGCTTCCTTCTGTTCTCTGCTAGCTTCCTTCTGTTCTCAGCTAGCTTCCTTCTGTTCTCCGCTGGCTTCCATCTGTTCTCTGCTAGCTTCCTTCTGCTCTCCGCTAACTTCCTTCTGTTTTCTGCTAGCTTCCTTCTGTTCTCCGCTAGCTTCCTTCTGTTCTCCGCTAGCTTTCTTCTGTTCTCTGCTAGCTTCGTTCTGTTCTCTCCTAGCTTCCTTCTGTCCTCCGCTAGCTTCCTTCTGCTCTCCTCTAGCTTCCTTCTGCTCTCCGCTAGCTTCCTTCTGTTTTCTGCTAGCTTTCTTCTGTTCTCCGATAGTTTCCTTGGATTCTCTGCTAGCTTCCTTCTGTTCTCCGCTAGCTTCCTTCTTTTCTGTGCTAGCTTCCCTCTCAGCTAACAAGCTGACTGATTTCCATTAAAATGCTAACGTGAAATGTTCCCTTGTGTTTGTTCCGCTCAGTGGACTCGATATGTGAACTGGCTGCTTTCTGCTGAGATGCTGTAGCATCGACGTTGTGCTATCGTGCTAAGCTAACTGGCTTTTACAATGTTCAGTATTTTCTTTTCTTTTCGTTGAAATGCTCCCAAACTTTAGACATTTTCCCTTTTTTTCTCTGATTTTACTCCGTTGTTTTCTCCTTTAAACCGAGCTGCTACAAACGTACAGTAACAACAGTCCGTGTGAAACAGGGCGACTGCTGAGCAGAACATGTTGCTGGGAGTTAAACGAAGCATCGAAGCAGATCATTTGCATCGAGGAGTTTTAGTAATCGAGTTACTCGATAAGTTGTTTCAGTCCTAATTTGGAATTCTGAAAGGGTTAAATGTGGGTTTATATTCCATGTGTTGCTGTGATGTAATGATCCAGAGACTTCAAACAGCTGAGTCTGTGTTGATCTGGAAGTGGAAGGATCTCTGAGCAAACATGATGTTTCAAACCAGAAACTGTAACCGGTAACATGGGTCATGGAGGCACCGGCGTTTGTTCAATAACAAATAAATAATGTCTGATTTAGCTGCTTTTCTTTGAAAAAGAAACACACGCTGACCTCCTGGTGATCAGCCACCAGCACCAGCTCGATGTATTTGGTCTCAGACAGGATGTCCCTCTTCGTCTGCAGACAGAAGAGGTCAAAGGTCAGACAGGCCGAGCAGCAGCATTTTCATCCACACATTTTCTCCTTTAGCTCTGATTGCAGCATGCTGTGACAGTTTGGACATCCGGGTCTTACCTCCTGACACATTAGATCATTCAGGATTGTTTGCTCTCAGTCCGACTTATTTTCAAAACCAAACATACAAAAAGATGCAACTTAAAACAAAAGTTATCAAATAAAACTCACATATATCAATGTGATGAACTCCTGGAGTTTCCTATATATTTTATATCAGTTCAGTTTCATTCTTCTAACTCAAAGTTCTTTCAAAATAAAAGAAATCTCGACCAAAGTCTCCCCTTTACTTGCTGGTTCCTTTTTAACGGAGGCTGATCCAGACCTGGATCCAGTTGTCTGTTTAACAGCAGCTTCCACGATGGGAAACTGTAGCGGATTATCCTGTAAAGCGGGAATGACTGATATCGAGCATAACTGAGTGAATAATGGAGGCTAAACAGAGGTGGACTGAGCTTAAGATCTTAAGAGTCTGAGCCAGAATGTCTTATTGTTCATCTCAGACCGTATGAACCTAATTTTGAGACTTTTTTAAAGACTTTTAAAACACCTACAGAAAACCTCCCCCATGTGTGATCATTTCCCTCTTTTAATCCAGAGGTTAATAGTTCTGATCAATCAGTTCAGTTCAATAATACTTTATTAATCCTGAAGGTAAGTTGTTAATAAAACCCTTTTTAATTTAAACTTTATTCATGTCCGTCTCACCCTGCGTGTGGAGCTGGAGATGGGAGGAGCGGCGCCGTGCTTCACCCCACAGCCTCCTGCGCCGTCGCCCTCCAGAGGACTGGTGGAGAACAGCAGGTGGACTCCTTCCTCGTCGCCTCCTTCTGCGCCGCTGCCTCCACTCCCCCCACCTCCGGCCCACTGCTCCTCCCCCTGCTGCCGCTGGTGCTGATGCTGCTCGTCGCCCTGCGGCTGCAGCTCGAAGCTCAGGGTGGAGTTCAGAGCGATGATGCCGCTGCAGGAGGAGACAAAGTCATTTTCTCTCATTACTGATGCAAATGTACTGTTTGATCTGAATACTTTTCATTTTTGGATTGTGGCATCACCCAGATGTTTATGTTTATGTATTTAGCAGACGCTTTTATCCAAAGCTTACAGGTAGGCAGACAGGGTAAGGGAGCCTTGCCTAAGGACCCCTACAGGAGGTAGTACCCTTCATGCAGGGGATTTGAACTCAGGTTACCTGCACGAAAGATGGAAATCGTACCCCTACACTATCCAGCCCTATAACTAAATCCAATACCATCCAAATAACTAAATCCAGGTGTTCCAGTCACTTCCACGGCCACAGGTGTGTGAATCCAAGCACCTCGGCATGTAGATCTGTGAAAGAACGGGTCGCTCTCAGGAGCTCAGTGGATCCCAGGTGGTACCGTGATAGATTTCCTCGTTACTAAATGTTCCCCAGTCAGCTGTCAGTGGGATTATAACAGAGTGGAAGCGATTGGGAACGACAGCAGCTCAGCCAGGAAGTGGTCGGCCAGGTAAGATGACAGAGCGGGGTCAGAGGTCGCCGACTTTCTGCAGAGTCGATCGCTGAAGACCTCCAACCTTCATGTGGCTTCAGATTATCTCAAGAACAGTGCGTAGAGAGCTTCATGGAATGGGTTTCCATGGTAACTGCATCACCAGGTCAGGTGCAGTGGTTGCACCAATCAGACTCAGGCACTTCCACATGTGGTCCTAAATCTCAGCCTGAACGGTCACATCTCATTTCATCGGACTTTTACGTCTTTAAAGTGAGACGGACGCCACAAATCTGCGCCGGAGGAGGCGGGACGCGGTGAGATGTTTTGGACTTGGCTTAAATCCTCAGAACTTTGTCGGCTCTGATTATATTTATATTCACTTCGTAAACGCCGCGAGTGGCGCCACTTCAGGGCCGTGGACCGTTCATACTGGAGTCTGATGGCATCTAAATTAGAACATGAACCAGGCAAAAAAATCAGCCTGGAGCATGAAGACCGTCAGGGTGAACGTGGCCTGGAGCAGAACACAGACCTGTGTCATCCAAATACAGCGACCTGGTCTGCAGGGGGACCTTCTTCCACCTGGACGACGACGTGTCCGACCCCGTCACCGTG
The DNA here is from genome assembly GCF_036924035.1 of Leuresthes tenuis. Taxonomy (NCBI): domain Eukaryota; kingdom Metazoa; phylum Chordata; class Actinopteri; order Atheriniformes; family Atherinopsidae; genus Leuresthes; species Leuresthes tenuis. The sequence goes on from NW_027325364.1 coordinate 1,665,158, forward strand.
GCCCAGGGCACCGCCTGCGGCCCCGGCAAGGTCAGACAGCGCCCCCCACAGGCCTGGAGGACACTCTGGGATTAGAAAGGAGCTGTTTCATCATGTATTAAAGCGACATGGACCGGGATAAAACTCTCTGCTCTTTCATGTTATTTAGAGTAACATCATCCAAATCTACCTGGAAACAGACGCGTCTTTAAACACGAGTTTCCTGCTGAGACTGTTTGGCAGAAGAATAAAAGTTTTCTCACGACGTTTCTTTTCATCGTCCACGGATCTCACAGATGAACTCATTTCAGTTGAACTGAGGTCAGCTGACCTTTGGTTCGACAGGAAGCCGATTCTCCCTCTTTCAGCGACCACAGACACCGTTATGCTGGCTTTGACCGGTCCAACAGCATCTTTTACTTATTCCCAACCAATAATTCATCAATCAGCCGCCACCGAACAGATTTTAAGAGCTTTAAACTCTTTGTGACCTTTAACCTTCTGATTTATCTGACCTTTCAGTAAAATATGAGCCTGAGATCCAGTTTAAAACATTAATGGTTTCTTCTTAAAATGCTTTTACCGGCGACCTTTTACTTGATTTATTGATTTGTTACATTTTGTATTGATTTGTTTCCAGTTGTTTTTCCTTGATTTTGTTTTCCATCTGCGGCTCTTTGTGACCTTTGAACTGTGAGCCGCGGGGCGTAGATGTCAGGGTAAAATGAGTCCAGTAAAGAAAGAAAAGGAGGGTTCTGGAGCGGCCCGGGTCTTAACCCTGCTGATCTGCATTAAAACAGGACGTTTCTGTTGATTTCTGTCTTTAAAGAAGTGAAATCGCTGCATCTCCAGACTCTGATCGGACGTTTCTTCATGGAAACTAAATATTCAGCGGTTTAATTTTCTCGGTTTCAGGTGTTGAAACGGTTCCCTGATTGGTCTGAATCTGTAATCTCTGCACAGAGTCTTTTCTGTTTGGGTCTAAAAACCTCAAACTGGACCCGTTCTCTTCACGTGGGCCGATAAATAAATCCACTAATCCTCCGAAGGCGGGAGGCCAGTCCGGTTAAATCCGATCAGTTTTGCCCCAGAAACACAAAGACCTGAAACTGCAAAGCTGGACTCGGGTTTCTGCAGGTTTCTTCTTCTCTGAACACTGAATCTGGGAAGTTCCACAGCTGTCAGCAGATATTTGTGGCTCCGAAACATCAGGAAAGCAGAATTTCCAGGATGTTTTCTCTTCATTTTAGACTTTGAACCTGTATAAATATAAAAGTTTGTCTTCATCAGGCTCAAACAATCACAGACTGAGAAACTCCTTTGCTGTCCATGTCCAGCCTGGTTCTGTTTGCTGTTCTTTGGACTTTGGCTCCGTGCAGGAGATAAAATCTGCATTTACTCAGGGGTCAGGAGGCCTTTGTGGGAAGTTTTTTAAAGGCACAGAAGCATCTCACTGGGGCTCTTGCTGTTGGAGGGTGGACCTTCTCTGGGCCTGATGCTAACCTCGTCCACTTCTCTGGGCTCGGAGGCGTCTGGGATGGACCGTCACACGGTGGAAACGTGTGCTGTGGTCAGACCCATCAGTATTCCACATCTTTGGTGGAAGAAATGGAGCAAAGAGCAAAAGCAGCATCCAGCCTGCTGTCAGCAGCCAGTCCCTGCAGCCAGGCTCTGTGATGGTATGGGGTTGGATCAGGGGGCAAAGCTCATTTCCACTTCTGTGACGGCAGCATTAATGCAGAAAAGCTCACTGAGATTTTACAGCAACATATGCTGCCTTCAAGGCCACATCTTTTCCTGGGACGTCCCAGCATTGTTCAAGCAGACCATGGAAAACCACATTCTGCCACATTCCAAAGGCCTGGCTGAGAAGAAGAGGTACGGGTGCTGGACTGGCTGCCTGCAGTCCTGACCTGTCCCCAGCAGAGAAACAACCACCCCCCCGCCCTGCTGCACACCTTAAGACCTGTTTAAGGAGGAATGGGACAAAATAACAGCTGGAACTCTGCATCACCTGGTTTCCTCAGAGTCAGAACGGCTTTAAGTGTTGGCAGAAGGAAACAAAGTGGGAAAAGGTTCACTGACTTTATGGGATGCTGCAGGTCTGAGGTGTAGAAATGATGTTTGTTATCAGATGAAACGAAGCTGAACAGGAAACATGTTGAGTTCAAACTTTTTGTAAAGAAATAGGAAAACCTTTCTCCAGAATACAATTAATTAATCATCTATTTATTTTTCCACATTTTTCTTTAAGTGTTGGCAGAAGGAAACAAAGTGGGAAAAGGTTCACTGACTTTATGGGATGTAAAACTGGATAAAACATCTTGTGTTTAATCTGCCTAAAATATGCCTTTTCTGAGCTACAAATACTTAAATTTCAGGAACATAAAACATCTTCAGTGTCTCCGATAAGCAGCGAATGAGAGAAGAAAAAAGCCCCGAAAATCAGTAAATAACGAGCGACAGATTCTGTGACCTGAAGGAGACCCAGGGTCAGGGGTCAGGGGTCAGCGGTTTACTGACCGGAGTCCGGAGCAGGTGCTCAGAGCCGCTCTGGACTGCGGGAATCCTCGGACGCTGCCGTGGTAATAACAGTGAGTCTGCAGAGGACAGGAACACAGCATCTGTCACAGCTGGAAGACACAACAGACAGACAGGCTGCGGTGCGTTCACTGACTCACCACAGGGTCGGCGGTCACAGACACTCCGGTGCCGTTGGGGAGGTAGTAGAAGATGCTGGGCGGTTTGGGCAGCAGGTCGCTGCAGACAGAACACACACACAGGTTATCAGGCACATCCTGTGAGAGTTTCACCGGATCAGCACCATCTGCATGAAGGCTGCACCCGTGGTGCGTTCAGGGGACGGTCAGACTCACTGGTTCTTCTCCAGGTCCAGCAGGAAGAGTCGTCCTCCCACCTCCAGCCCACTCTGCAGCCTGTCGGGGTGACCGTCCTGAAAACACACGTTAAGCATTTATCTGCGCACGCCATTCATCGGGGGAATAATCAGAATAAATAACGGTTTGCTGCAGCCCTAAAGACAGAGAAGAAGAGCAAAGAAGAGTTGAAACTCTGTGAAGAAACGCTTAAATCCCTTTAAAATCATTCAGAAAAACACGAATCAATGAGCTAATGTGCAAAATAATCTAAATAAATGTCACATAGATGATTATTCTTCCACATTTAAGGATTTGTTCATTTAACTTTAAGTTTTGTTTTTATTTTACGGAAGTTTTTTTGTTTTGTTTTTATTTTACAGAAGTTTTTTTGTTTTCTTTTTAGTTTACGGAAGTTTTTTTGTTTTCTTTTTATTTTACGAAAGTTTTTTTGTTTTCTTTTTATTTTACGGAAGTTTTTTGTTTTCTTTTTATTTTACCGAAGTTTTTTTGTTTTCTTTTTATTTTACGGAAGTTTTTTATTTATTTTTTATTTTACGGAAGTTTTTTTGTTTTATTTTTATTTTACCGAAGTTTTTTTTCCTTTTTGTGGCGCTCCGGTGACTCCGTACATATGGAGGGTTTCTCAGAGATCCTGTCAGAGCTCCATCCGTCCACTTCTCCTGCAGCGTTTCCTCTTCTCGGGTCTTAAGGATGTGGGCGGGGCTAAGTGCATCCGCTATCCAATCAGAGAGTCTTCCTGCTCATTAATGGCGCTGCTCTTTGAAGAGGAGACACTTCCTGTCCAGCACCTCCTCGCTTTCTCCTCTCCGGTGGACAGGAAGTGACCGTTTTCCTGTCCGGTGTCGCCTCTGCTGAGCAGAAGCTTCTGTTTTCTCAGCTCAGACTCTCAGCTGGAGGTGTGAACCGCTTCCTGAACACCTGACGATCTGTGAGAAAACGTCAAAGCTGCAGCTTTCTGCTCGGGTTGCTCCAAAAATATGAGCTCTGAGGCAGCTGTGTGAAGACTTTCAGAACATCTTAAAACTGACCGGGTCCTACAGAACCACACAAAATAACCTGCAGTTCATCTACTTTTCATGAGATTTAGAAGCATCTGATTGGATGATTAACAGCATCCGAGTTAACTGGCGGCACACCTCCAACACGGAGCCTCTTTCTGTGGGAAAATCAGGAGAAATCGACCAAGACGTCAAGTCTGGTTCATTCTTAGGTCCAAGGTTCCAGGTTCAAACGCAGGTATCACCACCATCTTAAGATGGAGACGGACTGAAAGGTGCAAATCAGCCCCAGAACAGCAGAGAGCCTGTGAAGATGTCCGATTATTCACAGCGAAACGGCAGAACTCAGAGCTTAATGTCTGGAGACGTGTCCTGAAACTGGACCCGATGAGGACAAAGGAGGAAGCTGCAGGCCTCAGAACCACGCTGTGGGGCTGGTGCACCTCACAGAACAGATGGCATCATGGGAAAAGAAGACGATGTGGAAATACAGCCTGGAATAGAAGATGAGCCCAAACACACCTCCAAAACCCCGCAGTTCCCCCGGTTCTGTCCGGAGGAACGGGCCAGAAGGAAGGAAAGGAAACCCAAAACGTCTCCACACTGACCCGTTTCAGCTGTAAAACAGTCAAAACCCCGCAGTTCCCCCGGTTCTGTCCGGAGGAACGGGCCAGAAGGAAGGAAAGGAAACAGCTCCACAGTAAGGCTGCTGACCCGTTTCAGCTGTAAAACAGTCAAAACCCTGCAGTTTCCATGTTTTATTACTCTGGTTTCTGTATATTTGTGCCTCTGCACCGGAGGGCCGCCATAAAACAGTAGAAGAAGAGCTCGGGGGGGGGGGTCCAGACGATTTGGAACTATTTGTTTTCTCAGAACCAGAAATTAATTAGTCCATAAAACATGGGATTGTTCCTTTGTTCCAGGACATCCTGACTGAAGGTGTGGACTCAGAGGTGGAGTTTTAGGTGGAGTTTTCCTTTAGAGCCAGCAGAATTCCCCTCTGAGGCGTGTTTGTTTTCTCCACCCTCAGCAGGATGGGGGGGGGGGGGGGGGGGGGGGGGGTGCTTAGGGCTGAGTCATGTTCAGCCCGGCTGTCGGCTGGAAGCACCGAGCCCTTCGGACTCTGTTGGACGGTCTCAGAACCGGCAGACACAGCCGGCCGGTTTCTGTCCCTCATTGTTTCCTGAAAGTGAGCCGCTGCAGTTGTTCAGTCTGGGCAGAAGTTCTATTTCAGAGATAAAAGATGAAAGATCAGAACAAAACTTTTACATCACAAAGTGATGCCAAACTCTTTCCTTCTGAGCTGAATTTAAGGGTTTTAATGCTGACAGACGCTCACCAACATGCACCAGTTCCTGTGTGGAGCGACTCCTGGAGACCTCTGTTCAGTACGTTCAGAACCGACTCAGAACCAGAGCTGAGGTCCGACTCAGATGCTTTCACTCGTCACTCAGATCCGACGACTTTCTCTTTTTATCCCCGTGTGTCAGCCACTGAAAAAGTTTAACCTCGGTGAATAAACCGGGCCGAACCGACCCGTTTTACCCGAATCCTCCCTGAATGAAGGCGTCTTCGTGTTCAAGATGTTCCAAGCTGAAATAAAATGGCGCATCAGCGACGTGAATCCGTGTGGGAAAAAGATTCAACAAGAGAAGATGTTTTGGTTCAAATCTTTGACGAAGATTCAGACCCAAAGATCCTTAAACTGCGATGAACAGAACCAAACCGTGTCCAAGAAGCAGAGATCCAATCCTAATCCGATTGATCGGGAAAACCTCGAAATTCTGCTTCAGAACTGGAGCCAAAGAGCCGAAAAACGCGCCGGAAGTGTGACAGAGCGGGTCCGAAAGGCCCGATAAGCCCGGAACAGCTGGCACAGAACAGGGTAAAGATCTGATCATGTGACCCGTCGGTGGCGAGTAAAACAGCAGCTGATCGGCGCCACCTGTCCGGTACCGTCTGCTGCGAAACGTCCACCATTAAAGACAAATGCAACGGCGCCATCAGAACTTTTTACAGTCATGAAAGGAGCGGCAAAGAGTCATTAGGAAGCTTCCTTTGGACGCCGCATCGCTTCCTTCGGACGCCGCATCGCTTCGTTTGGACGCCGCATCGCTTCCTTCGGACGCCGCATTGCTTCGTTTGGACGCCGCATCGCTTCCTTCGGACGCCGCATTGCTTCGTTTGGACGCCGCATCGCTTCCTTCGGACGCCGCATCGCTTCCTTCGGACGCCGCATCGCTTCCTTTGGACGCCGCATCGCTTCGTTTGGACGCCGCATCGCTTCCTTCGGACGCCGCATTGCTTCGTTCGGACGCCGCGTCGCTTCCTTTGGACGCCGCATCGCTTCCTTCGGACGCCGCATTGCTTCGTTTGGACGCCGCATCGCTTCCTTCGGACGCCGCATCGCTTCCTTCGGACGCCGCATCGCTTCCTTTGGACGCCGCATCGCTTCGTTTGGACGCCGCATCGCTTCCTTCGGACGCCGCATTGCTTCGTTCGGACGCCGCGTCGCTTCCTTTGGACGCCGCATCGCTTCCTTCGGACGCCGCATTGCTTCGTTTGGACGCCGCATCGCTTCCTTTGGACGCCGCATCGCTTCCTTCGGACGCCGCATTGCTTCCTTTGGACGCCGCATCGCTTCCTTCGGACGCCGCATCGCTTCCTTCGGACGCCGCACTGCGTTCGTTTGTCCGACAGAACCTGAATCTGACTTCAGGAAAGCAGAAACATCAGCCTCTAAAATCATTTCTGCTCCTCAGAATCAGGCTGGACAATAAATCGATTCATTCCAGGTTTAATGAGTGAAGCTTTATTCTTTAAACGTGCCGCCAACGCTCTCCTCGGACGCAAACAGCCAACATGGCGGCGAGCAGGAAGAGCTCAGTTAATGGAACCGGTTGGGTTTCCACTTCATTTCAATCGTTTTCACAGCGGCAATAAAAACACCTTTTTCAGCTCAAAGCTTCACAGAAGCAGCTTGTTTGTCGGCCATCTTTGTTTCAAAGCTTTAAATGTCGGTAAAAAAGGGACGAGTGGAATAAAATAAAATGAAATTAAAACTTGTTTTAGTTTCTCAGATTAATGAAACAAAGAGTTTATTCACCAAAGTTAAGACTCAGAAACAGTTTTCTCTCCTCGGAGCTGAACCTCTTTGGACCTGCTGGACGTGTTTTATCCGGATGTTTTTCCTCTGATCTATGAGGGGAATTTGCAGCCTTTAACCTTCCGTACGAATCCATCAACCTGTTCTATAAACAAGGATTCTAGCAGGAAAACATCTGGAGCGGTCGGGGATTCAAACCAGCAACCTTCAGCGCCACTCCTTGGACAGTTGGACCAATCAGGAGCCTCTGAACACAGCTCAGTGCAGAAAAACAGAATCCGAACCCTTTTCCTCTCCCCTCCCTCTTCACAAGCTGCTCCCCAAAGCTGCGGTGAGGTCATGTCTCTCGCCAGACTCCAGATGATGTCAGAGCTGCAGACGCTGTGGGCGAGGCTCAGAAGAAAAGGAGGAGGGTGGGAAGAGAGGAGCTCAGCTGCAGCCCGATCAGTGACAGGAGCACTGATTTCACCAAGAAGTCCCCCTTAAAGGTGAAATATTCTGCTAAAAATCCCTTCTTTCTGTTCCTGGGAGCAGAAATCAGGGCGTCTGAAAACCGGTCCATGCATTCATCTTTAGTCGGTTTGATTATTCTAAAAGCATCTTTAAAAAGTCAGTCAGACACCTGCAGCTCATCCAGAACTCAGCTGCTGGAGTCCTACTGAGACCAAAGAAGTGGAGCACATCAGTCCAGCTGTGAGGTCTTTCCACCGGCTGCCGGTCCATCAGAGGATAGACTTTAAGGTTCTGATGCCGGTCCATCAGAGGATAGACTTTAAAGTTCTGCTGCTGGTCCATCAGAGGATAGACTTTAAGGTTCTGATGCCGGTCCATCAGAGGATAGACTTTAAAGTTCTGCTGCTGGTCCATCAGAGGATAGACTTTAAAGTTCTGCTGCTGGTCCATCAGAGGATAGACTTTAAAGTTCTGATGCCGGTCCATCAGAGGATAGGCTTTAAAGTTCTGATGCCGGTCCATCAGAGGATAGACTTTAAAGTTCTGCTGCTGGTCCATCAGAGGATAGACTTTAAAGTTCTGATGCTGGTCCATCAGAGGATAGACTTTAAAGTTCTGATGCCGGTCCATCAGAGGATAGACTTTAAGGTTCTGCTGCTGGTCCATCAGAGGATAGACTTTAAAGTTCTGATGCCGGTCCATCAGAGGATAGGCTTTAAAGTTCTGATGCCGGTCCATCAGAGGATAGACTTTAAAGTTCTGCTGCCGGTCCATCAGAGGATAGACTTTAAGGTTCTGCTGCCGGTCCATCAGAGGATAGACTTTAAGGTTCTGCTGCCGGTCCATCAGAGGATAGACTTTAAGGTTCTGCTGCCGGTCCATCAGAGGATAGACTTTAAGGTTCTGATGCCGGTCCATCAGAGGATAGACTTTAAAGTTCTGATGCCGGTCCATCAGAGGATAGGCTTTAAAGTTCTGATGCTGATCCATCAGAGGATAGACTTTAAAGTTCTGATGCCGGTCCATCAGAGGATAGACTTTAAGGTTCTGCTGCCGGTCCATCAGAGGATAGACTTTAAAGTTCTGCTGCCGGTCCATCAGAGGATAGACTTTAAGGTTCTGCTGCCGGTCCATCAGAGGATAGACTTTAAGGTTCTGCTGCCGGTCCATCAGAGGATAGACTTTAAGGTTCTGATGCTGGTCCATAAAGCTCTGAATGGTCCAAAATGCATCAGTGACCTCCTGACCCACTATGAACCTCCCAGACCCCTCAGGTCATCTGGATCCGGTTCTTTATCAGTTCTCAGAGTCAGAACCAGACCTGGAGAAGCTGCATTCAGCTTCTATGCTCCACATGTCTGGAACAAACTCCCAGAAAGCCTCAGATCAGCTGAAACTCTCAGGATTTAAGTCCAGGCTGAAGAAACATCTATTTTCAGCTGCTTTTGAATAAGCTTGAGTTTCATATTTTAACTCCTGATTTTATCTATTGTTCTTACTTCTTTCTTTTTGTTTAAATTTTAAATCCTGCTTTTTATTTCTCCTGTTTTAATGTCTCTGTGAACCACCTTGTTGTTGAATTGTTCTATAAAATAAACTCGCCTTGCCTCTGCTAAGCCCCGCCCACTCACATCCACCGGGCCGAGGCGTCTTCACTCATGAGAAAAGGCGCCGGCCCACTTCTGCACGTCCTGCTGCTGCTGCTTGATTAAACATGTTTGAGGTGATTTTCTTCCCAGATTTAAGAACTTTTAGCCGGTTAATGCTGAACCGGACTGACTCACAGAACCGCTCAACGCATCACGGGAAATCAGACGCTCTGGAACTGATTAACTCCTGAGGCGAGGCTCTGGTGGGTTTGTGGTGGACCGCACCCTTCATCAAGCTCCCACTTTCTCCGGCTGGACCCCCGTTTCCTCCCGGCTGGGTGGGGGTTTCTACAGGAAATGACCTCAGAGCTTCTGTCAGCTGCAGAGGAAGCGCCGCCCCCCCCCCCCGTCCTGTGCTCAGATCTCAGCGCTCCTGCAGGAAGCTGCTGGTGAAACGCTCCACGCTCCGGCTTCCTTCCTCCGCTGAAACTCTCAAACTGTGGATCAGGAGGAAGCAGAGACGCCTGGCAGAAGAATTCGCTCAGAGCGCCTCCGAATACGGCGTCCGTGAAGCTAAAAGAAGTTCTTCGGTCCAAATTCAGCCCGCAGGAACCGGCAGAACTCAGAGAAAAGATGGACCTCCATCATCCTCCTCTTCTTTAATCATTACTTTCATCTCTCAGATTAAGCCACAGATTATTTGATTTGATAAGAGTCTCTTATGGTTTCCAGGAGTCCAAAACATTCAGTTTGAAAAGATAAAACTTTTTGGTCTTATTTGTGACTAATAAAGGGATAAAGAAACAGAGATAAACGACAAATATAATCTGCTGATTCCTGCTGCTCCAAAGTTAACCCGAAGAAGATTTAAAAAGACGAGTTTTTAGGCCTCAGACCCGATCACATGACCTCAGGGACCTGATCACATGACCTCAGGGCCCTGATCACACGACCTCGGGGACCTGATCACACGACCTCAGGGACCTGATCACATGACCTCAGGGACCTGATCACATGACCTCAGGGACCTGATCACATGACCTCAGGGACCTGATCACATGACCTTGGGGACCCGATCACATGACCTCAAGGACCTGATCACATGACCTCAGGGACCTGATCACATGACCTCAGGGACCTGATCACACAACCTCAGGGACCCGATCACACGACCTCGGGGACCTGATCACACGACCTCAAGGACCTGATCACATGACCTCGGGGACCCGATCACATGACCTCAAGGACCCGATCACATGACCTCAGGGACCCGATCACATGACCTCAGGGACCCGATCACATGACCTCAGGGACCTGATCACATGACCTCAGGGACCTGATCACATGACCTCAGGGACCCGATCACACGACCTCAGGGACCTGATCACACGACCTCAAGGACCTGATCACATGACCTCAGGCCCTGATCACATGACCTCGGGGACCTGCTGCTCTGATGTGTTCCTGCAGAGCTCCAAAGGTCCAAACCAGGATCTTAAGGTGGACTCTGGGGTTGATGGTGGGACTCAGAGGACTCAGAGGACTCAGAGGACTCAGCTAGAAGCCTCGCAGCAGCGTTCTGAGCAACCTGCAGACCTTCCAAAGAGTTTTAATCCCAATGATCCAGAGCTGGTGGAATAAATGCAGGAAGAAGAGTTTCCAGCTCAGAGCGGGACTCACTGGGACTGAACCGGGAAATATTTCTGAAGAGATAAAAACAAGAGAAGCAGAGATTTGACACGAGCATCCAAAGTGAAAGCTGAGAGGAAAGTTAGCCCAAGGTTCCTGATGGAAGCTTTATCGGAAGAAGCAGGAGGACCCAGAGTTTCCCTGAGCTCAGATCTGTGGGGCTCAGACTCTGTTTCCTCTTCATTAAGGTGGAGAAAGCTGTCAGACATCCAACTTTTAACAGAGTCTGAGCAGCTGAGAAGCATCTTAAAGATAAATACAGCTGCATAGCAGTGAGAGGATTCGTCCTTAAAGATATAACAGGAACAACAAAGGCTCCAGAACTGAACCCTGTGGGACACCACAGGAAAGAGGAGCTGCAGCCACAGAAAATTGATGGTTCAGATAGATATGAGTGGATTTTTTTTATCCGCATCCAATACAAGACAAACATTATTCAAGTGGTTATAAATACGCCGATTAAACTTCTAAATAAAGAAAAATCTATTTTCATTTTGATCCAGGAGCTGCTGTCAGAAGCTTTTAACAAATCTAATCAAACAGGTCGTCCAACTGAGGCTTTTTCATCTTTGGGAAAAGACATTTCAGAACCACATAAAGGTTCTGATGGATCGTGTTTGTTCAGATTCAGAGATTCGCCTCATTTGACCTTTTATACGCAGCATCTTTAGCATCTTTAGCATCTTTAGCATCTTTAGCAGAGCGATCTGCTGTGAATAACAACTTATACTCGAAGGTCACGGCAAAGTCGTCACCCGAGAGAACATTAAAGTCTTTTAATCTTAATTTTTAATCAACTTTTTCTCTAAAAACACAAAGAAATGACTCAAAACAAGTTCAGTTTTTATTGGAGCCATAAAACTGATAAAAGCTGAGTGACTTTCCCTTTCAGAATCAAACCCAATCGTGTGTTTCAGCTTCTCACAGAACTCTGGTTTTTACACTCAAAGTCGTCACGAATGTCCACAGAAATGATGAGTTTACTGATTCTACTGCGTCAACACGCCCAGAATATTCCCTTCAGGTAACCACGGTAACAGCTGGGGAATTTCGACCTGCTTTTGTTTTCTCAGATGTGGAAGGGAAGTGTGTGCACGGGTATGAGTCCCACCCATCCCAAACATCCAGCTGGAAACCAGACTGACCTCAGAGCCAACAAACACCAGCAAGAGCAGCATATCTAACCAGTAAGACCAGCATATCTAACCAGTAAGACCAGCATATCTAACCAGTAAGACCAGCATATCTAACCAGTAAAACCAGCATATCTAACCAGTAAGACCAGCATATCTAACCAGTAAGACCAGCATATCTAACCAGTAAAACCAGCATATCTAACCAGTAAAACCAGCATATCTAACCAGTAAAATACCAGCATATCTAACCAGTAAAACCAGCATATCTAACCAGTAAAACCAGCATATCTAACCAGTAAGACCAGCATATCTAACCAGTACAACCTGCATATCTAACCAGTAAGACCAGCATATCTAACCAGTACAACCTGCATATCTAACCAGTAAGAGCAGCATATCTAACCAGTAAGAGCAGCATATCTAACCAGTAAGAGCAGCATATCTAACCAGTAAAATACCAGCATATCTAACCAGTAAAACCAGCATATCTAACCAGTAAAACCAGCATATCTAACCAGTAAGACCAGCATATCTAACCAGTACAACCTGCATATCTAACCAGTAAGAGCAGCATATCTAACCAGTAAGAGCAGCATATCTAACCAGTAAAATACCAGCATATCTAACCAGTAAGACCAGCATATCTAACCAGTAAAACCAGCATATCTAACCAGTAAAACCAGCATATCTAACCAGTAAGACCAGCATATCTAACCAGTAAGACCAGCATATCTAACCAGTAAAACCAGCATATCTAACCAGTAAAACCAGCATATGTAACCAGTAAGACCAGCATATCTAACCAGTAAGACCAGCATATCTAACCAGTAAGACCAGCATATCTAACCAGTAAAACCTGCATATCTAACCAGTAAGACCAGCATATCTAACCAGTAAAACCAGCATATGTAACCAGTAAGACCAGCATATCTAACCAGTAAGACCAGCATATCTAACCAGTAAAATACCAGCATATCTAACCAGTAAGACCAGCATATCTAACCAGTAAAACCAGCATATCTAACCAGCAAGACCAGCATATCTAACCAGTAAGACCAGCATATCTAACCATTAAAATACCAGCATATCTAACCAGTAAAACCAGCATATCTAACCAATAAGACCAGCATATCTAACCAGTAAAACCAGCATATCTAACCAGTAAGACCAGCATATCTAACCAGTAAAATACCAGCATATCTAACCAGTAAAACCAGCATATCTAACCAATAAGACCAGCATATCTAACCAATAAGACCAGCATATCTAACCAGTAAAACCAGCATATCTAACCAGTAAAACCAGCATATCTAACCAGTAAAACCAGCATATCTAACCAGTAAGGCCAGCATATCTAACCAGTAAGACCAGCATATCTAACCAGTAAAACCAGCATATCTAACCAGTAAGGCCAGCATATCTAACCAGTAAAATACCAGCATATCTAACCAGTAAGACCAGCATATCTAACCAGTAAAATACCAGCATATCTAACCAGTAAAACCAGCATATCTAACCAGTAAAACCGGCATATCTAACCAGTAAGACCAGCATATCTAACCAGTAAAATACCAGCATATCTAACCAGTAAAATACCAGCATATCTAACCAGTAAAACCAGCATATCTAACCAATAAAACCGGCATATCTAACCAGTAAAATACCAGCATATCTAACCAGTAATACCAGCATATCTAACCAGTAAGACCAGCATATCTAACCAGTAAGACCAGCATATCTAACCAGTAAGACCAGCATATCTAACCAGTAAAATACCAGCATATCTAACCAGTAAGACCAGCATATCTAACCAGTAAAACCAGCATATCTAACCAGTAAGACCAGCATATCTAACCAGTAAGACCAGCATATCTAACCAATAAGACCAGCATATCTAACCAGTAAAACCAGCATATCTAACCAGTAAAACCAGCATATCTAACCAGTAAAACCAGCATATCTAACCAGTAAAATACCAGCATATCTAACCAGTAAAACCAGCATATCTAACCAGTAATACCAGCATATCTAACCAGTAAAACCAGCATATCTAACCAGTAAGACCAGCATATCTAACCAGTAAAACCAGCATATCTAACCAGTAAGACCAGCATATCTAACCAGTAAAACCAGCATATCTAACCAGTAAGACCAGCATATCTAACCAGTAATACCAGCATATCTAACCAGTAATACCAGCATATCTAACCAGTAAGACCAGCATATCTAACCAGTAAGACCAGCATATCTAACCAGTAAAACCAGCATATCTAACCAGTAAAACCAGCATATGTAACCAGTAAGACCAGCATATCTAACCAGTAAGACCAGCATATCTAACCAGTAAGACCAGCATATCTAACCAGTAAAACCTGCATATCTAACCAGTAAGACCAGCATATCTAACCAGTAAAACCAGCATATGTAACCAGTAAGACCAGCATATCTAACCAGTAAGACCAGCATATCTAACCAGTAAAATACCAGCATATCTAACCAGTAAGACCAGCATATCTAACCAGTAAAACCAGCATATCTAACCAGCAAGACCAGCATATCTAACCAGTAAGACCAGCATATCTAACCATTAAAATACCAGCATATCTAACCAGTAAAACCAGCATATCTAACCAATAAGACCAGCATATCTAACCAGTAAAACCAGCATATCTAACCAGTAAGACCAGCATATCTAACCAGTAAAATACCAGCATATCTAACCAGTAAAACCAGCATATCTAACCAATAAGACCAGCATATCTAACCAATAAGACCAGCATATCTAACCAGTAAAACCAGCATATCTAACCAGTAAAACCAGCATATCTAACCAGTAAAACCAGCATATCTAACCAGTAAGGCCAGCATATCTAACCAGTAAGACCAGCATATCTAACCAGTAAAACCAGCATATCTAACCAGTAAGGCCAGCATATCTAACCAGTAAAATACCAGCATATCTAACCAGTAAGACCAGCATATCTAACCAGTAAAATACCAGCATATCTAACCAGTAAAACCAGCATATCTAACCAGTAAAACCGGCATATCTAACCAGTAAGACCAGCATATCTAACCAGTAAAATACCAGCATATCTAACCAGTAAAATACCAGCATATCTAACCAGTAAAACCAGCATATCTAACCAGTAAAACCGGCATATCTAACCAGTAAAATACCAGCATATCTAACCAGTAATACCAGCATATCTAACCAGTAAAACCAGCATATCTAACCAGTAAGACCAGCATATCTAACCAGTAAGACCAGCATATCTAACCAGTAAAACCAGCATCCCTCCACTCGCCGACCAGCACAACATCAGGGAAACATCAGAAACTGACGGACCAGGAACAAATGCAGCACCAGAGACAGGAAGTTACGGTGGAAAGTCTACACACCCCTGTAAATATCAGGTCTTTGTGATGTTAAAAATGAGACCAAAATACATCATTTCTAACCTTTAATGTGACCTTTAACCTCTGCAAGTCAACTGGAAACAAACAAATCTGTTCGGGGGAAAATATTAAATGTAAGCTGGTTAATAAGTGTGAACACCCTTAAACCTTTTGGCTAATTAACACCAAGTAAAGTCCAGCTGTCCTGGCTGGATTTTACCTTTATAATTCACCTTAAAACAGTCTGAAAACTGAAATCTTTGCCTCGTTTGGTGTCATTTCTTTCAGCTCAACACGTGTCACTCTACGCTTATTTTTTCATTTTGACAAACTGTACTGACACATTGGACCTAAAACCACACAAAAACCTGTAAATCTGAGTAGGAAAAAGTTGGATTTTTTTACTGTGAAAACAACAAAAAAACAGCCTGTTTCTTCCTGCTCAAAATGCTACGACAAACAGAAACAGCATGGAGTAAATTATTGATCTTCTGTTGGGTTTTCTGGCCAATCGGCACAATCTGGGTGATAGTTTCTGCACCTTCAACAGGAGCTGAAACGCAGACTCAGCGAGGCTGCGTCCAGCTGCTACCTCCTCTCAAACAGTCAGGTGAGCTGGACTCCAGAGGATTAAAAAGTGGTGAAATATTAGACAATAATCTCCCCGTTCCGCCGTAAATCTGCACTGTGGGACGGGGAGACAGGATGGAGGCGTTTTCTGACTAAGATAACCATCCGGCTGCAGTCTCCAAATGAAATATGCATCAAGTCTCCTGGAAGCACGAAGCAAAGGTGAGACCAGGTGAGCTTTTTAGCCACGATTCCAAAAGGTAAAAACAACCCCTCGCATCAGGAAAAGAACGCCACGGCGCTGGCAGCATCATGCTCTGGAACTGCGGTTTGAGTCAAGGTGGAGGGAATCATGAGCTTTCCAAACAGCAACAACGTCAGGGTGTTCAAACTTATTTCAGGGTATACACACATTTTCCAGGGTGTACACACTTTTTTCAGGGTATACACATTTTTAAGGGTGTACACACTTTTTTCAGGGTATACACACCTTTTTCCAGGGTATACACACCTTTTTTCAGGGTATGCACACTTTTTTTTAAGGGTATACACACATTTTTCAGGGTGTACACACTTTTCTTCAGGGTGTACACACTTTTCTTCAGGGTATACACACTTTTTTCAGGATGTTCAACCTTTTTCAGGATGTTCAAACTTTTTTAGGGTGTACACACTTTTCTTCAGGATGTTCAACCTTTTTCAGGATGTTCAAACTTTTTTCAGGGTATACACACCTTTTTTCAGGGTATACACACATTTTTCAGGGTGTACACACTTTTCTTCAATGTATACACACATTTTTCAGGGTGTACACACTCTTTTCAGGGCATACACACTTTTTTCAGGGTGTTCAAACTTTTTTCAGGATATACACACCTTTTTCAGGGTGTACACAATTTTTTCAGGGTATACACACCTTTTTCCAGGGTATACACACCTTTTTCCAGGGTATACACACCTTTTTCAGGGTGTACACAATTTTTTCAGGGTATACACACCTTTTTCCAGGGTATACACACATTTTTTCAGGATGTTCAAACTTTTTTCAGGATGTTCAACCTTTTTCAGGATGTTCAAACTTTTTTCAGGGTATACACACTTTTTTTAAGGGTATACACACATTTTTCAGGGTGTACACACTTTTCTTCAATGTATACAGACATTTTTCAGGGTGTACACACTTTTTTCAGGGTATACATACCTTTTTCCAGGGTGTACACACCTTTTTCCAGGGTGTACACACCTTTTTTCAGGGTGTACACACCTTTTTTCAGGGTATACACACCTTTTTTCAGGGTGTACACACCTTTTTTCAGGGTATACACACCTTTTTTCAGGATGTTCAAACTTTTTTCAGGATGTTCAACCTTTTTCAGGATGTTCAAACTTTTTTAAGGGTATACACACATTTTTCAGGGGGTACACACTTTTTTAAGGGTATACACACTTTTCTTCAGGGTGTACACACTTTTCTTCAGGATGTTCAACCTTTTTCAGGATGTTCAAACTTTTTTCAGGGTGTACACACTTTTTTCAGGGTGTTCAAACTTTTTTCAGGATATACACACCTTTTTCAGGGTGTACACAATTTTTTCAGGGTATACACACCTTTTTCCAGGGTATACACACCTTTTTTCAGGGTATACACACATTTTTTCAGGATGTTCAAACTTTTTTCAGGATGTTCAACCTTTTTCAGGATGTTCAAACTTTTTTCAGTGTATACACACTTTTTTTAAGGGTATACACACATTTTTCAGGGTGTACACACTTTTCTTCAGGGTGTACACACTTTTTTCAGGATGTTCAACCTTTTTCAGGGTGTTAAAACTTTTTTCAGGGTGTTCACACTTCTTTTTTGAGGAGGTTAAAGGTCGCAGTAAAGTTTAGACACCTGGCATTTTAACAGGGGTGTGCAGACTTTCCACCACAAAGAACCAGTTCAACCAATCAGACTCTGACCTGTAAAGCTTCAGCGAGGCTCCGCCTCCGTCCGTCCACCAGGATGAAGGGGCGTGTCTCCTCCAGGAAGGGCCGGCGGCGGCCGTCCACACCTGAGGACACGACCATCTTTTATTCAGCAGCTCGAGCTACTTTATAACTACTTAATACTTCACAAGATATCCAGTTTTTATCGATTAGGGCTGCAGCAGCTGATCATTTAGGTAATCGATTACTCCGGTAATCAATCGATTACACCCATCAGGAACACTTTTGCAGTAACAACTATTTAAAAGAGAAAAATGTACATTATGAACTGGCTTTTAGCCACGATGAGGGCTTAAAACCACATTTATCCTCCCGTTAACTCGCTTCCTATTTGTCCAACGCAGTAAAGCTCCAGTTGAAGGCCAAAGAAAGAATAATCTCCCCACCACACGCTGCCACTTTCCCTGCCTCCGGCCACACAATAAACCCCATTACAGAGCTCATGTACCCATTCTGCGCCTCATGGAGGTAAAACCCAGAGCCGGAGCGATATTAGCGAAGCTGTGAGACTTAACAGATCGGTTCTGAATACTCTGTGGCCCTCAGAGGATAAAGGATAAAGGATTTAATCAGCTTTTTCAGTGGCTTTGACAATCTTTAAGGTGTAAAAATGTCTTTTCCTGCTCTTTTCATAATCAACACTGCAGCATCTGTTAAATATTAAGTGTTTTGGGAATTTTGTGGAGAAAAAACCCAAAGAAATAAGACTTTCTGCCTAAGATCAAATAGTCCTGCTGCATCTGAGACATTTTAAACTCATTTTTAATCATCCGCTGAAAGGTTTATATGCTGATCATTTTAAAAAATCCCTTTACAGCCTAAGTTTAATAATGGCAAATACAATTCCTGATGTATATATGAGTTTATGCGCGTTTTTATTATTTTCTATCATTTATTTGAGCGAAAAGAGCTCTAAAATCTCAAATAGGAGGAAATGAGCGGCTTGAACTGATTTCAGAGTGAACTTTGAGCCCCAACCCTTGTTAGCAGCACTTTAACGGCTCCGGTAACCGTTACCTGTCTCCGTCACTCTGTCGGCACCGTCCGTCGGAGACCCTCCATCCAGCGCTGCGTTCAGGGACCTGCAGACCGTGAACGCGGCACGGCCGCTGAGCAGCAGCAGCAGCACCGGCAGCCCGGCGGCGCCGCTCATCCTCTCTGCGTCACCGGCAACCGGCAACAGGTTGCTGCTGTCAGGCGTGTGCGTGTGAGGCAATCCCGCTCCGGTTACCTCGCTGTGTCGGAGCACCGGGGCAGGCTACACCGGAACTCCATGGCGCCCGTTTCCCCCGGTAAGACCCCCAGACATAGAGCAGCGTGTCGGGACGGCTGCTGGGTCCGACCACAGGCGCGGGACTGACCGTTAATCGTTGCTATTAACGTCGCGGGCAACCCGCCCAGTACGTTGTCTACGTAGCTCCGCGGAAAACTGCTCCTTCCACCAAAAGCTGCCGTTAGCACCGGGATAACCGGGTCGGTTTGTGCCCGCTGTGGCCGTTGGGACACCGGAGAGTTCGGTCAGTCCGTCCTCGGGGCGCTGGAAGCGGGCACCGGACCACCCGTGTTTATACCAGGGGCAAAAGGAGACGTCATCCCGCTAAGTTAAACTCACCGGAGCAACGAGCCGGAGACCGGAAGTGCTCCCACAAGGCCTTCAAAATAAAAGCCAAGGCTGAACCTGACCGAGGGCTGGTGTATGGAAATAAATTAGTGCCTGAAATAATATCTCATCACAACGTGATGTTTGATAATGTTTGATAAGTTCTCACCGCCCAATATTTATATTTAGATAATGTGAGATAATACTTTGTTTTCTTTGTTTTTATTTTGTAAATTTTCCATTCATTTAGCATGGGTAGGGCTTTGATAAAGGCGTTAATTTAACTCTGACTCTGGTTCATAGAAACACAAAAATTATCTCAATCTCAGACCGAAGTCAAAGCAAAACTAATTTTATTCAGATTATTTTAAATATGTAGTGATTTTCTAATCTGTGTTAGCAGCAGAGTAAAATCTACCTGCTGACAAATTAAGATGATTTATTAAAGAAAAAAACAAAAAAACAGGTCACTCCACCTCCTCTGCCAAGCCCCGCCCACTCATATACACTTTACTAAGCCCCGCCCACTAACATCCACTCTGTTATAGTTGGGTATGAGTGGGCGGGGCTTAGCAGGGTGGCTATGAGTGGGCGGGGCTTATCAAAGGAGTGGAGTCAACAAGAACTGTTCGTTAAATGCGGAACTACGTTTTTACACCTATTGGTGACTTCAGGCACTCTAATATATGCTCCCAGGAACAGGAAGAAGGGATTTTTACACAATATTTCACCTTTATTTATTAAACCTCACTGGAAAAATATTTCTCAGAGGAAAACTCATCCTGACCCGTCATGGCTCATCTCTCTGGGTACATTTTACTTTGAAAACGCGGCAGGATGCGGTGATTCGTACATGAAGAACTTGCCAACAGTGTCTGAGCTGATATGTCACACACAGGAGACAAACCTTAAATCAGGATTTATAGCTAAAAATCTGTGGTTCTGCCTCAAAATGTCCAGATTACCAGATTAATGTCCCCAGAAGAAGAATAAAAGAGGAGATAGAGGGTACTCAGGGGATTTAACCCCGTCCTGTCTGCACTGATCAGAGTTCAGCTGGTTCTGGTTCTGTTGAATCCCTTTAAAATCCTGCTTTTATTCCTCCAGTGATTAATGATCAGAGCTCTGAGACATTTTTCTGGGTTTTCTCAGCCCTGATGAGCCTCAGATTAACGGTTTATCTTCCTGTAAATGCATCTGTTTGTAAATCCCTGCCGGTTGAAGTTATTTGAAGTGTTTGTTTCTGCAGAAGCTGCTCAGGAAAGTTGTGGAGCTGTTTTATTCAGTGTTTTTCTGCTGATTCTGGTGTTTTTCTGAATGAAAATAGATCTCAGGGTTTCCAAAGTGAGTAAAGTCAGGGCAGGATTACAGCTCACAGCAGCTTAAGGTGTGTGTGTGGGGGGGGGGGGGGGGGGGCAGAGCAACAGAAAAAGATGAGAAATCACAACAGAATGATGCAAAATGACCAGTTGAAAGGCTTCGCTGCAGCCAGCTGATCCGGAGTCAGCCCGGTGTGGGATTAAAAGCCTGAATGAAGCCAGCGTGCACGTGCTGCTGCGGCTGCAGAGGATCAGCTGGTTACGTAACTCATTTGTACATACGCCGGCTAATCGGATCATGTGATCACCCTCAGGGCTACACTTAGGGTTCCCCCGGTTCTGTGCAGGTAAGCTGAGCTCCGCTGGTGGTTAAAAACGGCCGTTACTGCGCGACTTAAACACGTTTCAGAGCTGAAAATAAGTGAAACAACACACCCTGGTGCAAGGAAAAGGCTGTTTTCTCGGGTATTTAAGAGATCTTGAACCCATTTGAGATTATCTGGTGTGTTTTTAGCCCTGAACTCTGACTTACAGACATATAAAAATAGCTCGTCCTGAGGATCTGCGACGACCGATGTTGCTTTGGTAAGAAAGTGGCAGCTTGTCCTTCTCTCTCAGGGGAATAATTCGTCTAATTACACTGTCACCACATCGGTTCTGCTTTAAATAGATTAATCAATCATGAAGTTTGTAAAATAAAAGCTTATTTTGAAGGAATAGATCAGCAGGAGCTCTTTCACACTGGAAAAGACGAACATCTGCCTGTGTTTTCAATCGAAAAAGGTTTGAATCGGTACTCTTATTATGTGAAATGACTCAGTATCTCTGTGGTTTACGAACTCTCTCAGACGGTCTGAAGTGATGGAGTTTCAGCACCATCTCGGGGTAGATGTTCCCTGGTCGTACCTGAGAGGACACGGCAGTTCCTGGAGGTGTAGCTCCTGCTCTGAGCATCTTAACACTGTTTCCTGCATCTGTTTTTAGCTTCACAGCATTAAAAAGAGGACTGTTTGTCTTAAGTTCCACTGCTAAGCATCAGGAGCAGCAGACCGTGGATTTAAGAGCTCAAATAAATGTTTCTTTAGTGGTAAATTTCAGCTCCAACAGGCTGAAAGTCAAAGGGACTGAACAGGAGGAGCTGATTGGACCACAGGATTCGGAGGTCTCTAACTGCAGGCGTAGCGCGTCTCCTCTGTGGCCGACACTTCCTGGTTGTGATGTAGGAAAAGGCGACGCCCCCACCTGCTCAGACGCTGGAACACCTGCAGACGGACGGCGGGAAACAAACGCCACGTGATGTTCGGCTCATTGGAAACACTTTAAAATGCATTAAAGAGGAAACTAAAGGAAACGCAAACAGGTTTTAAACTGCCTTTAAACATCAGATTAGTGTCACTTTAGGTTTGTTCTGTTTTAAGTTAAAAAAACCAACTTGTTGAACTGCTGAGATCTAACAGCAGAGATCATGTTTCTCCAGTTTTAGCTTCTCTTCATTGGCTCCCTGTTAGATTCAGAATAGAATCTAAGGTTCTTCTCCTCACATATAAAGCTCTTAATGACCGAGCTCCATCACATCTTAAAGATCTCACAGTTGGATATTTCCCCAACAGAGCACTTTGCTCTCAGGCTGCAGGTTTCCTTGTGGTTCCCAGAGTTTCTAAAAGCAGAATGTGAGGCAGAGCCTTCAGTTATCAGGCCCCTAAAAGCAGAATGTGAGGCAGAGCCTTCAGTTATCAGGCCCCTAAAAGCAGAATGGGAGGCAGAGCCTTCAGTTATCAGGCCCCTAAAAGCAGAATGGGAGGCAGAGCCTTCAGTTATCAGGCCCCTAAAAGCAGAATGGGAGGTAGAGCCTTCAGTTATCAGGCCCCTAAAAGCAGAATGGGAGGCAGAGCCTTCAGTTATCAGGCCCCTAAAAGCAGAATGGGAGGCAGAGCCTTCAGTTATCAGGCCCCTAAAAGCAGAATGGGAGGCAGAGCCTTCAGTTATCAGGCCCCTAAAAGCAGAATGGGAGGCAGAGCCTTCAGTTATCAGGCCCCTAAAAGCAGAATGGGAGGCAGAGCCTTCAGTTATCAGGCCCCTAAAAGCAGAATGGGAGGCAGAGCCTTCAGTTATCAGGCCCCTAAAAGCAGAATGGGAGGCAGAGCCTTCAGTTATCAGGCCCCTAAAAGCAGAATGGGAGGCAGAGCCTTCAGTTATCAGGCCCCTCTCTGTGGAACCAGCTGCCAGTTTGGCTTCAGGAAGCAGACACCCTCTCTACCTTTAAGATCAGGCTGAAACTTTCCTTTCTGATAAAGCTTATAGTTAGGGATGGCTCAGGTGAGCCTGAAACATCCCATAGTTCTGCTGCTATAGGCCCAGCCTGCTGGGGGAGCTCCCATGATGCACCTCTCCTCCCTCCATGTACAGATGACATCATTGCTGTCATTAACTTGTGTTTCTCTCTCTCAGCAGGTGTCTCTGGCCTGGTGTTACGCTGCTTGTTGTCCCCTCTTTCCTGTCCTCTCAGCCCCAGCTGGTCCAGGCAGATGGACCCTTCCTGGTTCTGGTTCTGATGGAGGTTTCTTCCTGTTAAAAGGAGTTTTTTTCTCTCCACAGTCGCCTCCTGCAGCTCAGGACGGGGATTGGATCAGAGAGAAGTTTCTAGTTAGGCTACTTTTCTTTAATTAGTTCTATATGAACTGGACTAATTTGGACTGAATTGGATTTTAATTGGACTGAATCTTTGAAGCGCCTGAAATTACATTTGCTGTGATTTGTCGCTTTATAAATAAAACTGAACTGAATAAAATTGATAATTATTTTTAAGTGGAACACCGGATCTTACATTAGAGTTTCAGGATTTGATTCAGTTTTTAAAGCTTTAAATGGCTCCAGTTCCACTGAGATGTTTAATTTTCAGGCTAAAAACCAGAATGATGGAGTTTTCAGTGCTTATTCTTAAACTATGGAATTTATTTGAATTTTTCCTCTTTTTATTCTGTTTTTATTTTGACTTTGTTGTTTGTTTTCAGACTTTGAGCAGCTGGGGTTCTTATGAATGTAATAATATGAATAAACCTGACCTTGGACACATTTATAAAAATAAAAAGCTTGTTCTTCTTTCTTGACTCTTTCATGTACCATAACTTTCTTATGGTACATGAACAGCTTCCTGAGTGTGTTTTTAAGTTATTTCTATCAGAGTTTGGCTGGTTGGGATCTGGACCTGGATTCAAATGAGAACATGAGAGAAATGACAGGAAGTCAAAGAGCCGCTCACCGTCCTGCTCCGCCGTCCTCGGCTGATGATGCGTTTCCTGTCAGCGGAGGCGATGCGTGTGTGGAGCTGCAGGTTGTAGAGAAACAAGACTCGCTTCTTCTCCCTCTGACAGAAAAACAGACACAGATTCACTCTGAAAGGATCGCTGTGAAGAACAAAAGCCAAAGTAAAGAAAAGGAGATCGTTAAGGAAGCGTCGGAGCTCCTTTCTCTCCTGAAGGACGGTCCGGTGTTTCCTAAAGGAGATCCTTAAGGAAGCATCGGAGCTCCTTTCTCTCATGAAGGACGGTCCGGTGTTTCCTAAAGGAGATCCTTAAGGAAGCGTCGGAGCTCCTTTCTCTCATGAAGGACGGTCCGGTGTTTCCTAAAGGAGATCCTTAAGGAAGCGTCGGAGCTCCTTTCTCTCCTGAAGGACGGTCCGGTGTTTCCTAAAGGAGATCCTTAAGGAAGCATCGGAGCTCCTTTCTCTCATGAAGGACGGTCCGGTGTTTCCTAAAGGAGATCCTTAAGGAAGCGTCGGAGCTCCTTTCTCTCCTGAAGGACGGTCCGGTGTTTCCTAAAGGAGATCCTTAAGGAAGCGTCGGAGCTCCTTTCTCTCATGAAGGACGGTCCGGTGTTTCCTAAAGGAGATCCTTAAGGAAGCCTCGGAGCTCCTTTCTCTCAGGAAGGACGGTCCGGTGTTTCCTAAAGGAGATCCTTAAGGAAGCGTCGGAGCTCCTTTCTCTCAGGAAGGACGGTCCGGTGTTTCCTAAAGGAGATCCTTAAGGAAGCGTCGGAGCTCCTTTCTCTCATGAAGGACGGTCCGGTGTTTCCTAAAGGAGATCCTTAAGGAAGCGTCGGAGCTCCTTTCTCTCAGGAAGGACGGTCCGGTGTTTCCTAAAGGAGATCCTTAAGGAAGCGTCGGAGCTCCTTTCTCTCAGGAAGGACGGTCCGGTGTTTCCTAAAGGAGATCCTTAAGGAAGCGTCGGAGCTCCTTTCTCTCCTGAAGGACGGTCCGGTGTTTCCTAAAGGAGATCCTTAAGGAAGCGTCGGAGCTCCTTTCTCTCATGAAGGACGGTCCGGTGTTTCCTAAAGGAGATCCTTAAGGAAGCGTCGGAGCTCCTTTCCTTAGTATTTGGAGGATTCAGAGAGCTCTGATTTTGGCTGCTTCTCACATACTTCCAGCTCATTTCACTCAGTCAGAAGGTTCCTGAGTAAATCTGAGCCCAAGGAAACTGGGAACAACAGAATCCAACACTGAGGACCGAAAACTACACAAACAAAGAGGTGTTTTCATCACTGGCAGAAGCTGTGGTTTTGGCAGACATTTAAAAATCACAGCCAACAAGAACTGAAGGAGGAAAAGGTTCATGAGCTCTGAGCTACAGATGGAGCATATGAACTGCTGCCTCATATCATAACCTCTAACAGCCAGATCGCCGAATCAGCTCACAAACTGAGAGCAAACGGAGGGAACGACTCTTAATTACCTGCTGTGGCAGAGTTGTGTGAAGTGGAATAAAGGTATCCTGTCAGCTCTTTGCTGTTTATTTGCTGCTTTTTCCTGGGTTCGTGCAGCCATGGAGGATATCACTGCTAATGATGAGTTTTATTCACAGAAATGTTTCTCCACATGAAAATCTAAACTTCTCTGAGCTCTAAATGTTAGTTGGATGCTTGTGTTGATGTGTCTGTATGTTGTTGTTTCTCTTCCACTTCATGGAGCCCAACAGAGAGATCAGCAGACCTTCCTTTATCACAGACTCTGTTCACATCTCATCACTTTGTGAATGTAAAATTATTCTGGAGCTACACTGACTTTGATTAGTTTCAGAGATCAAATGTTGCTGCTGTTTTCTAAATCAACAGATGAGGAAGTCTGTTCTGAGGTGCTCAGAAACGGTCATTTCCAGGATCAGCAGGAATCAGGAGATCCTTCATCAGCTTTAATGTGAGAACCAGTGAAGATTTTCACAGCAAATACCGCTTTGAAGGAGTGAACAAAGTGTTTTCTGTTGTCTTCATTTCAGTGTTTGTGTGAAATCTGACGGAGAAAATGTCAAACTGATGTGAGGGTATAACTGAGGCAGTTTTCCTGTAACAGCACAAAGTTCAGAGTTCATGTTCAGAGCAGAAAATATTTGACTTTCTTCAATAAAACAGCTTCATCGCAGAGAAATGAGTCCAGTTTTCTTTGAATTTTTCTTTCCTCCGTCTCTCAGAAAGATTTGATCCACATGCTTCAGATGATTAGTTTTTATTCTGTGAGCTCTGTTGTTCTGACCTTTCTTCTTTAACAGTAAAGAAACATTTTCTGCAGCCGATAAAAACAAAACCAGAACAAACAGCAGGGAAACTAACATGTTTAACATGAAGACAATAAAAGGCAGAGAGAAGAGCAGAAAGGACCTGCTGGGAATGTTTTATTCTCTTCATCCTCAACCAAGAGGATGAAAAGTTGAGTGAAAACAGGAGACCAAAAACACCTGAGGACATCGAGTCCAAAGACAAGAAAGAAGAATCCAACAGAATCTAAAAGTGAAAACTAAAACAGAAAAGAAGGAATGAAGCTCAAAGAAAAGAAAAGAGGAAAACAGAACAGAGACTAAAGCTCCCGTGAACAGAAAAAAGTGATTTTTTTTTATGATTTCACCTTTAAAATGACATATTTAACCATTAATTTACAAAAACTAAACTATTTTAACTGCATGATTTATCCTGGAAGCTGAAGAAAAGTAGAAAAATGTGAAATCTACAGTTAAAGAAACAGGAACAAATATCAGATCATCAACTCAGAGGTTCAAAGATTCAAAGGTTTTGGTTTTAAATCTGTAAATGAACTAAATGTAAAGTCTGTTTTCTGCTGATCGTTTCCCTCCTGAAGCCCATCAGCTCTGCTGTTATAAACCTATTACATTAATCTGCTCTCAGATCAGATTTACTGCAGCTCAAACTCTGAGTGTGTGTTTGTGTAATTATGAGATTGAGCTTTTGCTTCCTCATCAGTTCAGGAGAGGAAGTGACATCACAAAGACTTGTTTATGTTTAAACTGAACAAATGCTGTGAATGTTACCTGAATTTAACCTTTATTTTCTACATTTATTTCCCGTAAAACAGGAAACAGCTGCAGAGATTCACTGAAACATGTTCAAACGTGAATATAAATGTTTTAAGGACACACTGCACACCATGCTGAGATATGCCAAGTTTTCAGCTAATAGCTCTTTGGGAATCACCTTGTTGCTGCAGAAATCCTATTTTCTGTCTGTCAAACTGTGTTTTCTTTGCTGTTTTTCATAGATGCAGCTAAAGAAATGGGAACAAATGATGTGTCTTTGTCAAACTGACTGAAGTCATTAGCTAAGCTGTTAGCGTTAGCTGCTGCTAAAGGAAGAAATAAATCAGGAAATAAACCATGAGGAGTTATTTCTCAGATGCTTCCATTTCCC
Source organism: Leuresthes tenuis (assembly GCF_036924035.1). Taxonomy (NCBI): domain Eukaryota; kingdom Metazoa; phylum Chordata; class Actinopteri; order Atheriniformes; family Atherinopsidae; genus Leuresthes; species Leuresthes tenuis. Next base: position 1,692,572 of record NW_027325364.1, read on the forward strand.
TGCTCTGAAGTTCAGGCTCTGAGAGTTGGAACTGATCCTCTTTGTGGCTCAGTTCCTTCAGTCCAGTGTTGAACTGGACCAAGTTGTTAAAACAGTGGGATGAAAAGTGGCTGCTGCACATTCACAGTCTTTAGCTAACTCTGCTGGAACATTAGCCTCAGATATAGTTTATCCACTGGGCTCTTATATCCTCTGAGGCTGCTGCTGGATGGAAGATGCATGCTCCTCAGTGCAGCTGACAGCAGAACATTTCCACCAGAAGCTGGCTTCATCCGTCCAGCAGGGTGGATGTGAGTGGGCGGGGCTTAGCAGAGGAGGCGGAGCCAACTTAAGGAGTGACGTACTTTAGAAATGAAAATCAGAACGGCTCGTTAAATGAGGAACTTTCACATGAAGAGGAACTAAATAAACATCCTGAGATGAGGAAAAACTGATTTATTACTGAATAAATACCAGGGTTGTGTTTTTGGGGAGTTTTACACCTGCTGGTGACCTCAGACGCCCTGATATATGCTCCTAGGAACAGGAAGAAGGAGTTTTACACTTCAGACGCCCTGATATATGCTCCCAGGAACAGGAAGAAGGAGTTTTACACTTCAGACGCCCTGATATATGCTCCCAGGAGCAGGAAGAAGGAGTTTTACACTTCAGACGCCCTGATATCTGCTCCCAGGAACAGGAAGAAGGAGTTTTACACTTCAGACGCCCTGATATATGCTCCCAGGAGCAGGAAGAAGGAGTTTTACACTTCAGACGCCCTGATATATGCTCCCAGGAACAGGAAGAAGGAGTTTTACACTTCAGACGCCCTGATATCTGCTCCCAGGAACAGGAAGAAGGAGTTTTACACTTCAGACGCCCTGATATATGCTCCCAGGAGCAGGAAGAAGGAGTTTTACACTTCAGACGCCCTGATATCTGCTCCCAGGAGCAGGAAGAAGGAGTTTTACACTTCAGACGCCCTGATATCTGCTCCCAGGAGCAGGAAGAAGGAGTTTTACACTTCAGACGCCCTGATATATGCTCCCAGGAGCAGGAAGAAGGAGTTTTACACTTCAGACGCCCTGATATATGCTCCCAGGAGCAGGAAGAAGGAGTTTTACACTTCAGACGCCCTGATATATGCTCCCAGGAGCAGGAAGAAGGAGTTTTACACAACATTTCACCTTTTAAAACCAGAGAAACCATCACACAGCTCAAAGCATCTGTGATAGTATGAGAGTGTGTCTGTGGGTAACGTGCACATCTTTTAGGACTCCATTGTAAATGTGAGTTTATGTGTGTTATATACATACTTTGCGGTGGTAGAAGGCTGCAACGACCCGTCGGAGGCGGTTGGTGTAAACCTGAAGGCAGCTGAACAGCGCCACCAGCAGGACGCAGCAAACACAGCTCACATACACACCAGCAGAGAGGGAGGAGGGGGGAGTCATACAAGCTGAGGGGGAGGGAGGGAGGGAAAGAGTCATGTGATCAAACTGTATCAACAATCTGAGAGGAAAAGAAGAACATTTTACCTAAAAAAGGCTGAAATACAAACAGAACGGGACAAAGAAAGTTGTCCCACACACAAAAAACACTGAAGCAGTGCGTGAAAAACTAAGTGAACCCTTCCGGCTTCCAAATAGACTCTGCCAGGAGTGGTCATAACGTGAACTTCTGACAGAAATGGCCTTTCATATCTAAACATTAACGTGTAAATTTGCTTCACAGGTGCAATGTTTCAGGTGTACAGGCCCTCTGCTCACAGACGAGGAAATGTGGAGACCCACCCTGGTTGTTTGTGTTGATGTTCAGGTTTGAAGAACTGTTGAAGGCTGAAATCGTCGTCCTCAGAAGGCGGGCCATCATGGAGTCTCCGCCCACTCTGATGTCCACCTGGTGGCTACCTGCAGAGAGGGGGCGGAGTCACACACACCAACACACAGGATCCAACAGTGCATGATAAACACATCCAGTTTTGTTCTTTAAGGCTGTTTTCAGAGTTAAGCTGAATAAGAAAAGTCCCCCACAGCCGCTCGGAGAGCAGGTGACCATGATGAGGTGTGTGTCATCAGGTGTGTGTTCACCTGTCAGGTTGAAGTGGGTGACGGTGTGTCTGCTGACGATGTCCAGAACGTGGAACAGAGCAAAGTCGACCGTCAGCAGGATGAAAGACAGCAGTGAGACAGACAGCACCTGAAACACACCTGCCATCTGCACACACACACACACACACACACACACACACTGGTTTATGTGTCTTGTGGGGACTCGTAGCCGCTCACATTCATTCCTCACCTCGACCATCACAACAGAACACCGAATCCGAACCCTAACTGTGGAACCAAGACCCTAAAAATCAGTTTGTACAACTGTCCCCACATTTACAGGAAGTCCCCACCAGGTTGGGTGCAGTCAGATTATCGTCCCACAATGTCACAAAACAACTACACACACACACACACACACACACACATATATATCATATCATGCCAACCTCAGATCAAGTCTTAATCTTGAATAATCGACCACATGGGGATTCGTTGCAGGCCTTTTAAGGTCCAGCCCCCACAGTGAGTTTTTTATTTAAATAAATAAAAAATGCACACATACAGATACACATCAAGTCCCTGATGTTAGCTACAAAGAGCTTCATGGAACGGCTCCATCTACTTGAAGGCTCTTGCAAAGGCTTCTGTCCCAACTGGGTCCCTCCGTTGGTCCCAGGATTGTCGTCTAGCAGCTCCTACACCACGCCTAAGACAATCCAAACTCTGTTCATGTGTCGTCCCACGATGGTGGAATGACCTACCGAGCGCTACCAGAACAGGGGCGTCCCTGTCTATCTTCAGGAAGCTCCTGAAAACCCAGCTCTTCAGAGAGCATCTCCTATCCCAGCACTTACCTTGTACTTCCCTCCCCCCTCTATCTCTGCACTTTATCTTTCTGCTCTTCCTTCTATGCCTGCACCCTATCTCTACTCTGTCCCCTCTGACAGAGTCGGACTCCTGGGTTCCTTCTATGGAGCTTATTGTTAGCTTATTGTTAGCTTATTGTTAGCTTATTGTTAGCTTTTTATAAAGCTGTTATATCTTCATTTGTAAGTCACTTTGGATAAAAGCGTCTGATAAATACAGAAACATAAATATAAACATTAAAGGAGGCATTTGGGGCGGACTTTGGTCGGAACACCTGCTGCTTTAAGCACAGCGGCGCTCTGTCTCCACCCTGGTTCAACACCTTTGGGTCATCGGTCTGTTTCCAGGGTGGAGACAGAGTGCTTAACTCCACCCTTTTCCACTTACTGGTGTCAGTTTGTTTCGTAACTACAGGTTCAAATATTCTAAAGCTGTAAAATGACGCTTTTCTAAAAAATCTTTCTACAGTTTTTTCTGTTACTTTAATAATGTTTGAAAACCTTGGTTTGAAATGATAACATTCGGTTTTTCTTCGCCATTTGATCCCTGACCAGTGGCGTGACGCATGATGAGCTCCATGGCGAGGAGAGCGCCCCGGCCTACGCAGCAGCGAGACTAAAAGTAAAGACTTCCAGATCGCTGTCGAACGCCTTCGTGAAGTCAACGAGTTTTTCTGCAGCTCCGTATTTTCCTGATGATCCGCCGCTTTGGAAACTTGTTCTTCCGCCTGCCTGGGACCTTCCTACAGTCATTCCCTTTCTTCAGGAGCCTGACGGAGACGCTCCAGCAGGCGTTCAAAACACACATCTAACAGGATGTGGTAGTAACTCTGTTTTCAGCACAGACACTTAACACCGGCTGGATGTTTGAGTTGTTGAACGCACCACTTGTTTGAGCTCCTCGGGGTGAACTCTGGGACTCCAGGGGTTGATGAACTTGTTTTTCTCTTTGTGTTTCAGAGGCAGCAGGAAGCGCTTCCCCTAAACACAGCAGAGGAGAAGAAGATGTCAGGCTGAGCATCGCGTAGCAATGGGAGTGACGAAGATGAGGAGAACAATGATGGGAAGGACGATACCGCTCTCCTCCTGCGGGCGTCAATCTGCCTGAAGTAGGAGGTGATGTAGACGTTGTCAAAACAAATGTCCCGTCTGTAACATCTGAGGTAATTAAACGCCCTGCAGAGGAGGAGGAGGAGTGAGACAAAAGAGAAGCAAACAAGAAGGACGAGAGGGTAAAGATGAAGGCGTGAATCCTACTGGGTAAAGATGCTGATGAAGGTGAAGGACAGCAGCAGCTGCAGGACGTTCAGCAGCTGCTCCATCGTGTTCCTCAGCTTCAGGAGGGACTTCCTGACGGCCTCAGAGAACTCCTGATCCAGCAGAGCTCCGTCCAACACCGACTGCTGCTGCTGCTCCTGCAGGACGTCAGAAGAAGAGGTTTCTGAACACCGCGTTTGTCCTGAGGGGCGTGTTGGAGGACGGGCGACGCGGTTCTGACCTCCAGGACGACCTCAGTGCTGAACTCTCTGGACAGAAGGTCGACCGAGACGTTGAGCTGATCAAACAGCTGCCCGAAGTTTCCCTCCACAGGAATCTGCTCTCTGCACCACGGAGTCATCACTGATACCAGAGGAGAACGATTACAGTCCTCAGACTGAGGGAGTCGTGTTAGACTGAGTTATCACATCAGGCAGAACCAGTTCAGTCCAGTACGACCAGGTCTTTGTTTCCAAGCCACCAGCAGGTGAGGGTGATGAACTTTTACTGTCTTTCTTTTAGTTTTAGCCCCCATTAAAGCAGTTTAAAGTGTACTTCAGCATCAGACCCTGTGGTTTAATCAACTTACTTCTCTCAGTCGCCTTCAACTGGTGCAAAACTCTGCTGCTGCCCGTCTTTAACCAACACTAACAGACCTGTGCACATCACTCCTGTTCTTAACTCCCTTCACTGGCTTCCTGTCCTTTATAGAACTGATTTTAAACTTTTAATGTTTGGTTTTAAAGCTCTTAACGGCCTCACCCCATCGTATTTATCTGAGCTTTTAACTGTCTGTAACCCTGGCAGAGCTCTGAGGTCAACAAATCAACTTTTACTGGAAGTGTTCAGGTTCAAATACAAGCCCTGGGGTGCCCCCAGACTCTGGAATAAGCCCCCCCCCCCCCCGAGATGCATCTTATTTCTGACCTGGGCCTCTTTAAATCAGGGCTAAAAACCTACTTATTTCAGATGGCTTTTAATACCCAGTAGTATGGTGACACTTTTATATTATCTTATTCAATTTTGCTGTATTTTATTGCGTTTACTGTTATTTTATTGTTTTGTACTTATTCTTTTCTTTATTTATTATCTGCCGTAAAGCACTTTGGTACCGAAATGGATTGTTGTAAAGGGCTGTAGAAATAAATTACATTTACATTTACACAGATGATGATAATTAACCACTTATGACACCCAATTCCTTCAGAAACCCTTTAAATTTGCAGAGCTCGATGCATTTTCCAGGAACAAAATCAACCCATCAGTGCTTTCTGATGCGTAGTTTTCAGTAAGATAAGACACTAAATCACTTTAAAGGTGACATATTGTGTAAAAACGCCTTCTTTCTGTGTCAGGAAGCATTTCTCAGGGTGTCTGAGGTCCCTATCCCGTGCAAAACGCCCCTAAAACATGAATGAAGCCCACTGTCATCAGGTGGAGGAGGGAGGCTGTACGTCTCAAATTCAGAACCAAATGTTTCAGAAGCTGAATTAGAGGCCGAATCTCTAAACTCAACACGAATATGAGCAGAGAGACTGATAAGTGCAAATAACCTGAGGAGCATGTGACCCGTGACATCATGACTCACCTCTCATGACGTCACACAGGAAGTGGAATTTCATGGAGACACAGAGGATGTGGTTGATGATGGGAACAGGTATCGCCTCCATGCACTCCTCCCACCTGCGGCCGAACCAATCAGCACAGCGCTGCATTCCCTGAGCCACCACACCTGCACGAGCCACCATAAAGAACACCAAAGAGTCCAGGTAAAGGAAAGGCTTTTGGTTCCCAGATGGAGGAACAGACAATATTATAGACATTGGAGCTTCTGGAAGGTTCTGTCAGCTGATTCAGGCTGAAACATGAAGGAACTGAGCTGTTTACATGCTGATCCAGGCTCAGATCCTGGATCAGAACAACACCAAGATTACATAAAGTGGGTCAGACTGAAGAAGACAGAACATCCAGAACCTGTTTTATCTGAGTCCAGCTGAAGAAAGGTGTCTGACATCCAGTCTTTATGGACTTTATGCAGCTCAGAGACCTTAGAAATGTCATCAGGCTGAAAAGAAGCTGAACATCATCTGAGGAACAATGGCAGGAAACAGCTTTAAATGTTCTGATTATATGACCCAAAGGAAGCAAACGGGCCCAGAACAGAACCCTGAGGAACACCTGAAGACAAAAGTTCAGATGAAGACGTGAACTAACAAACATTTACTGAGAACCCCCCCCTCTCCCCTCACTGCCTGAGCCTGAAATCAACAAATCGGATCTATTGTATCAATTGTAGAGCCGAGGTCCAGAAGAACCAGCATCATCAGAAACTCTGAATCCAAACAAGAGAATGCAAAAAGAATTAAAGGAAAATAAGAAATAATGAAAAAGGAACAAATCATCCAACAGTCTGCAGATAGAAAAACATTTAAAAACACAAGCTGTGACGTGTAAAATCTGAAAAAGTGTTGAAGGTTCTGCTGTAAGTCAGCTGTGCTGAACTGCTTGGTACCAAAGCTCAGATTTATGGGGAAACTGCTCCAGAAGTTTCACAACAGATCGATGGATTCCTTTATGAAGGGCTTTATAAACCCAGCTGTGATGCACTTTGTATGAGTGCCTGAAGAAGTTCTGCTTATTTATTTCTGTAACCCAACACGATACGGGAGGTGTGGCTCACTGTCGCACTGCATCCTGGTCTTCACGGTGAACTGCTCCTGTGTGTCGTTCCCGCCGTCGCCGCCGGGTTTTGGCTGGAATCGGTCGTATCCGTACTGAAGAACGACTTCGTCTCTGATGTTCTGAAAGTTCCTGCTGACGTTCTGAGCCTCCGACTGAAACTCTGCTTTATCACCCTGAGGCGGAAACAGGAGACGGAGAAGTTAATGCGATTAATGCAGTTAATGCAATTAATGCAGTTAATGCTTTTAATGCAGTTAATGCTTTTAATGCAGTTAATGCTTTTAATGCAGTTAATGCTTTTAATGCAGTTAATACTTTTAATGCAGTTAATGCAGTTGATGCAGTTAATGCAGTTGATGCAGTTAATGCAATTAATGCAGTTAATGCTTTTAATGCAGTTAATGCTTTTAATGCAGTTGATGCTGTTAATGCAGTTGATGCAGTTAATGCTTTTAATGCAGTTAATGCTTTTAATGCAGTTAATTAAATTAATGCAGTTAATGCAATTAATGCAGTTAATGCAATTAATGCAGTTGATGCAGTTAATGCGGTTAATTCAATTAATGCAGTTAATGCAATTAATGCAGTTAATGCAGTTGATGCAGTTAATGCAGTTAATGCAATTTGTTTCTAAATTCAGCAGTTTTTACATTGTGTCAGCTCCAATCTGGCAACTTTTTAACAGATTATGATGAAGTTCTGGAAGGATGTCCACGGCCCACAGAGGGTGAATCCTTCTTCCGATTTCCAATAAAAAATAAATAAAATAAAATAAATTCTGTGATTGTGAAAGCAGTCTGATTGAATTGTTCCTGATGAATAAGATGACAGCCTCAGCAGGAATGGCTGCAGGTCCTCACCATCAGCTCCTCTGTGACACGTATAAACGGCATGATGGCGTGTCTCCATAGCAACCTGCTGTGATGAACCTGCAGGTCCAGGTTACAGCTCAGCGACACCGCGGCCGCCTCAATGTTTCGATGGATGTTCGAGATCGGACCTGGAACGACATGATGGGATGCAGCCATCAGTGCTGAGGCAGGAAACAGTTCATGAACGCTGCTGTTGGAGCTTTGAGCTGCAGCACAGCGACATTAAATCACTGATTCTTTGCTCAACACCTTGTTCAGTTAGTTTTAGTCTCATGTTTAACAATAAAGCCACAAAGTAAAGACCAGAAGCAAACATTTCTGTCACTTTCAACGACTTTATTAAAGAATTAAAAGGTTCCTTCTCACCAAAGATTCAGCAAAACAGTTTTAATGTAAAATCCTGATCAACAGTTCTGTAGCTTTCTGAAGCTCTTTCAGAGTTTTTCTTTGGACATTTTCTGCTTTTTCACAGAGCTTTGGGATGTCCTTCAAGAAGCCTGGAGAACTATTCCTGAAGACTCCTTAAAGAAATGACAGAAAGCTGGTCTCAGAGGGTTCAGGCTGTGTTGGAGAATAAAGGAGCTCAGAGCAGAGATTCACTTTAAAGCTGCTGAGAACTGAGAAAAAACTCTGTTTCTGCCTCAGATTCTGGGTTTATGTTCAGGTTTTATCATGTTTCAGTGAATCTCTGAAACTCAGGACTTTCACACGTTACTTTTATCTTTTATATTTACTTTTTTGTCTGAAATAATGAGTCAGAATAACTGATGATGAAATAATTCTTAAAGCAGGTCCGTACTGAATCAGTGTGTGTTTGTTTACCTTTGTAGAGAACTGACACTATCAGTATCATCAAATAGGCGCGACCACGAGAGCCGAGAATGCTGGGAAACACGAGGAGGGCTGAGCACCTGAAAGAGGAGGACAGCGCTCCACCAGCAACACAAACACCTGCAACATATACTCCTGTCAGCTCTCTGAATGATGCTGACGTGTTTCAGGGAACTGATGACGTGTTCTCACCAACAAATAAAGCTCCTGCTGCCAGCTTCAGGTCAAAGGTCAGAGGGAGGTTGTGGGCGATTCCCAGGAACAGGACTGAGGAACAGACAACATGTTCAGTCTGATCACTTTGATCTGATCCATCGTCATAAAGAACATATTTAACTGGAGATACAAACAAGCAAAGATAGATCAAAGGTGAGCACTTAAACTTGTTTAACCTGCAGAACATTTATGGAAAAATCCCGAAATTCTAAAAAAAAAAAAAAGAAAATTAAAAATAAATTGTCATCAAAAAATAAAACCACCTTAACTTAACTTAGAGTTGTAATTGCATTACAACTAGTATATTAACACTAAAAATGGTTAGATAAATAGATGTTAATTGTTAGCAGAGCAGGTTCATTTGTACCTGGACAGGTGTAAGCCCTCATTTCAGCACATTTCAGCACATTTGAGCCGTTATGTAACGAGCCGAATTATCTGTTATCACCTCCTGTTCGTAACGAAACCAGGAATGTGCAAAAAAAACATCTGAATCGCTGTGAAACTGAAGATAACTTAGAAACCTGAGGATTTTAAGGCAGGTTCCGCCGCACCGCGTTCTGGACGTTTGTGAGCTAACGGTCGCTATGTTTGGGCTCAACTCGCCTCCAGGTGTTGTCGGGAACTTACCTGCGCCGCTCGCCGCTCCAAACAGCGCTCTGAGGACCAGGTGAACCACCGGAAACTCTTCTGATTGGTTGAAGAGGAACCGGTGCACAGTCAAAATAAACCTGCGCACATCTGGAAGAAGCGGAAACAGCTGGATGAGAAAAAGCAACGGTTTGCTTAGAGAGGCAGATGAATTTTGTCAGTGGGGAGCTCACTGCTGAGAACAGACGGTCTCTGGTGGCTGGTTTCCTCCATTATCCTCTAAAAAGTCTCATTAACTACACGGTTGTTTGGCAGCTGAAGCTTCTAGAAGCTTCTGTTGGTGGCATAATGCTCCTCTGGTCTCCAGGTTACCAGAAAAGGTGTCAGTTGGAGTGAAAGTGTGTTTGAAATAAAGAAAAATGAGAGGTCCGGAGGATAAAACACACCTGCTGTGTGACATCAAAGTTCAGGTGGTGAGAGGCGGGGACACTCATACAATCAAAGGAATACTGAAAAGGTAACTGACTGACCACAGATGTTAGCTACTGCTTTTTACTTTAGCTTAAAGCTAACATGTAACCGAAGTTAACGCTGTTAGCCTTATGCTAACAGTGTTAGCTTAAAGCTAACATATAGCCGAAGTTAATGCAGTTAGCCTTACGCTAACAGTGTTAGCTTAAAGCTAAGAAGTAGTCGAAGCCAAAACTGTTAGCATTAGGCTAACCTTCTTTTTATTTGCTTTTTTTGTTCTTTCTTCCATTTAATCGCTTGTTTATGTGTAATATTCAGAGAACGAATTGGCAGAAATGCATTTATAATTCTAATTTGATTAAGAATTATACTGTAATATCCATCACTGTGTTTTGTTTTAATAAAAATTATAAAATTAGAGCGTTTTTATCACGTCACAGTCTGAGCGGGTTAAACCCTGTTAATACAGTAGCCCGAACGGGACAAACCAAAGTTTCTGAGTTGAATGCTGATGAAAACTTTAATTAATGCACCAAAAACGTATATCAGCAACTTTCAACAACATAGAACAAAAACTTATTGCTCCTTTGGTCAAAGATGAAATAAAGTGCAACTGTTGCTGTGGCATTCTGTCCACTTTTAGTGTCAGTTTCAGTGTTCTAAGATAACGTTTGTTCATTCTTTCTATTCAATGTTCGTCCCTTTATTAAAACTATATTAAAACAAAAACCAAACTCTTTATATGGCCACAGATTAAAATAAGAAAGTTAATAAATTGGTCAATTCTTTGGATGTCACTGGGCTTCCCGACCATCACAACCAAGACGAAAACCTCCCAGATAACGCAGAACCACATGAGACATCAAAAGGAGATGTTAGCAACAACATCACTGTGTCACACAACACCAGATCGATCAGTGTAGATGCATGTCTTAAGCATCTTTAAGCACATTTACAGGAAATCCTCCACATAATGGACCTACATGAGCAGTAAGCTTCCAGCTGAAAGCTTTCAGGGCATCTTGATGTGAACATTGATATGTGATTTTACCCATTATATAATAATTATTTTAAACCTGTTAGAAACACTCAACGAAACCCAAAGGAAGCAGATATCTGGAGTTCTTCATGTGCTTCTGTAGCTTTGTTGTTTGGATTTGTTGCATTTTGAGAAGCTTAAAGAAAGAATTATGTCCTCTTTTGATTTGAGTTTGATAGCAGAGACAAAGGAAGTGAGAAAGTACTTAAATGTTTGGTTCTGGTGAGCAGAATGGCACAGGATTAATATTCTCCACAGGATGGCTCTTTATGTTCTGTAATGAGCGCCACAGCTCTCTGTTCCCCTGTGTGTCCTCAGGTCAGCGGGACGCTCTCACCCCAGCAGAGCCAGGAAGCTCAGGGCTCACCTTTTAGAGGCAGGGCGGAGCCTGGCAGCGTTTGTGGTCGGACTGCTGTTGGTGTCCCTGTACGGCATCATGACTCTGCTGCTGCAGAAACAGTCGCTGTGGTTCTGCGTCCACACCACGGTGGCGCTGGCCGGCCTCACGGCGTTCGGTATGGGACTGTCTGCTGGTGTTCGGGCTAACGTCATGGTGATGCTGCCCTCGATGTGCTCAGGTCAGTCAGTTTACAGCCACCTGCCACACCTCAACCTTTCTGTTTTATTATGAAGGTGAGCTGTAAAAGTGGGCGGATATCCTAACTATAGATGGAAGCCTCTCACAGCCACTCTTCTTCTGTGTTTCAGCGCGTGGCAGGAACTTCGTCCTCCTCCTGTTTGTGTCGGTGCTGCTGTCCGGCCCGCTGAACAACACGTTGGAAAACACGAAGCGAGCTGCGTCCACCCTGCTGTGTGAAGCCGAGCTGGCATCCAATCAAACGCAGGAACTGATGCAGAGAGCGGCCACGCCCCTCTTCTGTAAGCCACGCCCACTTCCTGTTCAGTATTACTGCTGCTGTGATTACAGAGAATACTGATATCAGCTGATTCATCATGTTTTCAAAGCTTTTTCCTCATTTCTTCAGCTTTGATCCAGTTTAGCAAAAAGAAAAAGCAACATTTGAGCAGCTTCACGTCCAAATGGAGCAGATTAAACCAACAGTTTGTGTTGTTTCCAGCTGTGTTGGACAAGATAAGAGAGATCAGCAGTAACGCCTACGCTGTCGCAGGAAGAGTCCAGAACTTCATCGACACTCTGGCAGACAGCGTCCGACATGTCGGTGAGTCACTTTCTAAAAGTGTAAACTCCGTTTTAAGTTTCCTTTTCTAAATTAGACACAAATCGTTTCTGCTCAATTCAGTTTTATTTAAAAAGCACCAAATCACAACAAATGTCATCTCAAGGCGCTTAAAAGATACGGTCCAATTCAATTCAATACAATGAATGTCGTTAGATTCCATAAAACCAATCCAATCCCCGTCCTGAGCTGCATGAGGCGACTCTGGGGCGAAAAAACTCCCTTTTAACAGGAAGAAACCTCCATCAGAACCAGAACCAGGAAGGGTCCATCTGCCTGGACCAGCTGGGGCTGAGAGGACAGGAAAGAGGGGACAACAAGCAGCGTAACACCAGGCCAGAGACACCTGCTGAGAGAGAGAAACACAAGTTAATGACAGCAATGATGTCATCTGTACATGGAGGGAGGAGAGGTGCATCATGGGAGCTCCCCCAGCAGGCTGGGCCTATAGCAGCAGAACTATGGGATGTTTCAGGCTCACCTGAGCCATCCCTAACTATAAGCTTTATCAGAAAGGAAAGTTTCAGCCTGATCTTAAAGGTAGAGAGGGTGTCTGCTTCCTGAAGCCAAACTGGCAGCTGGTTCCACAGAGAGGGGCCTGATAACTGAAGGCTCTGCCTCCCATTCTGCTTTTAGGGGCCTGATAACTGAAGGCTCTGCCTCCCATTCTGCTTTTAGGGGCCTGATAACTGAAGGCTCTGCCTCCCATTCTGCTTTTAGGGGCCTGATAACTGAAGGCTCTGCCTCCCATTCTGCTTTTAGGGGCCTGATAACTGAAGGCTCTGCCTCCCATTCTGCTTTTAGGGGCCTGATAACTGAAGGCTCTGCCTCCCATTCTGCTTTTAGGGGCCTGATAACTGAAGGCTCTGCCTCCCATTCTGCTTTTAGGGGCCTGATAACTGAAGGCTCTGCCTCCCATTCTGCTTTTAGGGGCCTGATAACTGAAGGCTCTGCCTCCCATTCTGCTTTTAGGGGCCTGATAACTGAAGGCTCTGCCTCCCATTCTGCTTTTAGGGGCCTGATAACTGAAGGCTCTGCCTCCCATTCTGCTTTTAGGGGCCTGATAACTGAAGGCTCTGCCTCCCATTCTGCTTTTAGGGGCCTGATAACTGAAGGCTCTGCCTCCCATTCTGCTTTTAGGGGCCTGATAACTGAAGGCTCTGCCTCCCATTCTGCTTTTAGGGGCCTGATAACTGAAGGCTCTGCCTCCCATTCTGCTTTTAGGGGCCTGATAACTGAAGGCTCTGCCTCCCATTCTGCTTTTAGGGGCCTGATAACTGAAGGCTCTGCCTCCCATTCTGCTTTTAGGGGCCTGATAACTGAAGGCTCTGCCTCCCATTCTGCTTTTAGGGGCCTGATAACTGAAGGCTCTGCCTCCCATTCTGCTTTTAGGGGCCTGATAACTGAAGGCTCTGCCTCCCATTCTGCTTTTAGAAACTCTGGGAACCACAAGGAAACCTGCAGCCTGAGAGCAAAGTGCTCTGTTGGGGAAATATCCAACTGTGAGATCTTTAAGATGTGATGGAGCTCGGTCATTAAGAGCTTTATATGTGAGGAGAAGAAGCTTAAATTCTATTCTGAATCTAACAGGGAGCCAATGAAGAGAAGCTAAAACTGGAGAAACATCATCTCTGCTGTTAGTTTTTTTTTACTTATTCACTATTTCCTACAACAAAGCTGTCATAGTCTGTGGTTATTTGTTGTAATTTGTGAAATAATTGTGGACATATTCAGCTTTTACGTTCTCTTAGGTTTCTCGTCCTTGATTTAAAGCCAAAAAACTGTCTGCTTCTGAAGATTTGTGGTTGAATCTCGAAGAAAAAGCAGGAAAAGGAACCAAAAGCTGGAGATGAGAGAAGTGATGAATGATGGATGGAGAGGGTGCAGAGACAATACCAGAACTAAAGAGTTACCAACAGACTTTCTGATTAATAGACAACAAGAAACCCAGAAAGATTGAAACAACAGGTGACCAGAGAGAGCTATAGACACTGGGAGGGTTGAGAGACAAAGAGACCGTGATAAAGCACATTTCTGGGCCTGAAACTGCCCAGGAACTGGTTTTATGGCAGTGGTGTTACATCCCACAACTGCAGGGGGAGCCAAAGAGCAAAATATGCTTTAAATCTTTGTTTCTTTGTGTTACTTCCTGCCTCTTTATGTTATTCACTGCAAGCAGATAAATCAGGTAAAATAAAATGAAACAAACCTGTCAGATCCATAAATAATCCCACGCATGGGCTAAACTCAGAGGTGGGTCTCTGTAAAGTGTCTTCTGACCTCTGACCCTGCAGCTCGCACTCTGAGGAACGTCCTCCACTTCCTGGTGGACATCGGAGACATCTGCAACGAGAAGCTCGGCGCCCCGTACAGGAAGTGTCGGGAGCTGTTCGCCGAGGCCCGGAGCGACTGCGCTGACCTGCTGGGGGAGTTCAACTTCCTGTGTGACATCGTGGACACCTTCCTTCCGCTCTGCAACCTCGCCCGCGGTGCGTTCTCCTTCCTCATCCCTGTAATCTGAGTATGAATCCACATCAATGGAAGCTGGAGATATTTTCTGTTGATTTCTGAGACTGGAACTCGAAAGACAAACGGTTTGTCAGGTGACGTTACCTTGAAAACTGTGAGACTGATTTTATCTGATTTATGATGGTGAAGCACAGTTTTAAACCCTTTATGACTGCATTTAATTCACTTTCAAGGTAAATTATATCCCTGCAGTGTTCATTATTGATAAAGTCCAGCTGCTGTTACAGAGAACAAAATAAAACATAAACCAGCTGAAGTGCAGCAGAGAGGAAGGTAGGAACCTTCAGAGGTCTCCATCAGTGGGTTGGGCTGCTGTTTCTGTTGCTTAGCAACAACTCAGCTGATGATGTCACACACAGCGTCAGCAGGTAACTCAGGTGAACTCTCAGCAGACAACATGGACAGAAACTCACAGCCAGCAGTTCAACATCTGGGCTGCAGAGACGCTCCAGGATTCCACCATCTGTTGTTAACCAGCTCTGTGATCCTCCTCCTTTACTGTTAGCGCTCTGTCTGCAGTCTCTGTCTGCCCGGATAGTCTTAAAGCTGAGCAGAGAGCTGTTAGACTTGTTCCTGCAACCAGGTCTCTGCCTGATATTCCTGCTGTGTCCTCATCAGGCCTCCGAGCTCGTCCATTTTATCCACCAGACATCTCACATTTCCCCTGATGATCAGGGGAAGAAATGCTTTAAACTTCCTCCTTTTCCTCCATTTTGTTCCTGCTCTGCATCCCAGACGTCTCCTCTTCAAATCATCTTGATTTTAGGGTGTTATTGCAGGCATTACTTGGACTTTGGAAAGCTCGGTTAGCTGCTCCAACGGGTTAACAACGTTCCCGTTACCATGGTTACGCACCATAACAGTAAAAAGAGTTCCCAGCAGAAGTGCTTCCAGCAGCAAAAGCATCCAAACCAGTTTCAGAAATCTGTGTTTTTCACAGAAGAAATCTAGAGAAGATGCAGATCAGACTCAGGAGGCCCAGAGCTGCTGCAGCAGGCTGCTGCCAGCAGGGCGGCGCCATCCTGGAATACTGATGCATCTCCCAAAAATGTCTCCTCCCGTGTTGTCGCAGGCTTGCTGAGACCTTTGTGTACATTCTTTAAGTTGTTGTTGATTTGTTGAACAGGAACTTCTCCTTCAGCTCTAAATCCTCAGCATTGACTCACTTTCTGTTCACTTTCAGCTGGCGAGCTCTTCTGCGTCATCCCCTCCTACATCGCCAGCCATTTAAAACAACGCCTGGCAGCTCGTGAGTTGCTCTTGTAGCTTTCTGCCTCCCACCTTTCGCCCTCCGTCGGCTCATCTCTGAGTCTCTTTCAGCCACAGTTGCAGCGGTTAGGAAAATAATGCGGGAGTTCGACTTCAACATCTCGGCCTCTGTGAAGTTCGACCTGGACGCCAACAGCAGCCGCTCTCTGCAGCAGGCGTCTCAGGACATCATGAAGGAGATTTCATCAGACCTGCAGATGTTTCAGAAGCTGAGCGAGCCGCTGACGTACAGCAGCCTCGTGCTGCTCGCCTGCGCCTTCCTGAGGTCAGTTTTCAGCACTTAATGAAGCGAGTGAAGGCGGTATTAAGAGCAAACACCGAACACAACAACTGGAATCATCCTGAACATGTTTAACAGCCGAAGGACAAATAATCATCTTATTCTCAGGTTTGAGCTGTTTTCCTCTCAGTTTCAAACAACCTCTAAATGCTGTTTGGAAGCAGATTATTGATTAAAGTTTATTGAATAATCTGATCCATGTACAGAGGACAGATTTCCTCCTCCCTGGTTTCTTTCAGCCATGATCAGATCCTCATCTGTTCAGTTCATGTGCTTCAGCACAGTTTGGTTTAAAGTCACAGTCCAGACTTTAATTTAAAGGGGAACTCCGGGGTTTTTAAACCTTATTTCTGGCATGAAATACGTTCATCTGCTCACTGAGAACAGTTTGGTGAAAGTCGGCGTCCTTCAGAAGATATTTAGATAACTGGAGATCCATATAACGGAGTGAACGGGGCTTAGAGGATGCAGCCTCTAAATAAGGCATTATCTGTCTTTATTTCACCAATACTTTAAGAAGAATGAATGCATGAACGTGTGCTATAGCTCTGTTAGCTCATAGCTGCTGTTAGCTCATAGCTCTGTTAGCTCATAGCTGCTGTTAGCTCATAGCTGCTGTTAGCTCATAGCTCTGTTAGCTCATAGCTGCTGTTAGCTCATAGCTGCTGTTAGCTCATAGCTCTGTTAGCTCATAGCTGCTGTTAGCTCATAGCTCTGTTAGCTCATAGCTGCTGTTAGCTCATAGCTCTGTTAGCTCATAGCTGCTGTTAGCTCATAGCTCTGTTAGCTCATAGCTGCTGTTAGCTCATAGCTGCTGTTAGCTCATAGCTGCTGTTAGCTCATAGCTCTGTTAGCTCATAGCTGCTGTTAGCTCATAGCTGCTGTTAGCTCATAGCTCTGTTAGCTCATAGCTGCTGTTAGCTCATAGCTCTGTTAGCTCATAGCTCTGTTAGCTCATAGCTGCTGTTATGTGGCTACTTGCAGCTATAGGAGAGCTAACGGAGGGATTTCTACACAGGCACTCTACTGGGACCACTTCATCCACACGCCCCCCTGCAGCACAGTTTATTCACTCCGTGCTCTGTGACAGTCGGCTAACTTCACACAGAGTTTGCTGCTGATAGTTTTGTGCAACATGGCAGGATATTTATCAGATTTTGACGACGTGAACGACGACTTTGAGTAAGATGGACGTTCTTACCGGAGTAAATAAGCTGAAATAAAGACGGAGTTCCCCTTTAAATTAAAGTCTGACTTTATGTCAGGGTGGGGGGGTGAAGGACCCAAATGCAGACGCTGATCAGATAAGAGGTAAAAGGAAACATAAAGTAAAGTAATTTTCCTACATTTGGGTTGAAATTCCAACACTTTTTATACGCGGTCGCCCTCCTTTCAGGGCTCCGTGAAGTTTGGGACAAAGTGATGAAGTGAGCTTGTTCCACAGCAGAAGAGCCTGAAGAACTCGTGCACGGAGCTCACCTGCCTCTGTTTACATCATCTCCATGCTTCAGTCGTTCATAGCTTCATGCTTTATTTTCAGCCATGTTTCACCTCCAGATGACTGCAGCTGTGCTCATTTTCTCAGCTTCGCTTGCTTCGTATGTGTGGAATTCGTATTTTTTTCCTTACAATATTTTTATTGAAGTTTTACTAAATTGACTCCATCTGTGGGAAAAAAAAACAACAACAAACAAACAGGAACTTAAAGTAAAAATTTGTGAATAAAAGATTTGATTATATTTTAAAAAAAAGATTTAAATAGATATAAATTTAGGGGGCAGGAGGCATTGATGCCTTTATTTTACACATGAAAGTATGGAGCCAGGTTAGGGCCATAATGTTCCCACAGCAGTTCTCTGTGAGAGGGGCCTCTTACCCTCTTTCTTATCTGTATGTTTTATTCTTGTGTGTTTGTTAAATGACTTTAGTTGCAGACAAAATACTGTTTCAGTTAAAAGAATTAAAAGGGACAAGAACGGTCCAAATATCGGGCCGACTTTCTCCGCCTGTTAAAAATTGAAATACAAGACGTTTACAAAGATATATAAAAAAAATAATAAAAACTATAACTTTTGCTGCACTTCTTTGTATTTTGGATACAATTTTCTTTGTTTTGTGTTTAAAAAAATCAGACTTTCAGTTTCAAATATTTGCTTCGTGGTGACAAACGTAATGACTCCTCCGGCTCGTTCTTTTAAACTGAATCAACTGATCAGTGTGGCCTTTAATCCTTTTATTTCGTTCATCTGACTCTGGATAATGTCATCGGTGAGGAAACCGCTCTGTGGACTACGTGTTTCACATCTCTGTGTTTGAAAGCTCAATGAAAATACAATGAACCAAACAAACCGAATCATTATGGCCCTGATATGGCTCCATATGCTGAGTCCCACGAATAAAGGAACTTCTCCTCTTTGCCTTTAACGAAGTCTTTCAGCCCCAGACTTGTCATTAACTCTTTTTTTCCACATTCTGAGGGAAGGAGGATCAACATTTTTCCCATTTGGTGCATCATTTTCTTGCCTGAAGGAGTCCAAAGTCGGTCGTTTTGGTTTGTTTCATCGTTTTATTGAAGTCTTTTGGGTTCACTTGGTTTCATTGGAATGTTTTGGACAGACCTTCAGGTACTTTTGTCCAACATCCCAGAATCTTTGGACTGGATCATCGGGGGAGAATATTTTCCAGGTGTCCCTGATCCTCTGACATCGGGGGGGCGGCAGGCCTCACAGGCTTTGATGCTGAAAAGCTTCTGAATTGCAGATAATTGAAAAGTATTTTGAGGGAATTTGACATCTGTGACGTATTGTTTAAATGTAAGGAAGACCCTTTCAGAATAAAAGCAGAGTTTAATGTTTAATCTCACGTTGAAACGTGAAATGTGATGACGGCACCTCTGTTTGTGCACGTAGGGCCGTGCGCTACAGGCGCAGGTATCTCCGCGAACTCGACTTTGACAACTTTTACATCAACGCTCAGTTTAAGGAGCTCGACCAGCAGGTGACCTCAGAGGGCGGAGCCTCTGCCCTCCCACTGACGCGCAGAGAGACCAAGACCTACATCACGCCATGTCAGTGCACGTGTGTGCGTGTGCGTGTGGTTCAGTGTTAACAGAGATCCAGTGTATCTGAGGTCAGGACAAATGACCCCGGTCTCGTCTGCAGTGTCGCCGCAGCTGTCCTTCAGAGAGCGCCGGGCTGTGCTGATGGGCGTGGTCTCCGTCCTCAGACACCTGGTCACCGGCAGCCTGCTGGTGGCGCTGGACTTCCTGGTGTTCTGGATTCTGGATCAGGTGCACCACCAGGTGAAAGAGGACGTGGTCGCCAGAGGTGAGGCCCCAGGGTTCAGTGTTGGGCCCCAGGGTTCAGTGTTGGGCCCCAGGGTTCAGTGTTGGGCCAGTGTTGGGCCCTGGGGTTCAGTGCTGGGCCCCAGGGCTCAGTGTTGGGCCCCAGGGTTCAGTGTTGGGCCCCAGGGTTCCGTGTTGGGACCCGGGGTTCAGTGCTGGGCCCCAGGGTTCAGTGTTGGGCCAGTGTTGGGCCCCAGGGTTCAGTGTTGGGCCCCATGGTTCAGTGTTGGGCCAGTGTTGGGCCCCAGGGTTCAGTGTTGGGCCCCAGGGTTCAGTGTTGGGCCCCAGGGTTCAGTGTTGGGCCAGTGTTGGGCCCCAGGGTTCAGTGTTGGGCCCCATGGTTCAGTGTTGGGCCCCAGGGTTCAGTGTTGGGCCCCGGGGTTCAGTGTTGGGCCCCAGGGTTCAGTGTTGGGCCCCAGGGTTCAGTGTTGGGCCCCAGGGTTCAGTGTTGGGCCCCGGGGTTCAGTGTTGGGCCCCGGGGTTCAGTGTTGGGCCCCAGGGTTCAGTGTTGGGCCCCAGGGTTCAGTGTTGGGCCCCAGGGTTCAGTGTTGGGCCAGTGTTGGGCCAGTGTTGGGCCCCAGGGTTCAGTGTTGGGCCCCAGGGTTCAGTGTTGGGCCCCAGGGTTCAGTGTTGGGCCAGTGTTGGTTCAGTGTTGGGCCCCAGGGTTCAGTGTTGGGCCCCGGGGTTCAGTGCTGGGCCCCAGGGTTCAGTGTTGGGCCCCAGGGTTCAGTGTTGGGCCCCGGGGTTCAGTGCTGGGCCCCAGGGTTCAGTGTTGGGCCAGTGTTGGGCCCCAGGGTTCAGTGTTGGGCCCCAGGGTTCAGTGTTGGGCCAGTGTTGGGCCCCGGGGTTCAGTGTTGGGCCCCAGGGTTCAGTGTTGGGCCCCAGGGTTCAGTGTTGGGCCCCAGGGTTCAGTGTTGGGCCCCAGGGTTCAGTGTTGGGCCAGTGTTGGGCCCCAGGGCTCAGTGTTGGGCCCCAGGGTTCAGTGTTGGGCCAGTGTTGGGCCCCAGGGCTCAGTGTTGGGCCCCAGGGTTCAGTGTTGGGCCCCAGGGTTCAGTGCTGGGCCCCAGGGTTCAGTGTTGGGCCCCGGGGTTCTGACCAGAACCTGTTGGTGGGTTCTGGTTCTGGTTCTGGACACTGAAGGAGGCTTTGGACTGTTCTACCATTTCATCTGTGGACTTCTGTGTGATATCGGCCATTTTGAGCAGAATTCACCCCGTTTTGACAGTAATAACCTCGGTGCCGATCTGTGCCGTCAGCTCCGGTCTCGGTGGCGGTCCAGGTGAAAGGTTCGGGTTACGCCTCGGACATCTTCAGAGACCTGGTGGCCTCCTTCAACGTCCTGCAGGGAGGAAACATCACCGTGATCAGCAAGAAGTGTCTGCTGGAGCCATCAGAGCCGAGCTCCACCACCTGTTTCATCCTCGGTATGACATCACACAGGATATGATGTCACACAGGATATGACGTCACACAGGATATGATGTCACACAGGATATGATGTCACACAGGATATGACGTCACACAGGATATGATGTCACACATGACATGATGTCACACAGGATATGATGTCACACAGGACATGATGTCACACATGTCGTCTACGCTCTGACCAACACTTTGATGGATTTTCAAACACATGAAGACTTAAGTTTTATATCTTAAAGTTTAAATGGAACTTGGTTTTGCTGGTTCTGCTGCTTTCAGTGGTTCTGCTGTCTCTGCTGGTTCTGCTGGTTCTGCTGCTGTCAGTGGTTCTGCTGGTTCTGCTGGTTCTGCTGCTTTCAGTGGTTCTGCTGGTTCTGCTGCTGTCAGTGGTTCTGCTCTGTGTTGCAGGGTTCCTGTTGGGTCTGGCTCTGCTCATGTCTCTGACCGGAGGATTTGTGCAGCGCTGCAGACGAGTCGTCTGTGCTTCATATTATCCAGAGCGAGAGCTGGTACACGCACACGTGCACACACACGTGCACACACACGTGCACACACACACACACACACATGTCCAGAATCTGTTTGTAGCAGCTTCATCCATCTCTGTGTTTCTGCTTCCAAACCCGGTTCTGAATAGGTTGGGTCGCTGTGTAAAAATGTAAATAAAGAAATCAATGATTTAAACCAAGATGTGATTCAGGATGAGCATCAAATCCAGTGTAGAAAGTGAGACTTTTGACTATTTAATGGAAAATATCTGCTGGCAGCAGCATGTCTCAGAAAAGTAAAGTAAGTGAATACTGAAAAGAAACAGCTGGACTGGAGACATCTCTGTGACCTTCAGCTGATCCATCTACTGTTGGCCCAAGCCTCATCAGAAATGGTCTCCATGGAAGGGTGGCTGTCAAGAAGCCATTCTTAAGGAAGGGAAACAGGGAGAAAAGGCTGAGCTGTGCCAAATGACACAAGAAGTGGACTGAAAATCAGTGGCAACAGGTCTTATGGAGGGATGAATCCTCCCCAGAGCCCGGACCTCAACATTATTGAAGCAGTGTGGGATCATCTGACAGAGAACGGAACAAAAGGCAGCCCACATCCAAAGAAGAGCTTTGGGATGTCCTTCAAGAAGCCTGGAGAACTATTCCTGAAGACTCCTTAAAGAAATGACAGAAAGCTGGTCTCAGAGGGTTCAGGCTGTGTTGGAGAATAAAGGAGCTCAGACCAGAGATTCACTTTAAAGCTGCTGAGAACTGATAAAAACTCTGTTTCTGCCTCAGATTCTGGGTTCATGTTCAGGTTTGATCCTGTTTCAGTGAATCTCTGCAGCTGCTTCCTGTTTTATAGAGAAATATAAAGAAATGAGTGCTGCCTGACAGACAAACTGAGGGAACAAATGTCCCTTTGTTTTTATTTCCATAACCTGCCAGCTTCATAAAAACATAAAATCAGCACATCAGTGGACTTTAACTGCGGCTACAGCAAGAAAAAACAGCTATTTTTCTTCCAAACTTCAGTTCACTTCCTCTTTTAATATTCTGGGCGACAGGCAGCGCCACAGATACTCGAGCTTCGACTCACCAAAGCCTGAAGAAGGTTTTCTGCCTGTTTTCTGCCTGTAAGACCCGCCCCCCCCCCCCGTCCTCTCAGAGGGAAGGTGTGTTTTTACGCTGTCGGGTGGAGGAAGACCGGCTGCTGTGGGTGAAAGGTCGCAGAGCAGAGAGGCATCTGAAGAATCTGCAGAATGAACGTCTGAGAGCAGGAAGCAGGAGGCAGGTCTGAACTCGCCAACTCTGAGAGCTGAACCAGGCCGAGGCTCACAGAGATCCCAGCTTCACGGGAAGCTGAAAGGCAGAGAGAGAAAGATCCAAACAGCAGCTGCCAACACAATTACAATTAAATTCATTGTATCATCATCATCCTTTACTAAGTAGCCGAGCTCAGGAAACTTCTCTGTGATCCAATCTCCCGTCCTGAGCTCCCCCAGCAGGCTGGGCCTATAGCAGCAGAACTATGGGATGTTTCAGGCTCACCTGAGCCATCCCTAACTATAAGCTTTATCAGAAAGGAAAGTTTCAGCCTGATCTTAGAAGGTAGAGAGGGTGTCTGCTTCCTGAAGCCAAACTGGCAGCTGGTTCCACAGAGAGGGGCCTGATAACTGAAGGCTCTGCCTCCCATTCTGCTTTTAGGGGCCTGATAACTGAAGGCTCTGCCTCCCATTCTGCTTTTAGGGGCCTGATAACTGAAGGCTCTGCCTCCCATTCTGCTTTTAGGGGCCTGATAACTGAAGGCTCTGCCTCCCATTCTGCTTTTAGGGGCCTGCTAACTGAAGGCTCTGCCTCCCATTCTGCTTTTAGGGGCCTGATAACTGAAGGCTCTGCCTCCCATTCTGCTTTTAGGGGCCTGATAACTGAAGGCTCTGCCTCCCATTCTGCTTTTAGGGGCCTGATAACTGAAGGCTCTGCCTCCCATTCTGCTTTTAGGGGCCTGATAACTGAAGGCTCTGCCTCCCATTCTGCTTTTAGGGGCCTGATAACTGAAGGCTCTGCCTCCCATTCTGCTTTTAGGGGCCTGATAACTGAAGGCTCTGCCTCCCATTCTGCTTTTAGGGGCCTGATAACTGAAGGCTCTGCCTCCCATTCTGCTTTTAGGGGCCTGATAACTGAAGGCTCTGCCTCCCATTCTGCTTTTAGGGGCCTGATAACTGAAGGCTCTGCCTCCCATTCTGCTTTTAGGGGCCTGATAACTGAAGGCTCTGCCTCCCATTCTGCTTTTAGGTGCCTGATAACTGAAGGCTCTGCCTCCCATTCTGCTTTTAGGGGCCTGATAACTGAAGGCTCTGCCTCCCATTCTGCTTTTAGGGGCCTGATAACTGAAGGCTCTGCCTCCCATTCTGCTTTTAGGGGCCTGATAACTGAAGGCTCTGCCTCCCATTCTGCTTTTAGGGGCCTGATAACTGAAGGCTCTGCCTCCCATTCTGCTTTTAGGGGCCTGATAACTGAAGGCTCTGCCTCCCATTCTGCTTTTAG
The DNA here is from genome assembly GCF_036924035.1 of Leuresthes tenuis. NCBI lineage: Eukaryota > Metazoa > Chordata > Actinopteri > Atheriniformes > Atherinopsidae > Leuresthes > Leuresthes tenuis. Next base: position 1,716,501 of record NW_027325364.1, read on the forward strand.
GGGCCTGATAACTGAAGGCTCTGCCTCCCATTCTGCTTTTAGGGGCCTGATAACTGAAGGCTCTGCCTCCCATTCTGCTTTTAGGGGCCTGATAACTGAAGGCTCTGCCTCCCATTCTGCTTTTAGGGGCCTGATAACTGAAGGCTCTGCCTCCCATTCTGCTTTTAGAAACTCTGGGAACCACAAGGAAACCTGCAGCCTGAGAGCAAAGTGCTCTGTTGGGGAAATATCCAGCTGTGAGATCTTTAAGATGTGATGGAGCTCGGTCATTAAGAGCTTTATATGTGAGGAGAAGAATCTTAAATTCTATTCTGAATTTAACAGGGAGCCAATGAAGAGAAGCTAAAACTGGAGAAACATGATCTCTGCTGTTAGATCTCATCAGAACTCTGGCTGCAGGGTTCTGGATCAGCTGGAGTCAATCAGCAGCGTCTTCATGTTCAGACTCAGTTCAGACGTTTGGATCTGAGTCGGTTCCAACCAGATGTGCATAAAAAATGTTTCTGTCTCCTCAGTTATTCACACGTTTGAATATCAGCAGCAGTAAATGTGCTGAAGTGGTTCATTTAACCTGTTTTAAGGCCTTATTGATGTTAAAGTAGTTAGCCATTTCATTTCTAAACCTTAGAATAAGCTGAATTCATGCTTCCTGTGATGCTTCATTAACACCAGAACAGAACCCGCGTTCCACCACAGGCCCAAATAATAAGCAGCAGGAGCCGGAGAGCCTTTACTGCCACTGGGCTAGAAAAATACAGCTGAGTGGGCCTCAGAGGGTCCTCTGACAGCATGCTTTTACTTGTGTTCTGGTTTGTCTGTTAGTTAAAGTTGTGGGTCATCTGTAGGAGGTAAAAAGGTTTGTTCACATCAGGAATTAGACGCATCTCTTTCTGTTGCTCTGACAGACGGAGGATGTGCAGGCAGGGCAGCTTTAACACTGTTTTCTCCTCCTGCTGCCTGAGCGGCGGCTTTAATTTCACTCAGACTCTGCTGACCTGTTTTATGAATGGAGTGAAAACAGGTTTGCTGTTGTTGTTGCCCGGAGGCGCCTCGGCAGCCTGGAAGACGAGAATGTGAAACTGAGCAGGTGCTTTTTTCTGATTGTGTTCCCCAGGAGAGGATCAGCTTCCTCCACCAGCAGATCCTGGATCAGAGGCAGGCGGCGGGCAAAGCCCTGAGGAGGTCAGTGGTCAGGAACCAAGCTGACCGAGAGGAACCAGGACGGAGTCGCCTTCGAACTTTACTGAAGCGGTACCAACACGCCACTTACACTCAACCCGAGAAGCAGTTCCAGGAAGGATTGTGGTGATTTGAGTCGCTCGGTGCAGAAACTTAAAGCCTTCTTCAGGAATTTAGATGAATAAGTTTAGGATGAAGGTGATTCAGGGACCAATCAGCAGACAGTGGAGAATGGCACGCGAGTCGGTTGAGTACCCACAATCCTTCACTTCAGAGGTCGAGCCGGAGCGTGAGAAACGTTTACCTGTCGCTCCCAACAGTTCGGTCTTAATGCTCAGTCCGTCATGTTAAATCACGTTAGATCACCTTATAATCATGTTATAATCATGTTGAATCAGTTAAATCACGTTATAATCACGTTAAATCACGTTATAATCACGTTAAATCATGTTAAATCACGTTATAATCATGTTAAATCACGTTATAATCACGTTACATCACATTAAATCGCATTATAATCACGTTACATCACATTATAATCACGTTAAATCATGTTAAATCACGTTATAATCATGTTATAATCACGTTATAATCAAGTTAAATCACGTTAAATCATGTTATAATCACGTTAAATCATGTTATCACGTTAAATCATGTTATAATCACGTTAAATCGTGTTAAATCATGTTATAATCACGTTATAATCACGTTACATCACGTTATAATCACGTTAAATCATGTTAAATCACGTTATAATCATGTTATAATCACGTTATAATCAAGTTAAATCACGTTAAATCATGTTATAATCACGTTAAATCATGTTATCACGTTAAATCATGTTATAATCACGTTAAATCGTGTTAAATCATGTTATAATCACGTTATAATCACGTTACATCACGTTATAATCACGTTAAATCATGTTAAATCACGTTATAATCATGTTATAATCACGTTATAATCAAGTTAAATCACGTTAAATCATGTTATAATCACGTTATAATCACGTTACATCACGTTATAATCACGTTATAAGCAAGTTAAATCACGTTAAATCATGTTAAATCACGTTATAATCATGTTAAATCACGTTATAATCACGTTACATCACATTAAATCGCATTATAATCACGTTACATCACGTTATAATCACGTTAAATCATGTTAAATCACGTTATAATCATGTTATAATCACGTTATAATCAAGTTAAATCACGTTAAATCATGTTATAATCACGTTAAATCATGTTATAATCACGTTAAATCATGTTATAATCACGTTAAATCGTGTTAAATCATGTTATAATCACGTTATAATCACGTTACATCACGTTATAATCACGTTAAATCATGTTAAATCACGTTATAATCATGTTAAATCACATTAAATCATGTTATAATCACGTTATAATCACGTTACATCACATTATAATCACGTTATAAGCAAGTTAAATCACGTTAAATCATGTTATAATCACGTTAAATCATGTTAAATCATGTTAAATCATGTTAAATCACGTTAAATCACAGTCTACGGCCCTCGTGCACAGAAGAAGACGGATGCTGTATGTTTTTAATTTTTTCATTTCCTGATTGTACCGTTGAGCTCGTTTTCACTGAGAAGTGAAAGTTCTGTTCAGTTGCTGCTTCTTTTTATGAATCAACAACATCCAAGATAAAAAACTCTGATAACTGTTTATGTTGATTGTTCAGTGAGAAAAACCTTATTTTCCCGAGTCGTTCAATGTGAATATTAACATTCAACAGGGCCATAAATCTGAGAAGCGATCGAAACAAAGCTGTTAAATGTGCTGAGGCTGCAGAGCAGGAATCACTTCCCAACTGAAAGGGACTTCCTCTCAGCAGCATCACTGGATCTGAATGTAATCTCATGATGTTTATGGTTCATTTCTCAGGTTACCTGGAGGAGTTCACCTGTCTCACCTGCTGGGCCTGTCGTCCTCTGCCTCCTGTCTGGCCTGTGGTGAGGTGCTGAGGCTGAAGGACGAAGACACGGTCACCTGTGGCGTCCCGCGGTGTTCAGGTAACAAACAGTTAACGTCTCCTTTGGACCGAGGCCATCGTGGGTCACACAGGACTGTGTGCAGTCTCTGTTCTCCTATTGGTCGATGTCACATGTCTCTGTTCTCCTATTGGTCGATGTCACATGTCTCTGTTCTCCTATTGGTCGAAGTCACATGTCTCTGTTCTCCTATTGGTCGATGTCACATGTCTCTTTTCTCCTATTGGTCGAAGTCACATGTCTCTGTTCTCCTATTGGTCGAAGTCACATGTCTCTGTTCCCCTATTGGTCGATGTCACTATCTCTGTTCTCCTATTGGTCGATGTCACATGTCTCTGTTCTCCTATTGGTCGATGTCACATGTCTCTGTTCTCCTATTGGTCGATGTCACATGTCTCTGTTCTCCTATTGGTCGATGTCACATGTCTCTGTTCTCCTATTGGTCGATGTCACATGTCTCTGTTCTCCTATTGGTCGATGTCACGCTCACAGAGACGTCGTCACATGAGGAGATGTTAATAAACCTGTCTGAGGGCCGCTCTCCAGCCCCGCTAACGCATGTCCACCTGCTGTAACGTCTCCCGGCCACATGGGGGCATCGTTCAGAATATGTGGAACAACTTTCAATGTTGGCCTCTGTTTTTCTTTCGATGTTTTTTACCCTGAAGCAGGAAAGAGGAGAACTTTATGAGAGCCGAAGGTCTGCTTTAGCCAACGAGACGACGGCTGATCAAAGAAGACGTCTTCTTTCTTGTTATTAACAAAGTTTTTTAGTTAGCATTCAACCAACGCCAAGCTTCAGCTACAGTCTACTGTTAGCTTTTCAGAGGACGCAAGTCTGTTAAACACCCACAATCCTTCACTCTGTAGGGGCTGACATCAACACAGACCGTAAACCAGCTGGTATCATGTTGTCTGAACCAGACAAAAATACTCCAGAAGTCGGAAAGATTTGATCCACGTTCAGGACTAAAACCACATTACTGGATCTGAGGTTCGGCTTCCTGCTGGAGACAAGAGTCTCTTTCATATTTTAATCTCTGTTTCCTTCTTCTTTTCCTGCTCTGTTCTGCTGGTGGATCACTTGAATTTCCTCATCGTGGGATCAATAAAATCTTTCTTATCTTATCAAAAAAGTTTACTGATGACGCTAAACACAGATATTTAACACAGGTAGCTAACCTTAGAGCACAGGTAGCTAACCTGAGAGCACAGGTAGCTAACCTGAGAGCACAGGTAGCTAACCTTAGAGCACAGTAGCTAACCTGAAAGCACAGGTAGCTAACCTGAGAGCACAGGTAGCTAACCTTAGAGCACAGTAGCTAACCTGAGAGCACAGGTAGCTAACCTGAGAGCACAGGTAGCTAACCTGAGAGCACAGGTAGCTAACCTTAGAGCACAGTAGCTAACCTGAAAGCACAGGTAGCTAACCTGAAAGCACAGGTAGCTAACCTTAGAGCACAGTAGCTAACCTGAGAGCACAGGTAGCTAACCTTAGAGCACAGGTAGCTAACCTTAGAGCACAGGTAGCTAACCTTAGAGCACAGGTAGCTAACCTGAAAGCACAGGTAGCTAACCTGAAAGCACAGTAGCTAACCTTAGAGCACAGGTAGCTAATCTTAGAGCACATGTTGCTAACCTTAGAGCACAGGTAGCTAACCTTAGAGCACAGGTAGCTAACCTTAGAGCACAGGTGGCTAACCTTAGAGCACAGGCAGCTAACCTTTGTGCACCTGAATCTGAGGCAATAAATACTTTTCAAACTTGAACTCATAAAAGCATATGAGTCACTGGAGGACATCACTGGATGAGCTGGTGTTTAAACATCTGCTCATATAATGATCAAAGACTTTTTATTGCTGTACAGTTCAAATAAACAGTTTTTATTATCTATTATAGTTACGTTATACAACTTTTCTTTTGACCAATAATGTGTATTTTTCCTCCTCCTCTCTGAGGATGTTTCTGGGTGGATTCTCCTTTCTTTTGTGCTGTCACAGCTTCAGAGTGATGTCCTGATCATAGAAGCAGACTTTAGCTTCTTAAACTCATCGCATGAACATGAGCGACACACCTGGAGCTGCATCTGTCTCACACTGAAAACCAGCACACTCGGACTGGTAGTTTCATATCGACTCAGACAGACTCCTCTGGTGTGAAGCCATAAACTAAAGGTTGTGTACCGAGGGCGTGACCTTCAGCCCTGTTGACTCAGCAGAGATAACGGACTCAACGCCTGATTAAAACTGGACAGACAAAAAAACATCCAGTTTGTCACTTTCAGGCTGGTTAGAACTGTACAAACTCTGTTTCTGTTATATTTGCTCATGTTTCAATAAGTCACACCACCTGTTTCCTGTGTTCTAAGGGAACTTTTGAAAAAGCCTTAAATTAATCCATCCACAGATATTCTGCTTCTTATCCAGAGAGTGGAAGAAGAATCCACTTGTTTCTCCCCTGGAGTCTGATTATTCCTCTTCGGAGAGTTTTCTCTGGATCCACAGACCTCCTCCGCACTTCGTCACCAACACTCGAAGCAAACATCAGCTCTTTCACGCTCTCTCTCTGCATGAAACCATGCTGCCGCTCACTGACCGTCACCTCTCTGCCTAACGTAGCTTAAACAGCTGTATCCCTCTGGAGCTGCCAGCCTCCGTACATCACCTGTGGAAGTCCCTCCTTCCATTCCTCCACCTTCATCCTTTCAGAGTTCCACATCGACTCGGACACAGATTCCTCTGCACCACATGGTCAATGTGTTCCACAAAGTTCCTTAAAGTTGGCTGGTCTTATGATAAAAATAACAATAACTTTATGGATAAAAACAGACTTTACAAAATGCTTTGGTAGAACCAGGAAACACGAAGCCGAACAATTAAAGTTAAGGATCAAAGACAAGAAACAAACGGGGAATAAAAAGCTTAAAATATTAAAAACATGAATGTGTTGTGGTTTCATTCACACTTTTTACCAGCTGCTGTCCTGTTTTCGCAGGCGTGTTCTGTAAGCCGTGTTTCCACAGTCTGGGAAACACGTGTGCCGTCTGCATGCGACCTCTGACCTTTCAGGAAGACAGCGAGGAGGAGCTGTGAGTGTCGTTCCAGCTGCTGGACTTTTTCTGAATCTAATGCTCTTTCATAATGTGCTAAAGTTATGCTGCATGAAGTATTTTTGTGCTTCTGCCCAGTTAGAAAAATGTAGGAAGTAACACAAAAGCCTGAAAGATACAGAGAAATATCCACAGAACACAAAAATAACAGCAGTGACACTCGTGAAAGATGTACAACTTCAAAGAAACACATCATGATTGGAAAACTGTGGAGGCAACGCACCGAATAAGGAGACAAAAAGCTGACTGAGACCCGAAACAGCAGCAGGCAGTGGGTGTCAGGAGTCCTAATGGGCCCAACACGACCCAAAACACGATCCAAAACACGACCCAAAACTACCCAAAACCACCCAAAACACGACCCAAAACCACCCAAAACGACCTAAAACGACCCAAAACCACCCAAAACACGACACAAAATACGACCCAAAACACGACCCAAAATACGACCCAAAACACGACCCAAAACACGACCCAAAACCACCCAAAACGACCTAAAACGACCCAAAACCACCCAAAACACGACCCAAAACACGACCCAAAACACGATCCAAAATACGACCCAAAACATGACCCAAAACACGACCCAAAACACGATCCAAAACACGACCCAAAACTACCCAAAACCACCCAAAACACGACCCAAAACCACCCAAAACGACCTAAAACGACCCAAAACCACCCAAAACACGACCCAAAACACGACCCAAAACCACCCAAAACTACCCAAAACCACCCAAAACACGACCCAAAACACGACCCAAAACACGACCCAAAATACGACCCAAAATACGACCCAAAACACGACCCAAAACTACCCAAAATTACCCAAAACACGACCCAAAACACGATCCAAAACACGATCCAAAACACGACCCAAAACTACCCAAAACCACCCAAAACACGACCCAAAACCACCCAAAACTACCTAAAACGACCCAAAACACGACCCAAAATACGACCCAAAACGACCCAAAACACGACCCAAAACACGACCCAAAACACTACCCAAAACTACCCAAAACTACCCAAAACGACCCAAAACACGACCCAAAACTACCCAAAACGACCCAAAACGACCCAAAACACGACCCAAAACACGACCCAAAACACGACCCAAAACATGACCCAAAACACGACCCAAAACACGACCCAAAACACGACCCAAAACCACCCAAAACGACCTAAAACCACCCAAAACACGACCCAAAACACGACCCAAAACACGATCCAAAACACGACCCAAAACTACCCAAAACCACCCAAAACACGACCCAAAACCACCCAAAACGACCTAAAACGACCCAAAACCACCCAAAACACGACCCAAAACACGACCCAAAACCACCCAAAACTACCCAAAACTACCCAAAACACGACCCAAAACACGACCCAAAATAGGACCCAAAACACGACCCAAAACACGACCCAAAACTACCCAAAACTACCCAAAACGACCCAAAACACGACCCATAACACGACCCAAAACTACCCAAAACGACCCAAAACACGACCCAAAACGACCCAAAACGACCCAAAACGACCCAAAACACGACCCAAAACACGACCCAAAACACGACCCAAAACTACCCAAAACGACCCAAAACACGACCCAAAACACGACCCAAAACACGACCCAAAACCACCCAAAACTACCCAAAACGCGATCCAAAACGACCCAAAACACAACCCAAAACGACCCAAAACACGACCCAAAACTACCCAAAACGACCCAAAACGACCCAAAACACGACCCAAAACACGACCCAAAACACGACCCAAAATCACCCAAAACTACCCAAAACGCGATCCAAAACGACCCAAAACACGACCCAAAACACGACCCAAAACCACCCAAAACTACCCAAAACGCGATCCAAAACGACCCAAAACACGACCCAAAACACGACCCAAAACACGACCCAAAACTACCCAAAACGACCCAAAACACGACCCAAAACACGACCCAAAACACGACCCAAAACTACCCAAAACGACCCAAAACACGACCCAAAACACGACCCAAAACACGACCCAAAACCACCCAAAACTACCCAAAACGCGACCCAAAACACGACCCAAAACTACCCAAAACGACCCAAAACACGACCCAAAACGCGATCCAAAACTACCCAAAACAACCCAAAACACGACCCAAAACTACCCAAAACACGACCCAAAACGACCCAAAAAACAACCCAAAACTACCCAAAACGACCCCAAACGATCCAAAACGACCCAAAACACGACCAGAACTGTGTCAGAACTGATGAAAGTCTGTTTCTCTCAGAGACTCCACCGATGACGAGCAGCTGAACCTGTGGTCTGCAGCTCTCGGCTCGCCGCACTTCATCGACTGCTGCGCCAGGAGACTGATGAAGAGGAGGATCTCCTCAGCGGCCCGCAGGAGACCGATGCCACGCTCCGTCAGAGGCGGCGAGGGACGGAGCGGCGGCGAGGGACGGAGCGGCGGCGAAGGACGGAGCGGCGGCGAGGGACGGAGCGGCGGCGAGGGACGGAGCGGCGGCGAGGGAAGGAGCGGCGGCGAAGGACGGAGCGGCGGCGAGGGACGGAGCGGCGGCGAAGCAGACTCTGAGCTCAGGTGGGTGTCCTGACACAGAAGTCAGTTTTTATGCTGCGACCTTTAAGCTTTAAAGGTGTGAAACCTCTGTTTTCCCACTCTGGCTGCGGTCAGTGAAGCAGACATGAGCTACCAGGACCAGCCCGGGTCAGACGACTCCGACAGCGACGCCTCTTTTTACTCCGCCCACTCGCTGCAGACCCGCGGCGCTCCAGCACCCTCCAGACCTCGTCTCCAGGACCCTGAAGCAGTTCTGATCTGTGAATAAAGTGAATGAAGCATGAAATGGAGTTAATCTGCTGCTCTTTCCTCAGGTCCCGGAGGACAGTTTATTTCCTCATTTCTGTAGAAAATAACTCAACAGAAAAGTCCAAAAGAGCCAAAAAAAACAGCTGCCAAAGAGAACATTGAACATTTCCACATGTCTTTCCTACTTTTCTGGTATTTTTTAGTCCTGGCAGCTTTAAACTGCTTAAATAAGAGGTCAGAATCACACCTGGATGTGAGCTCCAACATCTGGAAAAATGAGTTTGAGCTTTTCAGGGTCATGAGGACGATGAACTTAGAGGAAGCTTGACCTCTGACCTGTTTCCAAAATCAATGATTTCAACTTTTTTTCAGTGAAAAAAATGTTGTTTTTGTCACATGTTGCACATCTGGATGAAATTGAATGGATTAAGTTTTGGTGACCTCACTGAGTTGAATATGATACTGATCCAGAGCCCTGATCAACAGTTCTGCAGCTTTTTCTTTGGACATTTTCTGCTTTTTCCCTCATCTTCAGTCCTTGTTCCTGAGCATTTTCAGTGTTTTTCTTTGTTCAGCCACTTAACTCTGACCTTTGACCCATTCAGGCAGAAAAAAGGCTCCTAACTCAAGGGATGAACCAGTGTTGTGTCGACACAGAACAGACAACTTAGCAAAGAAGCCGTTTTAAACTGGATCTTTAGGCACTTTGTCACAAAGACACATCATTTGTTCCCATTTCTTTAGCTGCATCTATGAAAAACAGCAAAGAAAACACAGTTTGACAGACAGAAAATAGGATTTCTGCAGCAACAAGGTGATTCCCAAAGAGCTATTAGCTGAAAACTTGGCATATCTCAGCATGGTGTGCAGTGTGTCCTTAAAACATTTGAGGAAACTGGACAAGTGGAGGACAGAAGAAGAAGTGTCAGGCCTAAAAAACTATCTCCAGCAGATGAACAGGATCTGAAAGTGATGTCCTTAAGAAAGAGGAAAAAATCCAGCTGTGACCTGACAGGACCTGAGAGATGCATCTGGACCTTCAGCTGATCCATCTACTGTTGGCCCAAGCCTCATCAGAAATGGTCTCCATGGAAGGGTGGCTGTCAAGAAGCCGTTCTTAAGGAAGGGAAACAGGGAGAAAAGGCTGAGCTGTGCCAAATGACACAAGAAGTGGACTGAAAATCAGTGGCAACAGGTCTTATGGAGGGATGAATCCTCCCCAGAGCCCGGACCTCAACATTATTGAAGCAGTGTGGGATCATCTGACAGAGAACGGAACAAAAGGCAGCCCACATCCAAAGAAGAGCTTTGGGATGTCCTTCAAGAAGCCTGGAGAACTATTCCTGAAGACTCCTTAAAGAAATGACAGAAAGCTTGTCTCAGAGGGTTCAGGCTGTGTTGGAGAATAAAGGAGCTCAGACCAGAGATTCACTTTAAAGCTGCTGAGAACTGAGAAAAACTCTGTTTCTGCCTCAGATTCTGGGTTTATGTTCATGTTTCAACATGTTTTTGAACATATTTCATATTTAAACATGTTTCAGTGAATCTCTGCAGCCGTTTCTATGGAAACATGTAAAATAATTACTTCTGGTTCCTGTTTTATATCAAATTTAAAGAGATGAAACTGGAGGATTTTCAGTGTTTTCTCTCTACCTTAAAAACAGAAAAAGATAAAAAGTGAAACAAGCTGAACTCCAGTTGGACAGATCAGCTCTCTGCGTGTGCGCGTGTGCGCGCGTCTGTTTGGGCGCGGCTGATAACAGCTCAGCTGAAAAGACATTTAACTTAAAGATTTCAGAAGACAAATAGGTTTTGTTCGTGTGTGTGTGTGTGTGTCAGTGTTTGCTGGGCGTGTATCAGGATGTTCTGTGTCTGTGCACGCGCACGCGCGTGTGCGTGGGGTGGGAGGCTTCTGTGACTGTCTGCAGGAAACGGTGTGAACGCTCCTCAGTCTCTGCTCGCCGCGTCCCGGTTTCGGTCGTTTCTTCTTCTTCGGATTATTTTGGTGCCCAAAGCTGCGCAGATGGCGACCAAGGTAAGACCCCCCCCCCCCCCCCCCAACTGCCCCGCTGCGGGCTGATCGATCAGGTATCGATCACAGAGATGTGATCAGAAAGGCAGACTGTCGGACCCTGATGATGGAAAACTGATTCTCTAATGCAATAAGTTTTTATTCCAAAGCTTTGCAGAAGCTCCAAAGCTGATCAATCTGATCAGAGATCAATAATAACTCATTATTAGTCGGTCATTTTGCTTCAGTTTCATGTGAATCGTTCTGAATGTGACCGTTCGTGTTGGACAGCATCTGTTTTACTGTGTAAAGTTCAATAATCACCTCTGAAACGGGCTCAAAACTGAAAGTGACGCAGCAGCAGCTCCAAAAGTCTCCAAAACCGCAAACTTTTAAACTTTTAAACGGTTCAGGATTTTCTTTTGATCGCAGGTTAAATTTCAGACTCTGTAAAAGTGCTTTGAATAATCCCAGAAAATTAAGATTAGAAGCGCTTTTCTTCTTCATTTTCCAGCACAAACGCATTAAAAATGCATTAAAAGGCTTTTAGGCTCAGGGGAAAACTCGATAAATAGGTTTTAATTTCTGAATTCTTAGAAGGAAATTTAAACTGGAAACGCCCCCGAGATGAATTAATGCTTCAGAAAGTTAAAGGAGCCACCTCCACCTCAGAATCCAACATGGCTGCCGTGGAAATGATTAAAGATTAAACGCTATTTGGGGCCAAAACTTCCTTTTTTTGGATTAAGGAAAGTTTTACCTTTTAATGTTTAATTAAAAACTATATGAATAAAACTAGAAATATCAAGTAAACTTATTTGCACTTAATTACAGATTTAAAACAAAGTGTTATATAGTTTTGACAAGTTTGAATCCCCCCTCCCGAACTCTCTCAGTGGTTTGGTCCACCTGGCAGACTCTCATGCTGCATTCAGGGTACCTCGGAAATTAAAAGTTTGGAAACAATATCGTCTTGTTTTTTCATTTTTTGAAAGGAGATAAATATATATTTTCCTGCTGAATTCCCCATAAAGCTGCTCTCTTTCACATATTTTTCTGTTTCTTTTGTCAGAAACTGGGACTGAAAATCAGCCCATTAAGACTCATTTAAAGCATTTCCAGACTGTCGCTCTGCTCTAATAAAATCCTGATTTTATAACCACAGAATCACCGTTAAAGTAGCTTAAATACAGCGTTTGAGCAGTGAATTCAGCTGGATTAGATGGACCATGATCCCCCACAGAGGAGGTTAGAGGCAGCAGGAGGTCTGGAAGGTTTTCTCTCTCAATCCTCGGCGAGTTTTCTTTGATTTACTCCACTTGGAGTTAGAAAATTCAGAGTTTCCCATGGTCCGTGAATGCAGCCTCCCCATTTATCAGGGTTTCCTGAGCAGCTACTTTGTAAAGGTTCATGTACCACAAAGACAGTGTCGGACTTGTTTGTTTCCTGATGAATATTCATGGTTTCACACTTCCCAACAAAGACTGAAGCTTTAAGGGAATTAAAGGAGTGTCGAGGCCTCAGAAACATACTTTTAATCTCACCTTCTTCTAATCAACCCGCTGCTTTAATTGTTCAGACACTTACCTGCACAGTTCACGTATTACCAGGAAATTCCACCAGGGGGCACATCAGGCTGGAAAAAACGCACCATCTGCACCATTCTCCCCAAGTTTCTCCAACATTTTCCTCCAAATAGCTCCGATCCTTCGCCAGCAGAAGACACATCGTAATCATGCGGGTAATTACGGACCTTCTTTCCAAACTTCCCGCCGTTCTTACCGCTGCGGACCCTGCAACGATGAATCTGCTCAAATTTGGCTTGACGCTGCCCCCGCTGGTCACCTTGATATTGCAGCTTGCGAAACCGTAGCATTAATATTTGAGAACGGCACGAACAACAGCAAACAAACACGAGGAATATTCCACGCCTTCGGGTTTGTTTTCTGGTCTGAGCTGCAGTTCACTCCAAATAAAAGACGTAAAGATGAAGTAAGATCCTGATTGGACAAGACACTCAGTCCATCGCATCGGATTAATTGCTAAATTACAGTAAGGTCGAGTTATTCAGCTCATGTAACGAGTTTAATCCGACAAGACAGTGGATCGGATCGAGCGTTCTGCTCATGCTCCAGATTTTTCCTGCGATCGTCACCCGGAAGTCGAAGGAGACGATATTCCTGTTGCTGTCGGCGCCGTCAGAAAGAAACAAACAACGCGATGGAGAATGTGCCGTTGTGCATCGCGTTTGTGCTAGGGCTGGGCGATGTGACGATATTAGATCATGAACGATTGCAACGTGAAGACGATCCGTAACGATCTGTCAAACTGCAGAGATCGTGGATCGTCTCGGGCTCATTCTATAAATTGCAGTTCTATGCTGATGCACCGACGCACGTAAGCAGCAGCTAGCGTTAGCGGCGGCTAGCGTTAGCGGCAGCTAGCGTAAGCGGCGGCTAGCGTTAGCGGCGGCTAGCGTAAGCGGCGGCTAGCGTAAGCGGCGGCTAGCGTAAGCGGCAGCTAGCGTAAGCGGCAGCTAGCTAAGACCAAAACAGACAACATTAACAGGCATTTGACAAAAGCACTCCTGTGACAAGTCAAGCAAGCGATGGAAAGAGGTAACAGAAGCAGTTACCTCTTATTTTGCAAAGTATCGGTACCGTTCAAGACGGTAGAAAAGGTTCGAACATCTGCTTCAAGTAGTTGAGCCGCGGTACGAGCTGCCGAAAATACTTCTGCAACACTGTCTGTTTTTCACTTTCCAATTTAAGATTGTGATAAAATCGAAATCGTGATTTTATTTTTTTAAAAATCGTGATATTTTTGCCCTATCGCCCCCCCTAGTTTGTGCCATAACGTCAACAGGAAGTGGCTCTATTAGCGATAGCTGAAATGGGGACAGCGCCACCTATGGTACCGGGGTATGACATGCTTTGTGCCAGTGATTTCATTCATTCACCGCCATATATCCAAGGATAATTACCCTCAGATAAGGACCCAACTGTAGCTGTAATCCAGTTAATATCATCATATAAACCCTCTGACTGAGTGCTGAGGCTTCCTGTTTGGCCTTTTTGTCACTCTGCTAGCTACCAGGTTAGCTTTGTTTCCAGCCTAATCTAACCCGGTGCTCCTTAGCTAGCGGTTAGCTTAAGTTTAAAAACGTGGTTTCAGGGCATCCCGAGTTCGAGCAGCTTTGTTCAAAGTTGTGTTCATGAGTTCAAAAAAGGAAAAACGAAAAGAAAAATGTATATAATAATAATAATAATAATCCAGCTAATCTCACAGGATTTATCTGTTTTATACCTCCAGAAACACTCAAAGTCAGCGGTAGCTTCAGTATATCTGCTGCTCCAGCCGGAACCATCGTTTAAACGTGCCGGAATGGTTCAGATCAGCAGAATAAGCGGCGGGTGTCACGGGTCACGGTGCGTAGCGTGAACTGTTCTGCAGACGCCGGCTCCTCGGCTGCTGATTGGCTGACCTCACAGTCGGAGGCGGAGCCTTCCACAGCTGGAAGGTCAAATACCAACGAATTAAACTCTGAATTTGGCTGTTTTCACACTTCAGATTTCGTTGAAATTTGTTTAATTTCTGCTGCTTCAGTCACTCTGTGCAGTCGGGATTTATTGGATCGCACATCTGGAACCGGCCTTTAAACGCATTCCTAAACGTGACGTTTGACTCGGTTTCAGCAGCAGCTGAACCTTCTCCGGTCGAGTCTCTGATAATTCGGCAGGAAACTGAAGCAGAAACTGGGATCAGGCTGCAGCCGCCGCCCAAACAGCTGCAGGCCCTCAGAGAGCAGCTGATCTCATCCAGCTGTTCCAGCTGATCTCATCCAGCTGTTCCAGCTGATCTCATCCAGCTGATCTCATCCAGCTGTTCCAGCTGATCTCATCCAGCTGTTCCTGCTGATCTCATCCAGCTGTTCCTGCTGATCTCATCCAGCTGTTCCAGCTGATCTCATCCAGCTGTTCCAGCTGATCTCATCCAGCTGATCTCATCCAGCTGATCTCATCCAGCTGATCTCATCCAGCTGTTCCAGCTGATCTCATCCAGCTGTTCCAGCTGATCTCATCCAGCTGATCTCATCCAGCTGTTCCAGCTGATCTCATCCAGCTGTTCCAGCTGATCTCACCCAGCTGATCTCATCCAGCTGATCTCATCCAGCTGTTCCAGCTGATCTCATCCAGCTGTTCCTGCTGATCTCATCCAGCTGTTCCAGCTGATCTCATCCAGCTGTTCCAGCTGATCTCATCCAGCTGATCTCATCCAGCTGATCTCATCCAGCTGATCTCATCCAGCTGTTCCAGCTGATCTCATCCAGCTGTTCCTGCTGATCTCATCCAGCTGTTCCAGCTGATCTCATCCAGCTGTTCCAGCTGATCTCATCCAGCTGATCTCATCCAGCTGATCTCATCCAGCTGATCTCATCCAGCTGTTCCAGCTGATCTCATCCAGCTGTTCCAGCTGATCTCATCCAGCTGTTCCAGCTGATCTCATCCAGCTGATCTCATCCAGCTGTTCCAGCTGATCTCATCCAGCTGTTCCAGCTGATCTCACCCAGCTGATCTCATCCAGCTGATCTCATCCAGCTGTTCCAGCTGATCTCATCCAGCTGTTCCAGCTGATCTCATCCAGCTGTTCCAGCTGATCTCATCCAGCTGATCTCATCCAGCTGTTCCAGCTGATCTCATCCAGCTGTTCCAGCTGATCTCATCCAGCTGTTCCAGCTGTTTCTGCATCAGCCAAACAGCCCCAGAGACCAGTTTCTGTGGGTCAGAACTTCAGTTTTTACTCAGAAACTCCCTCAATCTGAGCTGCTTTAGATCTTTGGGACGCCCACATGTTCAGTTATTCAGCAGCTGCTCAGATCTGATTATTGATCACTGATCACTGATCATAACAGCTGTTTTCTGTCAGTGCTCAGATCTGTCTTTGATTATTGATTATTGATCACTGATCACAACAGCTGTTTTCTGTCAGTACTCGGATCTGTCTCTGGTTATTGATTATTGATCACTGATCATAACAGCTGTTTTCTGTCAATACTCAGATCTGATTATTGATCACTGATCACTGATCATAACAGCTGTTTTCTGTCAGTGCTCAGATCTGTCTTTGATTATTGATTATTGATCACTGATCATAACAGCTGTTTTCTGTCAGTGCTCAGATCTGTCTTTGATTATTGATTATTGATCACTGATCATAACAGCTGTTTTCTGTCAGTACTCGGATCTGTCTCTGGTTATTGATTATTGATCACTGATCATAACAGCTGTTTTCTGTCAGTGCTCGGATCTGTCTCTGGTTATTGATTATTGATCACTGATCATAACAGCTGTTTTCTGTCAGTGCTCAGATCTGATTATTGATCACTGATCATAACAGCTGTTTTCTGTCAGTGCTCAGATCTGATTATTGATCACTGATCATAACAGCTGTTTTCTGTCAGTGCTCAGATCTGTCTCTGGTTATTGATCACTGATCATAACAGCTGTTTTCTGTCAGTACTCGGATCTGTCTCTGATTATTGATCACTGATCATAACAGCTGTTTTCTGTCAGTACTCGGATCTGTCTCTGATTATTGATCACTGATCATAACAGCTGTTTTCTGTCAGTGCTCAGATCTGGAGCAGGCCATCATCTCGTTGGTCACAGAGTTTCACAAAGCTGCTGACGACGCACCGACCATGAACACGACCCAGTTCCAGAACATGATCTCCAAACAGATGCCTGCATTGGCCAAGGTAACATCGCCGCTGATCCACCAATCACAGCCCGCTTCACGTTTGCTTTAAGGCTCTTTAATTCCTGACAGAAATAATAAAAACTGTAAACTTTCATCTTCTGTGTTTGTTCACAGTTTAAAAAATTAATTTCCTGATAAATAAATTCCAGTTTGATGGTTTTTTTTATGCTCTCAGGCAACGTTTTTTCCTTATTTATTGATCTTTCACAGGTTTGTTTCATTATTTTGTAGAATTTTAATGGTTTTATTATTTTTTTCTGCTTGTGTTCCTTTTTGTTTTGCTTTATTTATTAAATTTCTCAACAAACAGAAGGGAAGAAGCACTAAAACACATCTCTGAGCTGTTCAAACACCTAATTACTGTATTTACATCCATGTCTGACCGTGTTTCAGCTGTTTCCTGTCGTCATGGAGAAATCTAAAGAAACGAAGGCTGGAGGATCTTTCAGTGTTTTCTCTCTACGTTAAAAAGCAGAAAAGCTTGATGATAAATCAGGAAACAGAGGCTGAACGGGTCAAGTTTAGTTGGACCGGTCGGCTCTCTGTGGAAAGCACACAAAGACGTTTTGTTGGTGTGTGTCAGATTGCCGGATCAGGACTTTTGGACATTTCTCTGCGTTACTTGACCAGTTCTCTGCTTCCTCTCTGCAGACGGTGGAGAACGAGGAAGGGCTGGGTCAGGTTCTGCAGCAGATGGGCGTCGAGAGCGGTCAGAACATCTCCTTCGAGAACTTCTGGAGCCTCATTAACAAGCAGGCCGTCGATGTGTTCAAAACGCTGCACAAAGAGAAGAGCATCAAGTGCAACTGCTCGCTGCAGTGATGCCTCACCTGAGCCTGGAAGCGCCGCACCTGCCGACCACAGGGGGGCGCTGCAGGACCACCGTCAGACAGAAGCAGCCAGAGACGAGAGAGAAGAAGAGTTAAGATTTAAACCTGGCTGTGAAAGTACGGAGGGCCAAAGATGCCTCATCAGAGCCAAAGAAAGTAGAATAAATACATTTAGGAGCTGAAAACTTGTCTTTAAAAACTGAAATAGATTTAATGGAAATAACTGGAATATTTTTACATTTCAAAAACAAAGAAAAACACAAATAACACTAAATTTAGACTTTGTAAAGATGTAAAAAAGAGGATTAAATTAGTGAACAGTCAGTAAATAAGGAAGAGCAACTAATTATGAAACTTTAATGACAGAAATGTGACAAACAGGATTGTTATATCTGCATAAAATAAGGAATTTGTTTTAAATCCTGAACAGCTGATTTAAAATGACTTCATTAAGTCGTGTTTGGTCCTCCGTACATTAAATAAAACACTCAGCAGCTTTTAAAGGCTCCAGAGAACATTTACAGAAGTAAATTCCTGCCATAACAACAACATTAACGTAAAGCATTAACCTTTTTAATATTTAATTCTTTCATGTAATCTTTAATCATCTCCTGAATAAACTGATGCTAACGCCGGACTTTCAGTCTGAACACGTTTCCTCACCTGTAACCAGTCTTTATGTTAATAAATCTCTGCCTAACTTTGATAAAACAAACCATCTGTGGTGTGTTCGCTGAATTATTCGATTGTTTGTCGGGGAGCAGAGAGGACGGCTGAACCGCTGCAGAAGCTTTTATTATTTAGGTGGTTCAGGGACGGATTTATGTGGCTTTCACTGACCTGGAAGCAGACTTTCTGGGTTATTATTCAAATTAAGCAGATTCCTGGGCAGCAGTTTACTCGAATCATTCACAATTTCATGTTATTTCAGTGTTTTAAAGTGTGTCCAAAGCAACAGAACCTTGTTAGAGAGAAATATATATATTATAAATATTTGATTAATAAATATATATATATAAATATGCTGCATTCATTGATTTAAAGTTGATCAAATCACAACAAATGTCATCTCAAGGCACTTCAAAGATATCCAATTCAGGCCAATTCATTGAACTACAATCATAATACAGTGAATTCAATTCGAAATTAGTCAAATTCACACAATTCAAAAACAATTTGAAAGCAAAATAAGTTGTTTTTAGTTTATTTGGATGTTTTTTACCTCTTGTGTCATATTTATTGTTCCAACTTTGATTCATTTGCCTCATGAACAGGACGTTCTGGAAGAAGAGATCTATCTATATATATATATATATATATATATATTTGTATCTCATTGAGACTTTCAGGCTAAACGAAGGAAATAAAATAGAATAAGATTAAATCATTTGTATTCCAGGACAAGCAGTAAAGAATCTAAGGTTGACTTGGACTCGAAATGGGAAAAATCTTCCCGAACGTCTCCTCAGATTCAGCGATTATATATTAGTGAGTTTTGGAGTTTAAGCTTCAAAAATCTTTCTTTATGTAAAAACTCTAACTTCAGGATGTTGTTTTTATGTTAAAAACGAAGGATGAGCCTCTTAAATCATATACATTTATAACCATATTCTAAACACATCTACCCACCGATTTAATGACTTTTTACCTCTTTATTATCGATGTAATGACTCGTAAAATCCACCAAATATGACTTAGAATAAAAAACACTGAGCTGAATTTATCTGGAAGTGTTGTATTTTTATTAATATAATAAATGATCATCTAAATAATCTAACAAATGATGGTATATCAGCACTATATTTAGAGACACCAGGCATTTTTAAACCATATCTAACTTAATAAGTAAAATTCAACAAGGCAGGAAGTGATACTTTTAACAGCAGAAGGCTCCAGGTGAGAAGTTGATGCTTTATAATCATTTTAATTCAACTTCCTCTGGCTGTAGAGAGGTAACTTAATGGGTTTCCATTCAGTGATTAAGCAAATCTGAAGTGATCTTTTGAAAAGTGAATAAAGTCAGTAGCGTATTGTCACCACAGGGGGGCGGTAGAGGCGATGTTCGTAGTCTTTTAATGCAGTAGAAGAAGTTGTTGTTCTAACAGCAAATAAACCTAAAGAGGGAAATAAAACAACAACTGTGGTGGACATCCGAAAGAGGAAAAGAAAGATTATTTTATTAAGGAATTACTTAATGACCCTAACCCTTACTCCCAGATATTCCCTGACATATAATATCATATCTGGGGATATAATAAAATATAACTTTATTACTTTAAGACACACAACTTGTCATGTGACACCAGATGAGTTCATCCATCTTTCTCACAGTTAATGACTTTTATATGTAAAACATAATTTTACAAAACCCACTTTATCAGAGAAATTTACATTCTGACATTTTTACACACATGATCTCATAAATTCATCATTTTTGTGTTTCTCCTAAGAACCGATTATATCTTCTACTTTAACTAACTGCTCACATGTTTGCGTCTTCTTAAAATAAGCTCTGGGAAAGGACCAGGAGAAGAATATCAGCCTGTAATAACCAGTAAACTGGCGTTAAACGCAGGCGTCGTCCTCCTCACAGACAGCAGGGGGCGCTCGCTCATCCTCTCTGTGGAAAATCCTCCCGTCAGGCTGCGTCTTCCACCTCAGCTTCACCTCCTCCTCGATCCCTCGATCCACCATCCTCTGCTTGAGCTGAAACACATTTTATCAGCGGTTTTCATATCTGAAGGAGCTTCTGAGGTTCAAATCTGAGGCGCAAAGAGCTCACGGGAGCTGGTTTTTCTTTCACCATGGAAGAAAATCTGAGGCGCAAAGCCAGGAAACATTCATCTGACACGTTTCCACTGATGATTTAAAGTGAATAAACTCGGCTGTGTGGTGTCACCAAAGGGGGCGCTATAGGCTACGATGTCAGTGGTTGTGTTTCAGTAGAAGAAGCAGTTGTCCTAACAGGAAATAGACCTGGAGGAGGAAAATAACAACAACTGTGGTGGACATCCGCGAGAGGAAACTAGAGAGAGCTCTGTGAAATATCTGGGATGTTATATCTGGTTTATCTGAGTTTATCGTTAGCAGCTCAGACCAGAAACAGCTGGTGAGTCACGGGTTGTTTCCATTCCTCTTTAAAATCCTTTTCAAAGCAGACAAAAACACCTAAAACCAGAGTCTGACCCTTTTTCAGACTCTGGTTTGTGACAGAAATTTTCAGACATCATGACTTTGTGACCTTTTTTTTGCACCGTAGAAATTTCCCAGCTTTTATCAAAGTGGGTTTCATCTTTTCATTTTTTGTGATGTTGTTAAGAAATGTTCGACAAACTCGATCCTGTCACACGTTTGGTTGCTCTACGGATGTGTGACATCATAGCCAGGGCGGCTCTGGGTATAGGCGAACCAGGCGGTTGCCTGGAGCAACATAATATGGCATAATATGGCGCTCTAGGCATGGTTCGCCTATATCCAGAGCCGCCCTGATCATAGCTATTGTTCAGCTTCTAACACATTTAGAAACATATCTTCTTTGTTGTTGTGTTGAGAAATAATTAAAGGTCTTTGACTCCTGTGGCGTCCAACCTGCTGCAGGATGGAGTCTTGCACCGTTGGATCCATCAGGTCTGCGGATCCTGCGCTCAGTCGGATCTTCACCAATCGCATCATGGATTTTGGAAGTGGGACATCTGCAGAGAAACAGCAAAAAGCCTGATGAGACCTGCAGGGTCAGAGTCCGCCGGGGCGGTGAAGGAGGACTCACCGACGTAACAGAGGAAGAAGTGCTTTTCATCACATGGCTTCCAGAACCAGGTCACCAAAGACGAGTTCATCATCACGCAGTTTGCTTCTTCATGGGGCTGCACGGCGTTCCACTGCCTGTAGGAGGCGCTGCTGTCATCTGACCACACCGACATTCTGCTCAGACCAATCCAGGCGAACTCCGGACTTGACCAGCTCTGCATTGCCTGGGAAACCTTGTCGTTGTCTGTCTGACTCGTGATCGTGGCCAGGTTTCTTTGCCAGTTCCAGCAGTAAGACTGAGCATCTTTCCAGGTCCTCTCATACCTTGTAAGGACATAAACCCCAAAATCTGAGAAGAAATGTACAAAAATCAGACAAGTGGTCAAAAACCTGCAGACGTTTGGTCAATATGATCCAAAACAAAGAGATGGAGCACCTTCCTGCTTAATGAATACATTTACTTTGAAATATTTAACGACAATATGATATAGGGATATATATATAGGAATATAGGGACTGGATAGTGTAGTGGGATGATTGCCACCTTTCATGTGGGAGATCTGAGTTCAAATCCCCTGCATGAAAGGTATTACCTCCAGTAGGGGTCCTTAGGCAAGACCCCTTACCCTACATGCCTACCTGTAAGTTGCTTTGGATAAAAGCGTCTGCTAAATGCATAAAACATAAACTGAATATGAAAGATCCTGCTATTTTGAGCCGTAAGGTGGAAAATGACACAAATTCCAAACTGATGCAGCAGTTTTGAGAATTGGATAGCGAGGAATGCGAATTATTTGTCATAAAAAAACAACTAAACAACCTAAATTTTGTGTTGGAGGAACGGCAGAAATGTGGATTTCTGTGGTTTTTCTTAGAGGTTTTTCTTAGAGGTTTTCCACATTAAACTATGACAAACAGAAGTAAGTTTGAATGATTCGACTCACAGGAGATACAGATAAAAGGATATTTATCCGTGCAGTCCCTGGAGAACCACTGTCCCGCTTTATTTATAACCGCACAGTCTCCGCCCTTCGGCTCATCCGTGCCCCAGCTGCTGAACGAGGTGCTGGTGAAACCCGTCCATTTCCAGGGACCTCTGTGGAGTCCGATCCAGAACTGTGAGCTGCCTGTGGCCTGCTGGGCTTCAGTGTTGTTGGCGCTGTTCTGGATGGTGGCGAGGTCAGTGAACTTCTCCCGGCAGTAACTCTGAGCTTCGGTCCAGTTCCTCAACAGACCAACGTAGCGGAAATGTCTCGTGAAACCATGAGGCTGAAGATCGCAAACCAGCAAATGACCTGAGAGACGAACAGATCAGAACGGGACCACGAACAATGGTTTTCAGAAAAGCTAAATATTTGCCAAATTCTCTGCTGGGACTTTAAAATAAACCAACATATGAACAGAATCCAGTCAGAGACCAAAAAGTTCAAGTAAATAGATAAAACCAGCTAGAAAATCCTGCATCTTCCATCCAGCAGCAGCCTCAGAGGATATAAGAGCCCAGTGGATAAACTATATCTGAGGCTAATGTTCCAGCAGAGTTAGCTAAAGACTGTGAATGTGCAGCAGACACTTTTCATCCCACTGTTTTAACAACTTGGTCCAGTTCAACGCTGGACTGAAGGAACTGAGCCACAAAGAGGATCAGTTCCAACTCTCAGAGCCTGAACTTCAGAGCAGGGAAATGGAAGCATCTGAGAAATGACTCCTCATGGTTTATTTACTGATTTATTTCTTCCTTTAGCAGCAGCTAACGCTAACAGCTTAGCTAATGAAATAACTCCTCATGGTTTATTTACTGATTTATTTCTTCCTTTAGCAGCAGCTAACGCTAACAGCTTAGCTAATGGACTCCGTTGACTCCGCCCTCTCTGCTAAGCCCCCCCCCCCCACATCCAGCCTGCTGGACGGATGAAGCCAGCTTCTGGTGGAAATGTTCTGCTGTCAGCTGCACTGAGGAGCATGCATCTTCCATCCAGCAGCAGCCTCAGAGGATATAAGAGCCCAGTGGATAAACTATATCTGAGGCTAATGTTCCAGCAGAGTTAGCTAAAGACTGTGAATGTGCAGCAGCCACTTTTCATCCCACTGTTTTAACAACTTGGTCCAGTTCAACGCTGGACTGAAGGAACTTGGTTTCCACAGTTTTGTCAGAGAAGAGCCGCTGTGCTTAAACCAGCATCTGTTTTAACCAAAGCCTGTCTCATACATGTCAATAAGACCTCAAAAAATGGTGCCAAATTGTTTAAAAATGGACACATTTGAGCATAGCTCAGAGAGTTTAAACCTTCTTGTGTTTTCTTCACATTTAATCACAACTAACCACGATGGTAGGATTACAGACCTGAGATCAGCAGCAGGATGAATCCACGTCTCATCATGACTGAGAGCTGAAAGAGTGTAAATAAAATCCTTATTGCTAATAAAACAACTGAAACAACACATTTTAACCCGAACCCAAAAGACAGTTGAATAAAGTTTTTTTTATTCAAGTAATTCAAGAAAAAGTCAAATCAGTGAAAAGATTGTAAGTTAACAGCATTTCAGGAAATCTAACAGAAATAAAGGAAGCATGAAGCTGAACATACCTGAGGGAGGAGATTCAGTCAGTGTGGGAAACAGCCAGAACTGTCCATCTTTTATAAATCTGCCCCCCCCCCCACCCATCGCCTCACTACATCCTCAACGTAAGAAAATTCAGACAAAAACAGTCCATTTGGTTAAAGAGACTCTGGATGCAAACAGAGAGCTGAAAATGACTTATTCAAATCCATTTCTGATGCAAAGACGAGCTCCGACTCAACATCCAGCAAACAGAGGGTCGGCGGTTCAATCCTCCGCTGAGGAACAAGAGAGAGACCTGAACACATCTCACCAGCTTTAAAGGCTTTACTCTGGCTTCCAGTCAGTCACAGAACAGATTTTAAAGCCTGCTGATGGTTTATAAATCCCAGAATCTGTGACATGTTCAGAGAATCTAAACCCAGCAGAGCTCTGAGATCCAAGGACTCGGGTCAGCTGGTCCAGTCCAGAGTCCAGACTGAACCTGGAGAAGCAGCATTTAGCTGTTTATTTATGCTGAAAACAAGTGGAACAAACTGCCAGAGGAGACTAAACTGTCACCAGATGGAGACACTTTTAAATCCGGGTTAAAAACATTTATTTTCTCATGTGTCTAAGCATGAAATCTGCAGGAAATCCTTTAACTTATCCAGACTGTTGCTTGTTTTAATCATTTTAATTATTTTTACATTACTTTTACATATTTTAATGCTTTTTCTGCTCCCTGCTGCAGTTCTTTTATTGTATTTAAAGCACTTTGAATTGTTTTTGAATGAAATGAGCTACAAATAAATCTGACTTTGACTTCAAAGTGTCCTAAAACAAAACTCTCAGCCCAAATGTAAGGAATGATTTCTTCCCTTCACACACATCAGCGCAGCTTTGTGTTTGCATGGAAACAGTATCAGCGATCTGCTCCATCGGCTCAGTGTTATTTGACTGACGCTGTCATTATGATAATTCAGATAAAGGAGCGTCTTCTAAACAAATCAGAGCTCAGAACATTTTACATTTAAACCACATTCATTAGAGACATCCAGGAGGCTTTGATTAACAGGTAAAAATACACATTTTTCTGCGTTTTTTCCTTATATTGTTACTAATATTTCTGTTACTACAGTTCAGGTGCATCTATTTGTACCTTAAATTAATTCAATTTGTGGGAATTTACTTCTAAATAAAGACAGAACGATTCTGCTGTTGATGGAAAGCAGTCAAAAAACAGAATATTAGGGAAATGCTTCCTGTTCCTCGCACTGAAGTGGGTAAAAAGGCTTTCGGCTGAAGCAGAATGACTGGGAAATAACCGGGTTAATCTCTTTGAGTGCTTTTAAATCAGAAGAGAGTTCTAAAAGCAACTCTTTGATGGACAGGAAGCCCGATTGGAGTGATATTATAATCGTTTCTGGTCTTAGTGAGGACTCGAACTGCAGCTTTTCTAAGAAAACATGACTCTATATTTCATTATGTTGTGTTCTTTATGTAAGACTGAAGTAAGTTAATTGATCTGTATACTCCTCAGCATTCAGACGTTACTCATCTTACTGTTATTAAGAAGTAAGGAACTGCATTGAACCACATCACATGTGTTATGAAAACACTGAGCTGATTATGAAATGTTTATACTAACACTAAAAAAGTTTGAGGTTTGGAACCAGTTTGGTCGGGCCAAGACCAAAAAAAGTAAGTTTAAAAATAACACATGACACCATGAGATGTTCACCAAGAGTGAAACCATAAAGGGGAAGTATTGGGTGTGATCTAAGGCAGAAGAGCGTCATCTTTTCTTATGAAAAGACTTTTAGGCAGACCTGTAAATACACAGTTACACAATAAAGTTTACTGAAGATAAATACATGGGGCAGCTTTTTTAAAATCACTCTGATCAGACCTAAAAGGCTTTCTGTAGCTATTAACTTCCACTTTTTAAAACCATAACACGCTCAATTTTTCTTTTTTCTTCATTCTAACATTTAACTTTAACCAAGGGGAGTTTCTTACGTTTGAATACTACTCAGGTGCATCTGACATTTTCAAGCTAGCGCTGTGTTATGGGCTTAAATTTGTCTCAAAAATAACTGCAAACGCACAGAGGGTGAGCTACAAATACGCCTTGTGCTATCCACAAATACAAATTTCCTATTTGTAACTTGTGTGTTGGTTTGAACAAATATATGTGTATTTGTAAATATATCATTTTCCATTTGTGAAACTGAAAATTCTGTTTGTGAATCGTGACTCAGAATCGCATTTTTTAAACATTCCGAAAATCCGCACAAATCCACAAACAAACTGCTCGTGAGTCACAAAGCACCATCCGGTAGGTGGCGCTGTTGTTCACTGGGGTATCTACGGCTCGGCTTAAGAAAAGAACGAAGAAGAAAGAAAGACGGCTGATAAGCAGTAACCATAGTAACGACATGGACGCGTCAGAGCTATAGAGTAGCTCTGGGACGCGTCAGTTGGGTGTGATAACGTTTATGGATGCTGTTTGTTGCTCGTCTGTATATATTTTTAAAGTTTTAGTTTTATTTCAGCCACCTTTGTGTTGTTTTCAGTGAACACGCGTGACTGGTGATCCACAAATGCCGAGTCACAATTCACAAACGGAATTTTCACTTTCACAAATGGCTTTTTGTTTTACAAATTGAAAATTATATATTTAGAAATTGTGAGTGGGGATAGCCTTATAAGGAAATATTATGTATAACCGGCTTGCTCATTTCCGTGGTTGCAAAACAGCTTTATAAGGAGATATCTCTGAGAAAGACATGTTGTGAAACTAGGACCGCACCCACAACGGTCTTCTGAAAGTAACGCCTTATACAAGTACACACGCACACACATAGAGGAAGAGACAAGATATTGACGCACACACATCTCATAAGGCGGAGACTGAACTCAAGTCTATATAACATCACACCCCTAGACAAAGACAGAGCTTTTCCGTACTTTGTGCTGTTCGCATGTATTGTACTGAACTGTTCTCCGCACTTTGCAAACTGCGCAAATAAAACTGTGTTGATTCTTATATCGTCTCCTCTGTCTTCCTCCTTCACTGCATCAACGGACTCGGAAAGAGGTACAGGTTCACCTCAACAGTTTTGGGGGCTCGTCCGGGATGTGGTGAGGAGAGGACGGAGTTCATTCGGATAAAAGATTCCTTCACGGTGACAGAGACGGGACACGAGCCGGCACGTTAACACAGAGGTAAGCAGAACCTGTTTTATCAAACTCTGCACATTGAATATCTTGAAACAACGTGTCCTGTCCTGAAACTGGTGATTGAATCAGCAAAAGACGATAAGAATTAATGTCGATAACTGCGTGAAACTATAAGAGAAAAGTGAATATAAAAGAGGATAAAACAGACTGTCTTTGGTCGTGGCGGACCCCACCGGTTGCCTGACGAGGAACCGGAAGCCTGAGAGGCTGCTGGGTTAGAGTCCCGGGGAGGTGAAGACACCCCGAATTCTACTGGGTTTGAGTCCCTGGGGTTAGAGTCCCCTAAAGTAGTATACTCTACGGAGTTGGGTTAGAGTCCCTTGAGGTTATACTCCTCATAAATTCTTGAAGTCTGTTTGGGGCTAGAGTCCCCTATACTAGAGTACAGGAACAGGGTTCCTGAGGTATTTTTCTATAAGTGCATTTTGAAAAAATTTGTGAAGATTTTAACGTGCTTTGTGTGTTTTGTATTTGTTTGAGAGAGAGAAGGAGAAGTGGGCTGTGGGAAGAACAAAATTCTGAGGTGTCTAAAGGTGAATGGTGCATAAAACGGTGTCTTGACAAACTCGACAATCAGACAGAGGAAACCTAACGGTGATAACGTAATCTGTCTGAGCCATTGAAGCCTAGCGGTGTTAACACAAGTGGCTTGGTTTGTCAAAAGGGTCAGTTGCTCGGGTGTTATGCCATACAAACTGACTGGCCGTTAATAAACCATCACCTTACAAGGCCTGTTGCTCGGACGTACGTCATACAAACCGGCTGGCCTCAGAATTTAGAAAAAGAGAAGTAAAATGGAGGGAGAGTTTGACAGGGAAATAGATGATGGGGGATGGGGCCCAGGTATGGGTGCCTGGAGGCCCCTCGAGCTGCAGTTAGAGAATACGTTAAAAGCAGCAGGGGCAGTGTTACCTAAAAAGGGTAGGGACAGGAAATTAGCCGACATGAAGGGACAAGTGGAACAATTGGTGAGATATAAGGGCAAGAAAATGTCAGACCCCGGTCCGTTAGGGGCCTGGTTGTGGGAAAAGGAGAAAGAATGTAAGGTGAGGAAAGAAGAGCTGGCAGAGCAGGGACAAAAGGCAGGTGTGCTGCAACGTTCAAAATTAAAAAAGGAGGCGAAAGAGCAGGAGGAGCGACGACGGGGCTGGTCTGAGCTGGCGGTCTTCTGGCAAAGTGTGAGACATCTCCATGAGAACGCAGGAAAACCAGGAGGCAAACAAATGGTAACTGCACCTGACACTCCTACATGCCCACCTCCATATGCACCGCCTGCTGCACCGACACCAGGGTTATATCCCACACTATATGTGACTAGTGGTACACTTCAGGTTGGAGCCTCAGAAGAGACACTTGTAAGTGACAGTGTGACTGAAGCAGGTGCAGCCACTCCTACAGCATCAATCTCTGAGACTTCAGTAAGGACAGGGACGACGTCCAAATCTTCTTATAACCCCTTCACAGGTGATAACCTCTCGGCGCCCCCAGACCCATTCTCGCAGAGACGGGCAAGGGAACAGGCTCCACAGCCCACGGTAAAACGAGAAGTCACACCACAGCCACGGAGGCAGGTCAGGAGGGGAAGTGAGATTTCAGATTGTGAGGAGGAAGCAGAAGCAGCAGGGACAGCTTCTTTTCAAGGAAAGGGACAGTGGGAAGGTGAAAGACAAGAAGTACCAGTAAGTTTTAGCTTGGCAGGAACATGGAGGGAAGAGGAGGAAGATTCAGCCGTCAGGAAAGAGAGAGAGCTAGATGAGTTATGTCGGAGAGAGATAGAAGAGCTCTGTCAAAAAAGGGACGGACTGGTGAGAAGTGTAGAGAAAGGAATGAAGGTGGCAGAGGAACTGACAGATACGATAGGCAGAAGAGTTAGCCAGCGCCGACGTGGTGGGACAATCCTTCCGGTCACAATGTACCCACTAACAGCAGTACCAGGACAAGGTGACCGGTACCGACCATTTACTATAGGGGACATACAGGCCATAGTGGAGAAACTACCACCTGTAGCCGAAGGTGGAAATCTGTGGCTCAGCAAATTGGATTCTCTGACGGCAGGACAGAAATTGGCATTGGGGGACTTTAGAGCTATTGCAGGACGATGCATGACGGGTGGGGACATGAGAGAAATTGAGACTATCGCTCATACAGACAGAATGACAGATGACACCCCTTTCACGCATCATAGCACTGAAATAGGGAAAGCAATGAGAGAAAAATATCCACTACCTAACGCCACCGTAATGCCAAAGATGAGATGGGACCCCAAACAAAATCCCAGGGAGTATGTGGATCAGAGCAAGGATTTATGGTTGAAACACACAGGATGCCACCCAGGGAAAGCTGGAGCTCAGAGAGAGCAAAACAGCCATGGTAAATAACCCGGACATGCTCGGTAGTGAATCCCATGTCTGGGAGAAACACTTAATACACCACCTCACCCGTGCTCAAGATAATACGCAGAAGGAACAGGATGACTTAAAAGAATTGCAGGTTCAGCTGTTAAAATTACAGTTAACGGAAGCTAGACAGAAATGTAATGATAAAAATAAAAAACAAAAAGGGGAAGCTGCGAAGGTCATGTTAGCTGCCGAGCCACCACAGGTTCCTGATTTATTTCCGGTCCCACCATGGGTACCGCAGCCCCCATCAGGCGGGAGAAGACATGGGGGAGGACCAGCGAGGGGTAGAGGCTTTGGGGGGAGAGGTCAGGGACTAAGGGGCGGTACAGGAAGAGGACAGTCGGGGGAGACTCGTTGTTGTTATCTCTGCGGAGATCCTAATCACTGGATAAGAAACTGCCCACATAATCCAAGAGCACAGAAAGGTGTGGATAGTGGTCCTCCTGGGAGAGGCAGGGGTCGCGGCTCCGGACCTCCTGTTACTGCACCTATGTATCCTCAGCAGCCTTGGGGAGCAGCTGCTGCTGGTCAGTTCCCATTGTGGGACAATGGGGAGAACTCTGACCAGTCCGGTCAATATTGACACACCCCACAGAGACTCTCAGACAGCATCACTACGGCAGAACCGATGCTGTCAGTTCAGATTGAGAAAAAAGATCTGCCTTTCTTGGTTGACACCGGAGCCACATGTTCCACATTGAAAGTTGTACCATCTGGTTCCCTGTCATCGCATACCATCACGCTTATGGGCTTCTCTGGGGAGAAAAAGACACTGCCGTTCACTAAGCCGCTACTCACCCAGGTGGGAAAACAGACTGTGACACATCCATTTGTACATTCACCTTCTGTACCGATGAACTTGCTGGGAAGAGATCTCCTGATAAAACTGGGGGCCACGATACTCTGCAGCGCCGATGGCCTGGTTGTTGTCATGCCTGATGGATCTCATTTGCCGTGCTCTGGACCGATGGAGAACATCACTGGTCAATATCTTGTGCAGCCAGTGAATGAACAATACGCGGACATATACTGGGGTCTATTACAGCCGGAAACATCTGAGCGGCGTTGTATCCTCTCGGCTTACCTCCAGTGGAAACCCTGGATTTCCCAACTCGAACCCTATGTCTCACCTCCAGATTCACCCCATGTTACTCTATTTTATGATGGGTTACAGACAGATTGGTATCAGGAAAATTTTCAGGACCAACTTGAAGGTCGAGATTGGCAAATTAAGACACATAATATTTATGTGGCGCCTGAAGGCGTGGCGGCAGGTGTTGCCCTGACCTCTGCACAACTTCCCTGGTATATGATGGCAGAAGAAGCGGCCCCACATGTATCATTGGCATTACACCCACAGCATCAGGCAAAAGAGCTAGGGAGTATTGTTAAACGGGCACTCCTACAATCCGATTGGGTAAATACACAACTTCCACAAGTTCAGTATTCTGCGCAAGCTCGCACATATCGCATTCAGGTTTCAGGGGAAGATACAGTCACATTAGAGCATGCACAGATCTCTAGACATCATGGCCGTGAACGTACAGATCACGTGGAGGCGGCAGCTCTACTCGCCAGCCTCCCTGAACACCTATGGGCACAGGGTCCGACAGATGTTGGACAAGTTAAGTACAAGCCCATTACATTCCAGGTGCGTGTGGGTCCCCCTATTTGGATAAGGCAGTATCCTCATAAACCTCAGGCGGAAGAAGGACTTAGGGACACTATTGATGGCCTGTTACAAAAGGGGGTGTTAGAACCCTCGTCCTCAGAGTGGAACACACCCATTTTACCTATTGAAAAGAAAGGGACAGGTAAATATCGCATGGCACATGACCTACGGGCAATCAACGATATTCTCCTCACTCCTACAGTTGGCATTGTGCAGGCAGCAGTAGTACACTTCTGCCTCCTTGCAACGACATCATTGACGAGCAGGACGGGTGTTAGACCCGGGCTCCAACTCAACCCTCATCTGGAAACGTCAGCCCTCACCCTCTTCATATTACCAGCGACTGACTTTCCTTAAAGAGCACCCGGAGTTGTGCTTTTCAGAAGAACGGGACCAGATGACGTCATCGCAGTTGAATTCTTTTATTTTTGGATTTGTTATACTCATAATCGTGTTTGCTGGGGCTTTGCTTAAACTTGCTCTTACAGGTCATACCAAATTATAATCATGTTAAGGTTTGCTATTTGCTAAGGAGTTGGGTAATGTTGACAAACTATAAGGTTTAAAGCTCCTCTAGGGGTAACCCCGCCTAGAGCACCCTGATAGATAAGGTCTGAATTACCAAGAAAGTTTTGCTTGCTATTTTTATCATACTTGAGACACAGTGAAACATATTAGAATGTTATTGTTTGGGAGTTGGAAAATTCTCACATGTTGTGCAGCCATCACGTGCGTGATTGTACCCCTGATCTTCTGGTTATGTGAACCCAGTCTCTAAAACAATGCATGAACACTCTGGGATTGACAATCCGCTGGATGAATGGCTGACCAAGGTGTTTGGGAAATGGAAGACTCTGATAATGTCACTTTTTGTATCTCTTGCTATATTCGTCGCTATTTTGGTGACTTGTGGTTGCTGCTGTATCCCATGTATCCGTTCACTTGCCATTAGACTTATAACTACCACTATAGAGGGGAAGGCTCCCTCCCCTTTGGTAATGCCACTGCTGAACCCTCCCGATCCTGATACAGATGAAGATGATATCATCAGAATGTCGGAGATTGTGTGATCATCTTGTTGTTATCAAAAGGGGGCGTGGGGTTTTTCAATTTATTTTTAGTCATGTATTGTTACTCAGCCATTTGTGTGATCTCTTAATAGAGATCAAAAGGGGGTATTGTGAGTGAGGATAGCTGTATAAGGTGATATCCTGTATAACCGGCTTGCTCATTTCTGTGCTTGCACAGCAGCCTGATAAGGAAATATCTCTGAGAACAACATGTTGTAAAACTAGGACCGCACCCACAACGGTCTTCTGAAAGTAACGCCTTATACCAGTAAACACACGCACACACATAGAGGAAGAGACAAGATATTGACGCACACACATCTCATAAGGCGGAGACTGAACTCAAGTCTATATAACATCACACCCCTAGACAAAGACAGAGCTTTTCCGTACTTTGTGCTGTTCGCATGTATTGTACTGAACTGTTCTCCGCACTTTGCAAACTGCGCAAATAAAACTGTGTTGATTCTTATATCGTCTCCTCTGTCTTCCTCCTTCACTGCATCAACGGACTCGGAAAGAGGTACAGGTTCACCTCAACAAGACACACTCAAAAACAAGATTTTTGTTTGAACCAATATGGCGGCTTGGAGTTGAATTACACAGTAGGCTCCACCACAGCGTTTCAATTCGATTTGTGCGACGTTATTAAATGCGGAGGCAATGCAGCGGGTTGGAGAGGATATGATGTTTATCTCTGTGCTGACTCCTTTGTAAGTGAAGATTGCGCAAGGCGTCGAACGCCAGGTGGCTCCACGTGGTGGAAGCGTCTGTGCCACTCGTGGGGTCAGGCGGTGGGTTATACAGGGCCATGGACGCCCACTTATACGTATGGGAATGCAACCAAAGCTGCGAAAGTCGCCTTAGCCAGAGAAGGATGGGTTAATGATAAGCAAGGTCTGAACCCTCTCATGTTATCAATTGATAAAATGACAGGCGGATTTCACCCGGAAGGGCAAAATCATGACAAAACAGTGTATTTCATTCTCGGGGTGGAGACCTCAGGTAATGACCCTCAGGCTTTTGTAAAAGTCAATTTCATCACACCACCAGTCAATTTAACTAGCACCCCTTCGCCAGACACAACTGTAAACCCACCAGTTGGACAGGATAAGAAACTGGCCGAATCGGTAATCCAAGACAGCAATTCTAAGTTTAAGGTAATTGACTTTTCTCAACTGAAACCCGCAGATGTAGTGCGTATGGCCACTGGCGTCTCAGAGGAAAATTTATGGCTATCTTGGGTAGCTCAAACTGCTCAGGAAAATAGTAAAGGAGATTGCGTGGCCTGTGCGTCTGCGCGCCCTAAACTGGTTACCGTCCCAGCTCCTCTAATTACTAATGACACATCAGGGTATCAATGTATGATGAATCTCACTTGGGGCAGAGATACAAGCTGCCAGACTCTGGGCAGTCTTTTCCCACCAATTAGCAACAAGACTATAGTTGGCCCATTTACGCCAGAGAAGGGTAATGGGTCTTATGTGTGCTTTAACATTACATCCCCGCGCTGCACGGTTAATCATACCAAGCCATCACCCGATGTTCAGTTAGGCGCTATAGATCCCTCATGGTGTCGGGGGATGAGGCCAGGTAATGAATTAGGAGGGTGGGCGAGAGCAGGATTGTATTTCTATTGTGGTCAACCTAAATTACATGTCAGGGTCCCACCTCACAGCACGGGGGTTTGCGCGATGGTCAGATTACGTACTCCTCTTATCCTGTTAGGAGATAGGTTAAGACATTTACATGGGGAACGGGACAACAGTGCGGCTTTGACTCGCCGACGACGTCGCCATATTCTTACACGGCGCAGCACACACAATTTTGATTTATCAGTTGATAACCCCACCTACATGGATGCTATAGGAGTACCACGTGGAGTTCCTAACGAATTTAAATTGGCTGATCAAGTTGCGGCAGGATTCGAGAATATTCCTATTATAGCGGCCTTCTTTCCGGTGACTCCGAATAAAAATGTGGATCGGATTAATTATGTACATTATAACGTGTTGCGACTGACCAATTTGACCAGGGATGCTGTTGCAGGTTTGGCAGAACAGACAGCTCCCACCTCGCTCATGGCGGTGCAAAATAGGATGGCCTTAGACATGTTGTTAGCGGAAAAAGGTGGTGTTTGTGCCATGTTTGGTGATATGTGTTGCACATTTATCCCCAATAATACGGCTCCAGATGGTTCGGTATCGAAAGCCCTACAAGGTTTGCGCACGCTCTCTAAAATAATGCATGAACACTCTGGGATTGACAATCCGCTGGATGAATGGCTGACCAAGGTGTTTGGGAAATGGAAGACTCTGATAATGTCACTTTTTGTATCTCTTGCTATATTCGTCGCTATTTTGGTGACTTGTGGTTGCTGCTGTATCCCATGTATCCGTTCACTTGCCATTAGACTTATAACTACCACTATAGAGGGGAAGGCTCCCTCCCCTTTGGTAATGCCACTGCTGAACCCTCCCGATCCTGATATAGATGAAGATGATATCATCAGAATGTCGGAGATTGTGTGATCATCTTGTTGTTATCAAAAGGGGGCGTGGGGTTTTTCAATTTATTTTTAGTCATGTATTGTTACTCAGCCATTTGTGTGATCTCTTAATAGAGATCAAAAGGGGGTATTGTGAGTGAGGATAGCTGTATAAGGTGATATCCTGTATAACCGGCTTGCTCATTTCTGTGCTTGCACAGCAGCCTGATAAGGAAATATCTCTGAGAACAACATGTTGTAAAACTAGGACCGCACCCACAACGGTCTTCTGAAAGTAACGCCTTATACCAGTACACACACGCACACACATAGAGGAAGAGACAAGATATTGACGCACACACATCTCATAAGGCGGAGACTGAACTCAAGTCTATATAACATCACACCCCTAGACAAAGACAGAGCTTTTCCGTACTTTGTGCTGTTCGCATGTATTGTACTGAACTGTTCTCCGCACTTTGCAAACTGCGCAAATAAAACTGTGTTGATTCTTATATCGTCTCCTCTGTCTTCCTCCTTCACTGCATCAACGGACTCGGAAAGAGGTACAGGTTCACCTCAACAAAATACACATATATTTGTAAAAACCAAGACACAGGTTACAAATAGGAACTTTATGGCGGTGGCTGCAGTTGGGTATTGTTGTTTTTTTTTAGATAAATTTAAATTGAAACTGTGTGGCTTCGCTAAATGTTTAAATAAAGCTTTGAGAGGGAAAAAAAGGAGTGGGGGGGGGGGGGGGGGAGTCCGTTTGTTCGCGCATGCGCGTCTTAGATCAAGCGCTTGCTCTGGTTCTGTTAACCAGCTGGTTTCCAACCTAACGGACCTCGGGTTTAAATATTAAAACCCTTTTCTCTCGCGCTCGCCGGAGGTAGAACGCGGCTGCGGTCCAGGACCCGGATGTAACCGTCATTGAACCCGGTCGGACCGCGAAGTGCTTCACTGGACTTCCAGGTGACCACCGCCGAACTTTAAAACAGAACACAACGCTGTTTTGGGGGGGTTTTATCCGAACATTTTGGGTCAAATTCCCATGTGATGTGTTTGCTGAAACCTGTCGCTTTTTGTGACCCGTTCCGACGGTTAGAAACACCTTTAGCAGCAGTTCGCGGGGTGCGTTCAGGTGCATCTGAGCGGGCGGAAGCAGGCCAGGACCGCTCCGGGGTCCGGTTTCATACTTTACTCACTTCGGAACCTTTCTGAGGGAAACTAGCTCCAAGTATCTGAGCAGCAGCCACGAGGAGATCAGTTTATTTTCTGTTATCTCTTTTCCTTTTTTATCATCTCGACTTTAACGCATGTTGCGTTAAAGAACACAAGCAAACGGCTGCTGACCCAGTAACACCACAAACAGAACCAGGACCACAAACAGAACCAGGACACTATTCAGAGCTGAAATTAAATGTTTTCACAGCTCCTTGGATGGCTTTGCTCAGTGTTCCGACTGAAGGTTAGAAATGAGGGTCAAATCGACCTAAAATGATCAACAGACTCATTGAATTTAGCTCTTTCTGGGTTTTTTTGTTATTATCGTGGAAAACAAACGGAACATTTCTATATTTCCACATAAAAAATAGGATTTATGTCCAGTTTGTATAAAATATGTTGAGGAAGGTCTTTCCAAACATTGTTTCTGGATACTTTTTGTGAGGATTGTGGTAAAGAGGATTTGATTTATGGCAGATTTTGGAGGAAACTTCCCTTTTTTATGCCATCAGTATGGAGGAATCTGTGAGGGAGAGTCCAAACCCGACTCCAGTCCAGGTTCTCTGTCACATCTGAACCGTCCTTGATCCAAACCTGCAGAAGTAGCTCCCGGTGACTCGGCCCGTTCGCTCACCTGCTCAGTTTCTGCAGACTTCATCGTGCTCTGGTTTGTCCCTGAGCTGGAACGAGCACATTAGACGCTCCATCACGGGCAGGAATGTCTCCCTAAAGCTCATGAATCACATCCTCTGCTGTGTGACCTCTGATATCTGTCTGCAAGCTGGAGATTGGCTTAAACTTGTGTTTCCCTGAGACTTTCTGTTTCCCTGAGATCTTTCTGTTCTGTTGATGTTGTGACAATATTATCGTGTAAGAAATAAAGAAAAAGTCCTGCAAAGATTCGGTATATTCCTGAAATGAACTCTTCTTTCTGTCTCTCAGGAGATGGCTGCTGTGGATACAGCCGGAGAACCCGGAGACATCCTGAACCAGCAGGTAACTTTTACCCGTTTTATAAGCTTCAGGCCTCTGGATGCTTCTGATGGCTGTGACCAGGGCTGCAGAAAACCGTTATTTAGACTCGAGTTTTCCTTCCAGTACTGGAGGAGGTGGACATGACTGCTCTCTGCTGGCGTCCTTCTCAGCTAACAAGCCCGCTGATTTCCATTAAAATGCTCACGTGAAATGTTCCGTTTTCGGCGGTTTCCTCCGTCAGATCCAGTGAATAAGAAAAGAATCTGAGGCGATGAAAGAAGATGCAGCCGGCGTCTTATTCAGAGCACTTTGCCCTTTTTTCGGAGCTTCCAGTTGAACATTTCTGCTGCTTTTCGTCAGACTCTGACGGCCGTTTCTCAGGTTATGACGGTCCAAGTGCCCGGATGTGTTCTAGCTCCGCCCTTTTTACCCAGAATGCACCTGGAGGTGACTTTATCTGCACTGCAGATGGAGGAAAGATGGCCGAGGAGGAAAAGTATTCCAGTGTTTTATTTCTGAGCGTGTCGCTGAATGATTTCAGGAGGTAAAGTAGGTGTTTAACCTTCAAATATGAGGTGGATTCATAGAGTTAAAGCATCTATAATTTGGCTTTGATGCTCTCAGAGCGGTGACTCAGTTCTGCTGCTTCCTCCTCGGCTTCATGGTAAAACACCAACAACAGCAACAACCACCCGGTCCGTTTTAAACGTTTACTTCCTGTTTCTGTTCTCAGGCCACTAAAACCAAACTGCTAACTCGACCTGGTACTCTGACTGCCGCAGGGATTATAGACGCATTAATATTAATTATTACCTGTAATGAAATGAAAACACAACCACACAGAGCACTGCTGACTTATTGAATATATCAGTGTGGAGATGAAGGTGAAGATTATCTTCAGCATCAGCAGGTCTGAAGAAGAACTGCGTCCTCGAGAGTTTCTACTGTCAAGTACACAAATCCAGATTTGAGCCATCGGTTGTGCTTTGGAGATGGTCGGTTACGGGTTGAAATAGGAGAGCTAACCGAGGGATTTCTACACAGGCACTCTACTGGGACCACTTCATCTATAGGAGAGCTAATGAATGAACGAATGAATGAATGAACATGTGCTATAGCTCTGTTAGCTCATAGCTTCTGTTATGTGGCTACTTGCAGCTATAGGAGAGCTAACGGAGGGATTTCTACACAGGCACTCTACTGGGACCACTTCATCCACACGCCCCCCTGCAGCACAGTTTATTCACTCCGTGCTCTGTGACAGTCGGCTAACTTCACACGGAGTTTGCTTAAAAGATTCTGGGATGTTGGATAAAAGTACCTGAAGGTCTGTCCAAAACATTCCAATGAAACCAAGTGAACCCAAAAGACTTCAATAAAACGATGAAACAAACCAAAACGACCGACTTTGGACTCCTTCAGGCAAGAAAATGATGCACCAAATGGGAAAAATGTTGATCCTCCTTCCCTCAGAATGTGGAAAAAAAGAGTTAATGACAAGTCTGGGGCTGAAAGACTTCGTTAAAGGCAAAGAGGAGAAGTTCCTTTATTCGTGGGACTCAGCATATGGAGCCATATCAGGGCCATAATGATTCGGTTAGTGGCAGCTATAGGAGAGCTAACGGAGGGATTTCTACACAGGCACTCTACTGGGACCACTTCATCCACACGCCCCCCTGCAGCACAGTTTATTCACTCCGTGCTCTGTGACAGTCGGCTAACTTCACACGGAGTTTGCTGCTGATAGTTTTGTGCAACATGGCAGGATATTTATCAGATTTTGACAACGTGAACGAGGACTTTGAGTAAGATGGACGTTCTTACCGGAGTAAATAGGGACGACAGCCAATTAGGGCCGATCTGGATTCCGAAGGCGGAAAAAAGGTGGAAAAAAGCGGAAAACGGCAGAGCGCAAACATAAAGAAACACAAAGAAGGCCCAGAGTAGGATCCATGGTGAAAGAGGGATCCGATGGATTATTATATATATCTGCTAGTTGCTATACATATAAGCCCCGCCCCTTTGGCCCCTTCCGGCGGCAGAAGAAGTAGAAGCGGCGGGTTGTGAGCAGCTGTGGTCGCTCACAACGCTTTTGGTGTGAGCCCCCGGTTAGGCTCCTTCACTGTTTTTGCCTGGACTCTGCAGAGAGTGAGCTGTGGTTGTCTTATGGCTGGAAACATCAATAAATCTGGTTTGTTTTAGACTACAAGTTGTTGCTGTTGGTTTCAGAGCCTCCACCTGACATGTTGTGGTTGGTAAACGCAGGTTTACGTGCAGAAAAGGGGGAATTGTGCCCACTCTTTCAGCTGTGAGCGCAGCATCTTTCTTTCAGCTTTATTCTAGTTGAACGTAATGGAAAATTGATTCTTCCATGCTTGTATTACTGTGTCTAACCTGCAAATGACCGAGCTGCACGCTGCCTCCCGGTTTTCTTAAATTCCTCCTTACAATGGTGGGCTTGTTGTAATGAGATAGCTGCACTTTAAGGGGGGGGGGCTGGTATTTACGACTGTGTCTGGGTAACTTCAGCTGTGGTCGGGGAGGGAAGATAGACCAGATAAGAACGATCAACTATACCTTCGCCTCAGTGGTCAGAGCAGCTCTCAAGATATTATTATTTAAGCCTCTTTTCTCCTCAGAAGACTATAACTGACTCTGTGCTTTACCACTTTCTGTTCCGATCAATGCCGATCGGAGACGGAGCCGATAAATATCCAAACTTCGCAGTCGTTTAACAGGACTGAACGCTGCATAAACACCTTCCCCGTGCACCCAAAGTCCGGCTGGACTCAGCCCAGAGAGCTGCAGTCGTTTCATCTATGAAAAAGTGATGAAATAACAGTAATTGCACCTGAAACTGTGATGTATAACATGTGAATTTGTTTCATGATGCTGTAGTGTCTGGTTACCAGGATGTCTAACAATCCCTGAATGTAATACTATGGAAAACACCAACGTGTAGCTCTGAGTCGATCCTTAATGAATGCATGTGCGAGCGCTTATGTCCAGGAAGGGCTTCACAAAGCCTGACACCTTCTCTGTTTTATAGTTAGGACTATAATGTGTGGCCCCCACGCTAATAACAGTCAAAATGATGATCAAAGGAGCTAATTAACAGCCATGGTCTCCACGCTAAGTGCAGCCAAAGATGATCAAAGGAGATCTGGATGTAGGGGAAAGGTCAGGAGTCGGAGGAGGGACTATTATATGAATAAATAAAGACAGGACAACGGACCCAGCCTCGGGTAAAATGAGTAAATAAGACATAATGGTGGAAAGATGGGGAAAATACGCCATATGAAAGGACCTGGGGAGGAGCTGCCTCAGGCCCAGATTGTATAAAAGAGGGAAACTTTCAGGAGAGACTTCAGACTTTGCCCAGGCTGCTTCTCATGCATGGTCATGTTGTAACTCTGCAATAAACCATCATTGGACTCAGCTGAATCTGTCTCATCTTTATCTGCTGAGTGTAGCATATTAAATGAAACGTCCAGAGAAAGTCACAACAATGTGATCCGAGTGCATTTTCTCTGACATGCTTCCTTCTGTTGCTCTCCTCAGTGCAGCAACTGTGACGGCCTCGCAGCCACATGCTGGTGTCTGGACTGTAATGAAGCTCTGTGTGACGAGTGTGTTTCGGCTCATCGAAGAGTCACGCTGACCAGATCTCACAGGCTCCTCAACCAGCTCCCAGAAGGTCAGATTTGGTCTTCCTTTAGCTCGATGTTTTTGAGCTATGTTACTGAAAACTGTCCTTAAAGGGGAACTCCGGTGTTTTTAAACCTTATTTCTGGCATGAAATACGTTCATCTGCTCACTGAGAACAGTTTGGTGAAAGTCGGCGTCCTTCAGAAGATATTTAGATAACTGGAGATCCATATAACGGAGAGAACGGGGCTTCGAGGATGCAGCCTCTAAATAAGGCTTTATCTGTCTTTATTTCACCAATACTTTAAGAAGAATGAATGAATGAACGTGTGCTATAGCTCTGTTAGCTCATAGCTGCTGTTAGCTCATAGCTGCTGTTAGCTCATAGCTCTGTTAGCTCATAGCTCTGTTAGCTCATAGCTCTGTTAGCTCATAGCTGCTGTTAGCTCATAGCTGCTGTTAGCTTATAGCTCTGTTAGCTCATAGCTCTGTTAGCTCATAGCTGCTGTTATGTGGCTACTTGCAGCTAAAGGCAAGGCAAGTTTATTTGTGTAGCACAATTCAACGACAAAAAGGATAAAATCAGGAGTTAAAATATGATTCCGTTTTGAAACTCAAGCTTATTCAAAAGCAGCTGAAAATAGATGTTTTCTTCAACCTGGACTTAAATCCTGAGTGTTTCAGCTGATCTGAGGCTTTCTGGGAGTTTGTTCCAGACATGTGGAGCATAGAAGCTGAATGCAGCTTCTCCAGGTCTGGTTCTGACTCTGGGAACTGATAAAGAACCGGATCCAGATGACCTGAGGGGTCTGGGAGGTTCATAGTGGGTCAGGAGGTCACTGATGTATTTTGGACCATTCAGAGCTTTATGGACCAGCATCAGAACCTTAAAGTCTATCCTCTGATGGACCGGCATCAGAACCTTAAAGTCTATCCTCTGATGGACCGGCATCAGAACCTTAAAGTCTATCCTCTGATGGACCGGCATCAGAACTTTAAAGTCTATCCTCTGATGGACCGGCATCAGAACTTTAAAGTCTATCCTCTGATGGACCGGCATCAGAACCTTAAAGTCTATCCTCTGATGGACCGGCATCAGAACTTTAAAGTCTATCCTCTGATGGACCGGCATCAGAACCTTAAAGTCTATCCTCTGATGGACCGGCATCAGAACCTTAAAGTCTATCCTCTGATGGACCGGCATCAGAACCTTAAAGTCTATCCTCTGATGGACCGGCAGCCGGTGGAAAGACCTCACAGCTGGACTGATGTGCTCCACTTCTTTGGTCTCAGTAGGACTCCAGCAGCTGAGTTCTGGATGAGCTGCAGGTGTCTAACTGACCCGTAAAGATGCTGTTAGAATAATCAAGCTAAGCTAATCATTAGCTAGGAGAGCTAATGAATGAATGAATGAATGAATGAACGTGTGCTATAGCTGCTGTTAGCTCATAGCTCTGTTAGCTCATAGCTCTGTTAGCTCATAGCTCTGTTAGCTCATAGCTGCTGTTAGCTATAGCTCTGTTAGCTCATAGCTCTGTTAGCTCATAGCTGCTGTTATGTGGCTACTTGCAGCTAAAGGAGAGCTAATGAATGAACAAACGTGCACTATTGCTGGTGATTGGGACGACTGCAGCGGCGGGCGTCGATGACATCATCCCAGTGTGCAGAAAGCCTCTATAAGCCAACAGAGCTGCTCACACTGACTGATCAGTTAATCAGAGCATTGATCAGCAGCTCCTGGCTGCTTCTTACCCTCTGAGTTCCTGTGGAAGCAGTGAGGGTTCACTTAGTTTCTCACACTCTGCTCTGTTTCTGTTCCATAAATAATGACCCACACGGTGTTTGTTACATTTATGATTCAGCTGAATGTCAGAAGAGTTTTAAATCCTCAGTGGAGCTACTTTATTCTTTTCTGCCTGTTTCCTTCTCTCTGTTTTCCGGTTTCTTGCTTTTCGACCCCTTAACATCTGTTTTTTGTCCTCAGAACACAGCTTGATTTCTCCCACAAAGTTCTGCAGACTCCATCCCTTTGAGCCGCTCAAACTCTTCTGCTTCACCTGCCGGCAGCTCACCTGCAGAGACTGTCAGCTGGTGGCTCACATGAACCACAGGTCTGACACATCTTTCCCCGTGAAGCTGCAGCCTCCCAGAGAATCGGTTTGTTTGTTGGAGTTGGTGGTGAAGACGTCTCCTCTGTTCAGGTTCCAGTTTGCCAACGAGGCGTTGGAGAGTCTGAGGGAGGAGCTGGACGCCTGCATTCAGCCACTCAGAGCCCAGATGGATGCTTCCAGGAAGAGTCTGCAGGACATGGACAAGAGGTACATCCCCGGTTGGTTTCATTTTAAAAGTCAAAGCAGAAACTCTCACACCGACACACTTGTTATGTTTGGTTCCAGCTCTGAGTGTCTTTGGTTTGTTCTTAAAGCTAAAGTTCAGATATTATTATCCAGGACAGATGCCTTTATGTGAAGAAAGCAGAATTCTTGCCTCGTGAATAAAAGCTGCTGCGAAGGCGTCCAGGTTGTGCTCGAGTCCTGATTCAAACCAGTTTACAGATGTGTCTCCATAGCTAAACATTCAACAGAGTCCCGCGCTCTGAACTTTCTGTGCAACCTTTAGTTTTGTAAAGCTCTTCCCCTTTCCTTATCTCTGAATAAAACCAGGCTGCTGCAGGGAGGCAGCTGGAGGCAGCTGGAGGCAGCTGGAGGCAGCTGGAGGCAGCTGGAGGCAGCTGGAGGCAGCTGGAGGCAGCTGGAGGCAGCTGGAGACAGCTGGAGGCAGCTGGAGGCAGCTGGAGGCAGCTGGAGGCAGCTGGAGGCAGCTGGAGGCAGCTGGAGGCAGCTGGAGGCTGCTGGAGGCTGCTGGAGGCTGCTGGAGGCTGCTGGAGGCTGCTGGAGGCAGCTGGAGGCAGCTGGAGGCTGCTGGAGGCTGCTGGAGGCTGCTGGAGGCTGCTGGAGGCAGCTGGAGGCAGCTGGAGGCAGCTGGAGGCAGCTGGAGGCAGCTGGAGGCAGCTGGAGGCAGCTGGAGGCAGCTGGAGGCTGCTGGAGGCAGCTGGAGGCTGCTGGAGGCAGCTGGAGGCTGCTGGAGGCTGCTGGAGGCAGCTGGAGGCTGCTGCTGCAGGGAGGCAGCTGGAGGCAGCTGGAGGCAGCTGGAGGCAGCTGGAGGCAGCTGGAGGCTGCTGGAGGCAGTTGGAGGGTGCTGGAGGCAGCTGGAGGCAGCTGGAGGCAGCTGGAGGCTGCTGGAGGCTGCTGGAGGCAGCTGGAGGCAGCTGGAGGCAGCTGGAGGCAGCTGGAGGCAGCTGGAGGCTGCTGGAGGCAGCTGGAGGCTGCTGCTGCAGGGAGGCAGCTGGAGGCAGCTGGAGGCAGCTGGAGGCAGCTGGAGGCAGCTGGAGGCAGCTGGAGGCTGCTGGAGGCAGCTGGAGGCAGCTGGAGGCAGCTGGAGGCTGCTGGAGGTTGCTGGAGGCAGCTGGAGGCAGCTGGAGGCAGCTGGAGGCAGCTGGAGGCAGCTGGAGGCAGCTGGAGGCTGCTGGAGGCTGCTGGAGGCAGCTGGAGGCTGCTGGAGGCAGCTGGAGGCAGCTGGAGGCAGCTGGAGGCAGCTGGAGGCTGCTGGAGGCTGCTGGAGGCTGCTGGAGGCTGC
This sequence comes from Leuresthes tenuis, assembly GCF_036924035.1. Lineage (NCBI taxonomy): Eukaryota > Metazoa > Chordata > Actinopteri > Atheriniformes > Atherinopsidae > Leuresthes > Leuresthes tenuis. The sequence continues at coordinate 1,760,895 of NW_027325364.1, forward strand.
TGGAGGCTGCTGGAGGCTGCTGGAGGCTGCTGGAGGCTGCTGGAGGCTGCTGGAGGTTGCTGGAGGCAGCTGGAGGCAGCTGGAGGCTGCTGGAGGCTGCTGGAGGCAGCTGGAAGCTGCTGGAGGCAGCTGGAGGCAGCTGGAGGCTGCTGGAGGTTGCTGGAGGCAGCTGGAGGCAGCTGGAGGCAGCTGGAGGCAGCTGGAAGCTGCTGGAGGCTGCTGGAGGCTGCTGGAGGCTGCTGGAGGCTGCTGGAGGTTGCTGGAGGCAGCTGGAGGCAGCTGGAGGCAGCTGGAGGCAGCTGGAAGCTGCTGGAGGCTGCTGGAGGCAGCTGGAAGCTGCTGGAGGCAGCTGGAGGCAGCTGGAGGCAGCTGGAGGTTGCTTAGACACATACATCTGTGGCTGAACCTTTTGCAAAAGCTCAACTTAATACTGATCTCTGGTTCTTTCTGTTTAAGGCGGGACTTGGTTAATAAGAACCCTATCAACACCTCTCAGGTTTTGTTTGGGGGTTCTGTCCTTTGGGTGAAGCGGTCTCTGTCTGAGGTGCTCTTGGGTTTGAAGTTTGCTGAAGTGTCATGTTTGCAGAAAATAAGTTTCTCAGAGACTCCGGCCACATATGGAATTGCAGTGTGTTTGTGCCTGTTCTGCTTAGCTTCTCTAACAGGGTGCTTTGGTCCATTTGGCTCATTTTGGGTATACACAGGTTTGACCCTCTCTGCTTATACGCTGATACTCTCCATCATCTAGTTTAGAACCGAGGAAGCCTTTCATAGGAGGTCTCGGGGCTTTGTGTGAGCTGAGGCATGGATGTCTGGGACAACACCGGCCCGGAGAGTGGGTCACACTGCTCCGCCTCCCCAGGAAGGTTTACTCCAGGGTGTTAAAGAGGAAGCTCCGACTGGTTGTTGAACCTCAGATTCAGCGGTTTCCACGCAGGTCATGGACCAGTGGACCAGATCTGAGTCTCTGAGGGATCATGGGAGTTTGGCCGTCCAGGCCACATGTGTTTGTGGTTTTTATGGACAGGATCTGGAGATGTAGTCGGGGGGAGGAGGGCGTCTGGTCTGGGAACCTCAGGGTTACAGCTCTGCTCTCTGCAGATGATGTGGTTCTGTTGGCTTCTTCAGGCCTTCAGTTCACAGCTGAGTGTGAAGCAGCTCTTCCAGAGGTCCTGGATACAAGCGGCTGAAATGAGTTTCAACCTTCAGAGGGGGGCGGGGCCCAACCTTAGAGATAGGGGGAGGAGCTCCACCATTTAGTGGGGAGGAGCTCCATCTTCCGGGGGGAGGAGCTCCACAATATGGGGGAGGAGCTCCACCATCTGGAGGAAGGAGCTCCACCATCTGGAGGGAGGAGCTCCACAATATGGGGGAGGAGCTCCACCATCTGGAGGGAGGAGCTCCACCATCTGGAGGGAGGAGCTCCACCATCTGGAGGGAGGAGCTCCATCATCCGGGGGGAGGGGCTCCATCATCCGGGAGGAGCTCGGAGTCGAGCCGCTGCTCCTCCACATAGAAAGGAGTCAGCTGAGGTGGTTCCTCTGGTTAGGATGCCTCCTGGGAGGAGGCCCCGGGTCAGAACCAGAACCCACTGGAGGGATTATATATCCCATCAGGCCTGGGAACGCCTCAGGACCCCCAGGAGGAGCTGGGGAGGGTCGCTGGTTTCCCTTCTGGACCTGGTGAATGTGATGAAAAACTGCTTCAGCTCTATAATTGGTTCCAGCTCTTTGTTTTTACTCGTCTTCGGCTGTAACTTTCTAACAAAACGTCTCTCAGCTTCACCTGAACTTCTGACCTTAACTTGATGAGCACAACAGAAACTGTGAGTCTGAACATGAGGTTTACCAACAGGAGGAAAAGTGTAGAACATCACCAGAACTCTTCCTGGTGAAATAAACTGCACCCACACCTTGTTTCTGTTCCAGGCTGAACTTTCTGGTTTCAAGTCAGATGTCGGTGACGACAGGACTCAAGAAATATTTCAGCCTTTTGGTTATACATCTGAAAGGGAGGATAGAACATATCATGAACGAGATTCAGGTATCTGCACCAAGTTTGATTCTTTTTGTGGGAGTGGGGAAGAAACCGGTGTCTTAAAGGGGAACTCCGGTGTTTTTAAACATTATTTCTGGCTGAAATACGTTCATCTGCTCACTGAGAACAGTTTGGTGAAAGTCGGCGTCCTTCGGAAGATATTTAGATAACTGGAGATCCATATAACGGAGTGAACGGGGCTTAGAGGATGCAGCCTCTAAATAAGGCATTATCTGTCTTTATTTCACCAATACTTTAAGAAGAATGAATGAATGAACGTGTGCTATAGCTCTGTTAGCTCATAGCTCTGTTAGCTCATAGCTGCTGTTAGCTCATAGCTCTGTTAGCTCGTAGCTGCTGTTAGCTCATAGCTCTGTTAGCTCATAGCTCTGTTATGTGGCTACTTGCAGCTACAGGAGAGCTAACGGAGGGATTTCTACACAGGCACTCTACTGGGACCACTTCATCCACACGCCCCCCTGCAGCACAGTTTATTCACTCCGTGCTCTGTGACAGTCGGCTAACTTCACACAGAGTTTGCTGCTGATAGTTTTGTGCAACATGGCAGGATATTTATCAGATTTTGACAACGTGAACGACGACTTTGAGTAAGATGGACGTTCTTACCGGAGTGAATGAGCTGTGCTGCAGGGGGGCGTGTGGATGAAGTGGTCCCAGTAGAGTGCCTGTGTAGAAATCCCTCCGTTAGCTCTCCTATAGCTGCAAGTAGCCACATAACAGCAGCTATGAGCTAACAGAGCTATGAGCTAACAGAGCTATGAGCTAACAGCAGCTACGAGCTAACAGAGCTATAGCACACGTTCATTCATTCATTCTTCTTAAAGTATTGGTGAAATAAAGACAGATAATGCCTTATTTAGAGGCTGCATCCTCTAAGCCCCGTTCACTCCGTTATATGGATCTCCAGTTATCTAAATATCTTCAGAAGGACGCCGACTTTCACCAAACTGTTCTCAGTGAGCAGATGAACGTATTTCATGCCAGAAATAAGGTTTAAAAATACCCTTTAAACCTCCTAAAACCTCCTTTTTATTGAACTTGTTCCCTTTAATGGAAACACAGGAGAAAAGACCCTAAATTCAAACCTTTTATTGCACAGCTGTTGTGTTTGCGAGCTGCTGAGCGCCGTGTCTCTTCGTGTGTGTGCGTGAACAGAAGGTGTGCGAGTTGGAGCGAGAGAGGCTCAACATGAGGATGCTGAAAGTGAAGCAGCTGCAGCAGAGTTACACGTCAGCCGCTGAAAATGCAGAAAAGGCCCGAAACACCACAGAACTGCTGGCTCTGGTAGCCAACATATCTCAGGTGAGACCCCCCCACCTGCTGTCAAACATCCAAATCTCTTAAAGTTTGCACCAAATGTGCAGCACGGTGCTGCTGTGGCACCTTTTATTGAGTCCAAAGACAGCTGAAGTGCAGATTTAAGTGTTGCCAGTCAGACTTTTGCTCGTGTTCCTTTCCCAGATCTCATCTCAGGTGAAGGATCTCTCCGAGCAGGACCCGTCTCCCCCGGCAACCATGTCTGACCTGATGGTCATCGTCAACAAGCAGTCTGTGGACAACATTAGAAACTTTGGTGAGCTGAGCTTTTTACCCGGTCCTGTTTGTTGGGTTCAGGTCTGAGGATTTTATTAGTTTCTTTGCTAACTTCTAATAAAGAGAAAACCTGAATCAGACCATCGGTCCGCCACAGTGGATTTAAAGACCTTTTGTCTCTTTGAGGAACCCTGAGGCTGAACATTAGGATGAAGTGGTGTTTGGGACATGGGGGGGGGGGCTTTCTGGAGTCTGTGCTGCACAGATAAATGTTTGGAAATGGATCTATGACCTCAAATCAAAGAAAGTTGGGATGCATTGACTTTTTTTTCCCTGTTTGCAGGTAAACTTAAAATTTCATGGATCCCCTTCTCTGTGTCGCAGAACGAAGCAGAAAGCGCCGCTTCACACTCCTCCCCCGCCGTCAGGGCCCCCCCCACCACCTCCGTTCCCCTCGGCAACACTCAGACGACCTCTGACGGCGCTCCTGTTTCCAGTCCGGCTGCTGCCTCCACCTCCTCCACCCATGAAGCAGCCTTCTGTAACTCTCACCTCCAAACTGGGACCAGTAGCAGCGCTGCTTCACCTGTTCCCAGTCACCCTCCGGCCTCCACTCATCAGTATCGTCCCCCCCCCCCCCTACGCTTCCCATTCATTCTCCTCCTCCCGCTCCACCAGACTGGCCTCCACCCCCAGCTTTAGTCCTCCCACCTCCGGGCCTCCGGCTCCTCCAGTGAGGCCCACACCGTCGGTTTCTCCTTCCAACCTGTTGCATGCACTGCTTTCTTCCTGCTCCTGCTCCTCTGCAGCTGGTCCTCCCACCTCCACCTGCAGTCACGCCTCCATCAGAGCCGACACGCCTCCCATCAGCTGCGTCTCTCCACCCTCACAGTCGGGTCTTCCTCCTTCCTCCTCAGTTCCCTTTGACGTAAATCCTCCTGCCTCTCAGGTGCAGCAGCAGCTCCCGTCCAGTCGGTTTGATCCGTCTTCCTCCTCCTCCTCATCAGTTGCTGCACCATCCAATGAGCTTCCGTCTCCCGCGACGACCAAAGGTCCAGACTCGGCTATTAAAATCAACGTTCTTACCAAGTCGCAGGTCGTTAATTCGTGTTTGAACCACAGTTGGAAGATGAGAAAGAAGAAAGTCTCGAAGGCTTCCTCCTCCACCTCCATCCGCCCCCCCTCTTCCACAAAACCTTCATCAGATCAGTGTCGCCATCCCTCCACCTCCTCAGCTGCCGTCTTACCTTCATCCCTCTGTTCTTCTTCTACTGTCCCCTCCCTCGTCAGCTGCCCTGCTCCCACATCCTGGATCTGCCCTCAAACTGCTCCCTCTGGTGGTCAGTGTGTGGCAGTGCAGCCTTTAAAGGCCGGCTTACCCCAGTTGGAAGGTCCGTCCCTCTCCAGTATCACCTGCAGACCTGTCCAATCATCTCTGGTTCTGAACAAGGAGCTCATTCCCAGTCAGAACCAGTCTTCCATCCTGCTGCTGTCTGACCCTCGGACCGTGTACCAGGTCTCTAACTCCAGCCTCGGTCTCCTCTCAGCGGCACCTCAGCGTTGTGATTTGGTCTTTTTCAGCATTCCTCAGGTTCAGAAAAACGGTGACGGCTCATATTTTGGTCCAGTCTCACTTAATCTTCAAGCACTTCCTGGGACTTCAGGAGGAGATGCTGTCAGTCAGAGCCACTCAGCTCCAACAAGCCAACAGATTCTGGGCTACAGAAGTTCTGCTTTACCTCACGGTTCCCCGCCGAACGACCTGCCCAAACATCCTGATCTGAATGCAGTGATTGGCTCCGGGCAGCAGGCACTTGGGGAGGATGAACTGAGCGCCGCTCTGTCTGACGACACAGAACCTGCAGGGAAAAGGTCGTCACCAACTTCGACCTTCTCCGAGGTCGCTGAACCTCTACGGCGGTCGTTGTCCTCGGTGACATCAGACAGCGAAGCAGCCACTGCGTCTGAGGACAGCCAACCTTTGTGGCTTTCTCTGGAAAAGTCAGACAGTGAGAGAGAAGAGCCCAGAAGGTCCGGGACTCAGCGGGACCTCAGTTCCCTCCGGTGTGAGCCCAGAGTGTCTCTGGTCAAGCTGCCCGTCTCTCTGCCTGCTCGTGGACGTCCACTTCCTCGTTTTCGTTTGACCTTAGGAGACAAGAAAGATGAGGTTTACGTGGAGGAGATAACGGGGGACTCTCAGGTTGGATGACACTTGTACATCTTGATTATTATTCCAGATACCTTTTACAAAGCAGTGAGAGAGTTGTTGCTTTGCTGTGTTACAGTCCATCGGTGACATGTTGGATGACATCACCGACGACTCTGAGGTATCTGATGACAACTCAGACGTCACCAGAGACTTCACAATGCCTCTGTCTTCCCCGATGTCCCTGGAGGTGCTTTCCTGCTCTGCTTGTGGATCCCCCGACTCGTCAAAAATCTGCTCCGCCTGTGGTCGAGGTTACCATAGGGACTGCCACGTTCCTCCGGTGGGACCTGACATTTGGTAAGAAACAAGCCTCCAAACGGAATGAGCCGGCAAACCTTTCTGAGGAACTCTTAAAGGGGAACTCCGGTGTTTTTAAACCTTATTTCTGGCATGAAATACGTTCATCTGCTCACTGAGAACAGTTTGGTGAAAGTCGGCGTCCTTCGGAAGATATTTAGATAACTGGAGATCCATATAACGGAGTGAACGGGGCTTAGAGGATGCAGCCTCTAAATAAGGCATTATCTGTCTTTATTTCACCAATACTTTAAGAAGAATGAATGAATGAACGTGTGCTATAGCTCTGTTAGCTCATAGCTGCTGTTATGTGGCTACTTGCAGCTATAGGAGAGCTAACAGAGGGATTTCTACACAGGCACTCTACTGGGACCACTTCACCCACACGCCCCCCTGCAGCACAGTTCATTCACTCCGTGCTCTGTGACAGTCGGCTAACTTCACACAGAGTTTGCTGCTGATAGTTTTGTGCAACATGGCAGGATATTTATCAGGTTTTGACAACGTGAACGACGACTTTGAGTAAGATGGACGTTCTTACCGGAGTGAATAAACTGTGCTGCAGGGGGGCGTGTGGATGAAGTGGTCCCAGTAGAGTGCCTGTGTAGAAATCCGCCAATAACAACAACTGTCAGAAAAGTTTATGCTTATTATCATTATATAAAAGTCACAGCCAGAGAGGCCATTTTATATGTATTTAGCAGACGCTTTTATCCAAAGCGACTTACAGATAGGGTAAGGGGGTCTTGCCTAAGGACCCCTACTGGAGGTAGTACCTTTCACACAGGGGATTTGAACCCAGAAAGGTGGCAATGGCACCACTACACAATCCAGTCCCTATATATCAAAACTTCACAAGGAGAAGCTGGGAGACAAAGGGAGCTGTGTTTTAAGAAGGAATGTTGTCTCCCCACTGATCGTTATCTTTATAGCTCCCCAAATAAGGAGATGCCTCCAAACTCAGGAGATAAACCAGACCTGGGCACACAGAGGATTGGATGTATGTGTGTCACCTAATAAAAGGTAAAGGGGGGCAACCACTCTTTGGAGAACTCCTGTGAATCTGCAGAGAGAAGGTTCCTGTGTTGTTCTCCCCTTGCAAGTAAAATACTGAGGCCTCAACAACACAGCAGCTATTAGCTAACATGAAGTGAAGTGGTCCCAGTAGAGTGCCTGTGTAGAAATCCCTCCGTTAGCTCTCCTATAGCTGCAAGTAGCCACATAACAGCAGCTATGAGCTAACAGAGCTATGAGCTAACAGAGCTATGAGCTAACAGAGCTATAGCACACGTTCATTCATTCATTCTTCTTAAAGTATTGGTGAAATAAAGACAGATAATGCCTTATTTAGAGGCTGCATCCTCTAAGCCCCGTTCTCTCCGTTATATGGATCTCCAGTTATCTAAATATCTTCTGAAGGACGCCGACTTTCACCAAACTGTTCTCAGTGAGCAGATGAACGTATTTCATGACAGAAATAAGGTTTAAAAACACCGGAGTTCCCCTTTAAAGAGTGCAGACACAGCCACTGCGTCCTGTAGCTCATTATAATTAACCGTGAGCTCGTTAGTCCTATTAAGTGTTTAGGACTTTATTTGAGGATAATCTAAGCCTTGTGGGCGTCTGGAAACCCAAACAGTCAAAATCTATCGATTTAGCGCCACCTGGTGTCTGTTAAACTCCATTAAAAGCACCAGCAGGCGTTAAATAAGCACCAGGACGCCAACAGTCGTTTAATAAACCGTTTTTAACACCTGGTTTTGTCTCATGAGGATTTCCGACCTTAGCCAATGAGTTTGAATGTCACAAACGGTGAAAAAAATGCCAGTTTTTCTGTGTTTTTTGTGTTATTTTTGAGTTAATAAATTCCTGTAGTTGTAGTTTTGATGATTTATGGTCATTATTATTATTATTTGATTAGTTCTGAAACTGTACAGGTGACAGGTTGAACGTAAGCAGCCGTAAACAACATGCTTCTCATCTAATTTCAAACTGTGCCTGTTTTCTTTGCCTCCCTCGTCGTCGTCTTGCAGGTCGGAATGGATCTGCTCACTGTGTCAGGACCTGTCAGACCCGTCGGACCCCTACAGCGCCGACAGACCAGAGGGTCCACAGAGGACCGGTCTCAGCCTGCAGGACCAGAGGGTCGGTCACGAGTAAAACTCAGCTGTAGCTGAATGATCCTCGGAGGCGGTTTGAAAGTGACGTTTGTTTCTTTGTCTGTTTCAGAGGTGCGAGAGTCTCCTGCTGCACCTGAAGGTCGAAGGCTGCAGCCGACTCTCTGAGGTCGGTTTATCCAGCGAGTTCACATGATTTTAGAGAAATATTAATTCTCTTTTTTTAAAGAAAACTTTACATTTAATGAAGAGATAAAAGGTGTGACCCAAAGTGAATTTAATCCCCTGATTTACATTTGGTGACATCAATGATGACATCACATTTCCACATGAACACAAGTTAGCTGCTCCAACTTCTGATCTTTTTCATGTTTTTCTGTCATTTTATCCACATAAAAACAACAGAAAATCAGTAAAATGAACGTCCGTAAGAAAGTCTTTACATCGGATCCTTCACCCGGACATCGTACACATAAACACTTCCTGTTAGCTGCGCGAGCTGACGGCCAAACGCTTCCTGTTAGCTGCGCGAGCTAACGGCCAAACACTTTCTGTTAGCTGCGCGAACTAACGGCCAAACACTTCCTGTTAGCTGCACGGGCTAACGGCCAAACACTTCCTGTTAGCTGCGCGAGCTGACGGCCAAACGCTTCCTGTTAGCTGCGCGAGCTGACGGCCAAACGCTTCCTGTTAGCTGCGCGAGCTAACGGCCAAACACTTTCTGTTAGCTGCGCGAACTAACGGCCAAACACTTCCTGTTAGCTGCACGGGCTAACGGCCAAACACTTCCTGTTAGCTGCACGGGCTGACGGCCGAACGCTTCCTGTTAGCTGCGCGAGCTAACGGCCAAACGCTTCCTGTTAGCTGCGCGAGCTAACGGCCAAACACTTCCTGTTAGCTGCGCGAGCTAACGGCCAAACGCTTCCTGTTAGCTGCACGGGCTGACGGCCGAACGCTTCCTGTTAGCTGCGCGAGCTAACGGCCAAACACTTCCTGTTAGCTGCGCGAGCTAACGGCCAAACACTTCCTGTTAGCTGCGCGAGCTAACAGCCAAACACTTTTTCGACCGACAGGCGTGTTTAAGACTGTGGCCGATGATCATTTCTCTGTTGTTGTTCACAGTTTGGCTTCTGGTCCGATCTGGTGATGATGTCGGAGCGTCTGACCCAACATCGCTCCCCTCCTTATCAAACAGCTGCTCAGCTTGTCTCTGACATCTGGTCTTTGTTTGAGGATGTCTCACAGGTACGACTGCAGATGGACAAAATGCACAGATTTCAGTTTGAGTGAGCAGAAACCGTGACCAAAAGGACAAACCCTGGGATTTATTTAGTTACCTTTGTGTGAAAGTTCCTCATTTAACGAGCCGTTCTGATTTTCATTTCTAAAGTACGTCACTCCTTAAGTTGGCTCCGCCTCCTCTGCTAAGCCCCGCCCACTCACATCCACCCTGCTGGACGGATGAAGCCAGCTTCTGGTGGAAATGTTCTGCTGTCAGCTGCACTGAGGAGCATGCATCTTCCATCCAGCAGCAGCCTCAGAGGATATAAGAGCCCAGTGGATAAACTATATCTGAGGCTAATGTTCCAGCAGAGTTAGCTAAAGACTGTGAATGTGCAGCAAACACTTTTCATCCCACTGTTTTAACAACTTGGTCCAGTTCAACGCTGGACTGAAGGAACTGAGCCACAAAGAGGATCAGTTCCAGCTCTCAGAGCCTGAACTTAAGAGCAGGGAAATGGAAGCATCTGAGAAATAACTCCTCATGGTTTATTTACTGATTTATTTCCTCCTTTAGCAGCAGCTAACAGCTTAGCTAATGAAATAACTCCTCATGGTTTATTTACTGATTTATTTCTTCCTTTAGCAGCAGCTAATGCTAACAGCTTAGCTAATCAAATAACTCCTCATGGTTTATTTACTGATTTATTTCTTCCTTTAGCAGCAGCTAATGCTAACAGCTTAGCTAATGAAGATGACGTACACCAACTTCTAAGGAGTTACTGCTGTTCCTTTCTGAAAGATGAACATTATTGTTCCCACATTACTTTGTTAGCTGAAGCTAATGCTAACAGCTTAGCTAATGAAATAACTCCTCATGGTTTATTTACTGATTGATTTCTTCCTTTAGCAGCAGCTAACGCTAACAGCTTAGCTAATGAAGATGACGTACACCAACTTCTAAGGAGTTACTGCTGTTCCTTTCTGAAAGATGAACATTATTGTTCCCACATTACTTTGTTAGCTGAAGCTAACGCTAACAGCTTAGCTAATGAAATAACTCCTCATGGTTTATTTACTGATTGATTTCTTCCTTTAGCAGCAGCTAACGCTAACAGCTTAGCTAATGAAGATGATGTACACCAACTTCTAAGGAGTTACTGCTGCTCCTTTCTGAAAGATGAACATTATTGTTCCCACATTACTTTGTTAGCTGAAGCTTTCTAGCTGAACGGTTACGCCTGCTGGTGTCTTCAGACACTCGATATAAGCTCCCAAGAACATAAAAAATCATTTTTCCATCATGTGTCCGCTTTAAGTTCATGTCAGAAAACTGGAAGCCATCTGAATGTCTTCACTGACCCTCCTCACCTGCAGGTTTCAGGTTCAAGCCTTTATTTCAGGTTAGATCATGAGTATTGATCCTTTTCTCTGCCGTTTCCAGGACGACGCTCTGCACAAACTGCAGCAGAGCTTCCAGGAGAAGTTGATGGAAAGTCTAGGTTCAGAGCTGCATCCTTCACTCCTGATCGCACCGAACGCAGAGACGCCGCCTTCGGCTGGAAGTCCACTGAGCAGCGAGGAGGAGTCCGACACGTCGAGGGTGGAAGAGGAAGCAGAGCTGATGTGGGATTCCAAAATAAAGAATCTGAGGAAGAGGCTGCGAGACTTTCTGGGTCTGAAGTCGCAGTCTGCAGCCAAGAGGGAAAAGAGAGAGTAGAGGGAGGAGATTTCAGAAAAACAGCTGAGTAACGAGTCCAAATGTCTTCTGTGGAGAAATAACCTATGAATGAATAAACTTCCTGTGCTGAATGTGGAGCCAGTGATCCGGACTGAGCCCAAACATGTCGGTTAGTTCCTGCTGCGAGACGCGAAACGGTCGGCAGAAATCCTGCAAAGGCACGAACGATCGAACGCTCACCTGAAGAAAAACGTCTCCAGACGGCGTCCAGAACCCGAGGAAACATTCACAGAAGAAAACGGCACATTGAATCTGAGACTTTTAAAGCTCCGATTCATCCCGTTTGTACGTCATCTCTTTAAATTTAGTCGAATGGAAACGCGTGGAACCATCGTTACACTCAGAAACTCTAAAATAAAACCCAGAAATGATCTAAATTACAACAATAAGCATTAATTCAACCAAATGTACGAGTCAAAGCGGGCGTCTGTGGATCCTGGAGATCCTGAAATTACATTAAAGCCTTTTTTTAGTGAAGTTTCACGCTGAAATGAAAGAAGCAAAGAAGACAATGATGAGACTTTTTGACTCTCTTGAAGTTTAAGTTGCACAAACTGATATTTTTTGAGCCTTTAAGTAGCTTATAAACCTGCTCTGTGTTTTATTTATTTTGTTGTTCGGTGTCAAAAGCAGAACCTAAGACTTATTTTGTTGTATTTCATCATATTTCCAAAGATGTGATTGTTTTGTTTCCAAACCAGAGAAGAAGGATGGTTATAAGACCTCCTCTGAGTATCGGTACGAACCTTTCTTTCATTAAACATTTATTTATCCATCCAAGGAGCCAGAATTCCGTTTCATCTTGATTTAAAAACATTTAGGTGTCGATTCTTCAGAGTCCTGCCTTTAAAATCCTCTCTTGGAGAACATCAGTTCAGTTTCTCTGGTTCAGACTTATCTGAGAGGCTGTTTGTCCTGGATTATTGGTCATGGATCAGTAATTATCTGATCTGAAGTGACTCAGCAGTTTATACTCTCACCTGAATGTGTTTGAAAGTGTTTTTATATATATTTCTACAATGTAATAAACCGTAGAAACGTGACTTTTTTACTCGGTGTGTTGTCGAGAGTTTTGTGTAAATTTATTTGTTGTGAATTTTAATTATCAGCTCGACTGATTTGAACACAGGAAATGGATCATGCTTCATTTCACAGATTTTATAAGTTGTCCAAAAGTAGTTGCCAAAAAGAGTCTTGTAGCATTTAAAGCAGCTCTGGAGACGTTTTTAAACCTGAAAACATTTACTTTTGAGTAATAAAGTAATACATTTACTTTATTTATGCACATTTCCAGGCCTGAAACTGCCCTGGAGGCTGAGATACCACAACGTTTAGTTTTACAGTCCCTTGACATTTTTGTGGGCTTCTTAAGGTGTCTTTGTGGCCTCTCGGACATGACAATAAATTTACAATTGCAAAAAAAAGTAGAAATATGTGACGCGTGGGGAAAAATGGGAGAAACCTATCAGTACTATCATTTGCATTATGCTAAGGCATCATTTTTGTTGTCTGAAAGGTTGTGATAGATGCATTTTTTCCCAGTTTTGCTTGTAAATTAACAGTAAATGTTGAAAAATTACTCTTTTGGTTTCATATTAAGACAAATATCTTTATAAAGCATGCAAAGCATTAAAGCATAAAACAGCAAAGACATCAGTAAAAAAAGTAACACAAACTACTGGAAGTTAAAAACGGGTGCAAATGTAAATAAGACGATTGTATTTATGAGGAAATTTAAGAAATAAGATGAATACTAAAGATGTTTAGTACAGATGGAACCTATAAGTTTGAATATTTTAATGGAAGAAGCGCATTTATATGACAGTAAAACAAGATTTCAAGCGTTTCGGTTGGAGAACAGCTGATGACCTCATTCAGCTGTGATGCTCGGGTTCAGCCACCAGAGGGCAGCGCAGTTTCTCCTCACGTTAAAAGGGTAAAAATCCTCCGTTACAAGCGATTACCCACAAAAAAGAGTGGTGACTCGATTCTCTTTAAATTAACAAATTGTTGATGGTTGTGGAAGAAGGTGATGGGAGAAAAAGAAAAAAGAGACAATTTAGGCAAGAAAGAAGAGAAAAGGAGGACAAAAGGAAAGAATGAGGTAGAAGAAGTAGAAAATGCAGCGAAAAATGAGAATAAAAAGAAAGGAAAGGGAGTTTAAGTAGGAGTAAGAAGGAGAGAATGAAGAGAACAGAAGGAGGGAGTAAAAAGGGAAAGAGGAGAAGAAGAAGAAGGTAAAAAGGAGGATGAGAAAGATGGAGAGTAGAAGCAAAGGAAGAAGGTGGAGATGAGGAGAAAGAGGAGGAGAAAAAGAAGAAATACCAGAAGGAGGAGGAACAGAAGAGAAAGAAGAACAAAAGAAGTGGAAAAAGGAGTTAGAAGGAGGAGTAAGATGTAGCAGGAAGAGGAGAAGAAGCAAAGATGACAAAAAAGTAGAGAGGAAAGGGGAGAATAAAATTAAGCAATTTGAAGAAGGTGGAGAAGAAAAATGAAGAAAGAGGAAAATGTTCAGGTTCAGCAGTTTCTCCTCCCGTCCTGAAGCCAGAAATAGCAGAAAAAATTCTGCTGGCTTTAACTTCACACGTGGAACAATTAATTCAAGACGGAAAAGCTTTTGCTAATGAGTCAACGCTTTTAATATTCGTCTTTTTGCATCTGAAACAGAAGCTGTGAGTTAGAAACTGTTGTGTTGTTTTAAGGAGATGCCACAGAATAACACTGTAACACCAGCCCTCCCCTGGGGAAACAGCCTGGAGATCCACATCCTAAACAGATTCTAACTCTGACCCTTTAAACAAAAACAGTGCAAAAAACAGGCTAAAATGTGCTGAAACGTCCCCACAGTGCGAAGTGTCCTCACTGTGAGGGTAAAGCTGGGTTAGGTCCTCACAAAGTCAGCAACAGATGCCCTAACAATGACACCCAGGCTCCCTCTGATCTCAGTCCAGCTCTGCCTCGTTAGCACTAATGACTCAGTGTCCACCTCTTCGGATAAGAGCGATCGACCAATCACAGCCTGCAGCCAGACCAAGCCCCGCCCCCTCTGTCCATGTAAAAGCCAGGACCTGACACAGGACTCGCAGAGCATTTACGGCCAGTGACAAACGGAAAAAGCACAGATTCCCAATGGTTGTGGTCGAGAAAAGCCGTGTGGAGGTGATGGAGGGAAACCAGCAAAGGGTGGAGGTCAACATCCTCCTGCTTGGAGCGCACAACGTCGGCAAAACCGGTGAGAAAAGCTCCACTTTAATGTCTACTTCCAGCTTTTATTGTTGCTTTTATTTGATAAACCACAGGGAAGTCTGGTCAGAAGTTTGTTGCATTTGAATCTCGTCACGAATCAGAGTTATTTGTCATTTGTTTCTTATGTTTGTGTGTAAATATTTCCTGTTTTTAACAGTTTTATGCTGATTTTTGGTTTCTCCGCAGCTCTCACCGTCAGATTTCTGACCAGAAGATTCATCGGAGAGTACGGAGACATCGGTGAGGCTTTAATTTGTTCATTCATATTGTTATTTGTGTTGTGGTTCTAAATGTGATCGGCTGAACTCTGTCTGAATATGTTTTTGTCTTTTTCAGAGTCGGTTTACAGTCGAGTCGACAGAATTGACGGTCAGGAGATCTGTATCAACATCTTGGACTCTCAGGTGGGTCCAGACTGTCTCAGTTTGATTTTAAAAGCTTAAGAATGATCTGAAAAACGACTTTAAGAAATGTTAGCTGACAAAAGCATACAATAAAAAGTCATTTGTTGGATTTATGCATCTTTACGGGTCAGTCAGACACCTGCAGCTCATCCAGAACTCAGCTGCTGGAGTCCTCACTGAGACCAAAGAAGTGGAGCACATCAGTCCAGCTGTGAGGTCTTTCCACCGGCTGCCGGTCCATCAGAGGATAGACTTTAAGGTTCTGATGCCGGTCCATCAGAGGATAGACTTTAAGGTTCTGATGCCGGTCCATCAGAGGATAGACTTTAAAGTTCTGATGCTGGTCCATCAGAGGATAGACTTTAAGGTTCTGATGCTGGTCCATCAGAGGATAGACTTTAAAGTTCTGATGCTGGTCCATAAAGCTCTGAATGGTCCAAAATGCATCAGAGACCTCCTGACCCACTATGAACCTCCCAGACCCCTCAGGTCATCTGGATCCGGTTCTTTATCAGTTCCCAGAGTCAGAACCAGACCTGGAGAAGCTGCATTCAGCTTCTATGCTCCACATGTCTGGAACAAACTCCCAGAAAGCCTCAGATCAGCTGAAACTCTCAGGATTTAAGTCCAGGTTGAAGAAACATCTATTTTCAGCTGCATTTGAATAAGCTTGAGTTTCATATTTTAACTCCTGATTTTATCTATTGTTCTTATTTCTTTCTTTTGCTTAAATTTTAAATCATGCTTTTTATTTCTTCTGTTTTAATGTCTCTGTTTTAATCACCTTGTTGTTTAATTGTGCTATAAAATAAACTTGCCTTGCCTTATGGAGTAATTTAATAGGTTTTTATTCATTGTTTTGGTTCCTTCAGGCAGGAGAGAAGAGCTGCTCCATCAGCGACAAACAGCTGCAGTGGGCCGATGGCGTGATCCTCGTCTACGACATCTGCGACCGCCGCAGCTTTGACGCGGTTCAGCAGCAGCTGCCGCCGATCCGCCGCAGCAGGAAGTCCATCCCCCTCATCATCGTGGGGAACAAACGTGACCTGCAGCCTCACCGCAGCGTCTCCGGCGAGGAGGGGCGGCTTCTCGCTCTGACGCAGCGCTGCGGCTTCTTCGAAGTGTCGGCGGCCGAGACGTACCACGGCGTGCTTTTGGTGTTCCACGGGCTGGTCGACCTCGTCAGGGAGACCCGGGCGCTGAGGAAGAGCACGGCCGTGGTCAGAGGGATTGTCAGGAGCGTGTCGGCGGTGTTTGGAAAGAGGCGAGCCGAGTAAAACCGACACGAAAGCGTCATTTCAACTAATTCTGAGGAGATAAAGACGTCAAAGTGAGGACTTCCTGTCCGACGTCTCCAGAGAGAAGACCAAGACGGGCCGAAGCAAGTTGGCAGGACGATTTTTCTTTTGAAAGTTGGGCAGATAAAAGTTGTGTTTTGTTTCTGTTGGGAAGAAGTATGTGGGAAGGAAAGAGGACTGAGATGAAGTTCTGGTCACGTTCCTCAGAGTATGAATCCTATTGGTTCCTCAGTTGGTGACACCAGCAGCTCCGAGAGTTAACCAACCAATCCAGTGAAGCTCAACAACCATCAGTTTAACCGATTGATCTTCATCTGGTTTTAATCACTCTCAAATGTTTAGTTCTAATTCATTGTAATCCAGCTGCACCACAAAGTTTTTGTCTTGTCTGTAGATGGAAGAAAGTGTTTCCAAATCCTGCAGTCCGGCATTTTCATGAAGACCGCAGCCTGCAGGGGGCGCTAACAGGGCCGCAGGCGGCTTCCTGTCAGCAAAAAGACACTTAATAACCTCAATAAAAGCATTTTTATCGTGAATATTTGTATGGATCTTTGTTCTGGTTTAGATTGAACGATCAGTTTATCGAGGCTGTGATTAAAACTTTTCTGGTTTGTGATGTTTGAAACTGTGAAGTAGAGATTTTTCAGGGTTTCTGCAGGTAAAATATGAGCCTTTTATGCAATATATTTCATCATCAGCCAAAAGTGTGAGGAAAAACCAGCAGAAACTAAATCAGATGTCATTATAAGTTGAATCTATCCCATTTTCAGCTGTATTTTACAGCAATTAAAGCAACTTAGATCCAGATAAAAGGCAGAAAAATTTATATTTTTTCAAAAAGCTCGTCAGAACATTTAATATTGAAGGCTTTTAAATGTAAAAGTGGTGCTGTCATGTGTAAATAAATCTATATTCATGCACAGATGTGCTATAACATGCACTTTAACGGGTGTCTGAACCTGTTTTCTTGATGTAAAACCTGAATAAACAAAGTGAGTCTGTTTTGAATTCTGAGCTTTGAAGAGACT
Source organism: Leuresthes tenuis (assembly GCF_036924035.1). NCBI lineage: Eukaryota > Metazoa > Chordata > Actinopteri > Atheriniformes > Atherinopsidae > Leuresthes > Leuresthes tenuis. Next base: position 1,778,047 of record NW_027325364.1, read on the forward strand.
TTATTACATTACGTCTGAGTCAGAGACACATTACCTTCAAATGGAGGCTGTTGAAAAGACTGTGAAACTAAAAACAAAGTCTATTATAGTCTAATTAAAGAGAATAAATGAGCTTTTTATTAATTCATCTGTTAGTTATTCTGACATTTACACTAATCAAGCTGCTTAGGTTTGATTTAAACTTGTAAGAACATCCTTTTTTCCAACAAAACACCTGCTACTGAACACATCACTGAACAACAACAATACAAAGCCTTCATCACTACATCAGATTACATCAGTGCACACCTGGAGTCACCTGGAACATATTTTCAAGCATCCTAAAATAAATACAAATAGATTCTTATCCCATAGATCAGTGAATGCTCTCTTAAACTGGAATTCTGCTTCTCTGACAAACAATTGATATTTTTACATGGCAGCCACAAAAACAGCCAGTTAGATGCACTTTTTAGATTAAAAAGGCGTCCCACAAGGATCTGTACTTGGCCCACGTCTTTTTACTCCGTATATGAATCAATTCCTGACGTTTTATACCAACAAGTTTAATCACATTTGTGATTAAAGTGTTAAATGATTAACTTAATGTTTGTGAAACCCCAGAAACTCATTCACGACACCAATTTTATTTCAATGTTATCTCCTGAGCCCACGGTTACCCATAATTCCCTCCTCCGCCACACGTGTTAGTAAAGTTTTCCTGTGTTTTGGTGAAGCAGAATTACAGCGTCAGGGACCGAGCGATAATTTGGCGACGCCTCTGCGGCTCAACACGAACGCACAAACCAGCAGCAGCTGAGGCAGAGACGCGTCGTCGTCTGGGCTTGAAACGGAAGGTCGCGGCGGTTCAGGGGGCGGGGTCAGAGCTCGAGACGGTCTAGGGATAAAAGTGTGGTCAAATTGCAGATTGGTGTTTAAGAGTCGGCTGTTTCTGTGGTGGCGGCGGTGTTGTCGGTGGAGTTGGAGCTCAGGTACTCTAAGGCCTTCTGGCTCTGGGAGACGAATTGTTTGATTGGCGCGAGCAGCAGCTCGGTGGCGGATGGTCGTCGGAGGGCGTTGCCATCGGAAGGGAGGGCCAGGCTGTCCCCCTCCGGGCTCGGGGACTCTTTTAGGCTGGAACGGCGGCCGTTGGGAGGGTCAAGGATCTGAGGGCCTCCGGAGCCCCGGCTGGCACGAGAGTAGAGACTACGGCGGCGGCGTGGGCGGCCGTCCATCGCCTTCAGGAAGAGGCTGTTGGCGGAGCCTCGACGGGATGAGCTGTCCAACATAAAATCCTCCTGGTTCAGGAAGTCCTCGACCTCCTGGGGGGACGGCTGCTGCAGCTGCAGCACACAAGACTCACAATTAATTTAGCCTCAAGTGTGAGGAGATGAATGTAAAATCATAACGGAGTGATTTACAAAACCCATAAAACAACATTTCATTCACAACGTTACCTGCTGTGTTTCAGGTGTGTTTTCTGCTCTGTTGCCAGTGTCTTTTCCAGTGTGTTACCTGCTGTGTTTCAGGTGTGTTTTCTGCTCTGTTGCCAGTGTCTTTTCTAGTGCGTTACCTGCTGTGTTTCAGGTGTGTTTCAGGTGTGTTTTCTGCTCTGTTGCCAGTGTCTTTTCTAGTGCATTACCTGCTGTGTTTCAGGTGTGTTTTCTGCTCTGTTGCCAGTGTCTTTTCCAGTGCGTTACCTGCTGTGTTTCAGGTGTGTTTTCTGCTCTGTTGCCAGTGTCTTTTCTAGTGCATTACCTGCTGTGTTTCAGGTGTGTTTTCTGCTCTGTTGCCAGTGTCTTTTCTAGTGCATTACCTGCTGTGTTTCAGGTGTGTTTTCTGCTCTGTTGCCAGTGTCTTTTCCAGTGCGTTACCTGCTGTGTTTCAGGTGTGTTTGAGGTGTGTTTTCTGCTCTGTTGCCAGTGTCTTTTCTAGTGCGTTACCTGCTGTGTTTCAGGTGTGTTTTCTGCTCTGTTGCCAGTGTCTTTTCTAGTGCATTACCTGCTGTGTTTCAGGTGTGTTTTCTGCTCTGTTGCCAGTGTCTTTTCCAGTGCGTTACCTGCTGTGTTTCAGGTGTGTTTCAGGTGTGTTTTCTGCTCTGTTGCCAGTATCTTTTCCAGTGCATTACCTGCTGTGTTTCAGGTGTGTTTTCTGCTCTGTTGCCAGTGTCTTTTTCAGTGCGTTACCTGCTGTGTTTCAGGTGTGTTTTCTGCTCTGTTGCCAGTGTCTTTTCCAGTGCGTTACCTGCTGTGTTTCAAGTGTGTTTCAGGTGTGTTTTCTGCTCTGTTGCCAGTGTCTTTTCTAGTGCATTACCTGCTGTGTTTCAGGTGTGTTTTCTGCTCTGTTGCCAGTGTCTTTTCCAGTGCATTACCTGCTGTGTTTCAGGTGTGTTTCAGGTGTATTTTCTGCTCTGTTGCCAGTGTCTTTTCCAGTGCATTACCTGCTGTGTTTCAGGTGTGTTTCAGGTGTCTTTTCTAGTGCATTACCTGCTGTGTTTCAGGTGTCTTTTCTTGTTCATTACCTGCTATATTTCAGGTGTGTTTCAAGTATTTTTTTAGCCGTCTTGTGTGTGTTTTCTGGAGTGTTACCTGCTGTGTTTTGGCTGTATTCTCAGGTGTTTTTAGATGTGTTTCCTGGTGCTTCCCCCTCTCTGGACTCACCATGTTGTAAAGCGGTGTGGTGTTGATCACCACCTGCAGGACGATCTTGGAGAGTTCTTGCAGGTCTCGGAGCACCTGTTGGACCCTGACCGGAAGCTCTCTGACCTGTCGAATCGGTCTCATGTCGGCCAACATGGCAGCTCGATCTACGATGCCCCTCAGGGTGGTCTCTCTGAGATTCTCTGCTTGGTACAGTAGCGCCACCATGAGGCCCTGCAGGTACTGCAGCAACTCACCGGTCAGGTCCAGGACCCGACTCAGACCCACCTGCAGGAAACAGACGGGACCAACAGTTTCAGAACTCTGAATGAGCTTCTCATGCTGACATTTACGCTTTTTTTCATCATGTTTTCAAGTTTGCAGAGTAAAGTGTTGTAAAAACAGTGAATTATGCCGTCCAGTTTCCACTTTTTTGGACTAAAATGGAGTTTATCTCTTTATTCACTGGCTCACCTTTCTCAAATGAGAATGAAGGGAAGTTACAGAGTTCAGAACCTCACGTTAATATCGATGTTATGAACCTTCAGACTTTCTTTATCTCTCTGCTAAGTGTTGAAAGTTGACTTGGTTTGAGTTTGATTGACTTCTTTCTGTATCTTGTCCCCTTCTGTGGAGACATTAGCCTGAAAAGGACTGAAAGAGGCTTTAATTTCTGCTCTTTGAGAAGAGATCCTCCCTCCCAGGTTCGGCTGAGGGGTGAGTGGTCAGTAGCTGTGTTTAACAACAGCAGAATGAGCTTTAACAGAAGCTGGATTAGTTAGACAGTTGTAGTGACTGTTCTAGTAAAGGAAAGACCAGAATTACCAGGTTTAGTAGTAACTTTAGAGGCTGTATCGTTAGAAAATGATCAGTGATATTTGTCCTGAAACAGGAACTCAGAAACACATTAAAACCTCTTTCTTTTTGAACATTAAACTGGATTCACTGCTGCTCAGCTGAAAACTCTGTCATGGACGATGCTTTTATCGAACCTGAAGATGAAGTGAGTCAATATGGACCAATCAGAGATGTCAGACATGCGATTCGAGCCTTTTAGCCGCCTTCATACCGATGTTTCTGTCCCACTGTGCCTCCTTTCTTTCTTTTATCCTTTATCTCGTCCCAGCTTGTGTTTTCAGCTGCTTTTCCCTGTTTCTGTTTTCTTTCTCAGGCGTCTCTGGACTGTTGGCATGTAGATATAACATGTTTTACTGATTCCTGATTGAGTTAATCAGGCCTGTAACGAGTGTTATATCTGGCTGAGGAGCCTCCTGTTGTTTGTCACCTGCAAATTCTCTTTTGTTCCGATGGACTGAATCTGAGTCCAGCTGGCAGTGGCTGAAGTTTCCCAGGAGACAACAGAGGAGAAGATCTGGACTAAAACCAAACGGCAGCACAATGCGACACGTGAGGACACCAGAGAGCAAAGCACCACGGGAGGGTGCATTCAGGAACAAGCAGGGCACAAATAGTTTGGTTTTTTCACGTCAGAAATGAGGTCAGAGCACATTTATGACATATCTCAGGGAAGGAAATCAGTCCTAATGTCCACAATGGGACATTTGCAACTAAAAACCAGACAGCTGTGGAATAGTATGACAGGATTCTGAGATTTCTTCTGACATTATGGACAGTATGAACCCAAATAGTTCATGTTTTGTCTTATTATCTTAATTTATTTAACATCCCATAAAGTCAGTGAACCTTTTCCCACTTTGTTTCCTTCTCCAACACTTAAAGCCGTTCTGACTCTGAGGAAACCAGGTGATGCAGAGTTCCAGCTGTTATTTTGTCCCATTCCTCCTTAAACAGGTCTTAAGGTGTGCAGCAGTGCGGGGGGGTGGTTGTTTCTCTGCTGGGGACAGGTCAGGACTGCAGGCAGCCGGTCCAGCACCCGTACCTCTTCTTCCTCAGCCAGGCCTCTGGAATGTGGCAGAATGTGGTTTTCCATGGTCTGCTTGAACAATGCTGGGACGTCCCAGGAAAAGATGTGGCCTTGAAGGCAGCATCTGTTGCTGTAAAATCTCAGTGAACTTTTCTGCATTAATGCTGCCGTCACAGAAGTGGAAATGAGCTTTGCCCCCTGATCCAACCCCATACCATCACAGAGCCTGGCTGCAGGGACTGGTTGCTGACAGCAGGCTGGATGCTGCTTTTGCTCTTTGCTCCATTTCTTCCAACAAAGATGTGGAATACTGATGGGTCTGACCACAGCACACGTTTCCACCGTGTGACGGTCCATCCCAGACGCCTCCGAGCCCAGAGAAGTGGACGAGGTTAACATCAGGCTTCTTTCCTGCACAGTAAAGCTTGTGAATGGAACTCTGTATTGTGGTGCTTGACAAAGGTTTCCACAGTAATCCCTTGTCCATGTGCTTCTATCAGCTGCTGATGAAGGACGGTTCTTGATGCAGCGTCTGAGGGGTCAGAGGTCACGGGGTCCAGCTTAGGCTTGCTCTCTCGTCCTTTACACTGAAACTCCTCCAGGTTCCCTGAATGCTTTAATGATATTCTGCTCTGTAGAGGCAGAAATATGCAGATCCCTTCCAGTCTTTCTCTGAGGAACATTGTTTTAAACACAAACTGGAGCTCCTCTGAACATCTTTGCTGTAAATCGTCCCTGTAGCAACATCTCTGAAAGCGTTACAGCATAAAATGTAAAAATGACACATATTAGCGAATGGAACGAAGATGGATAATGATTGGAGATAGAAACACTTGGGCAATGAGAAGCTTTTGAAGCCTGTGGGCTCATAAAGCTCGACTCCACACCTCTGAAGTACTGGGAAAGTCTGCGGGTCTCATTTGGTAATTGGATTAAAGAGAGAAAGCAGGCTGTGACCTCTGACCTTTTGATGCACAGCCAGATTAACACGTGAGGACACAATGCTGAGATGGAGGATCCTCATTAGTCTGAACGAGCTGCAACCCAACAGCAGCTTTTTATCCATTACAAAAACGTGATCAGATGAGCAATAAAGAGCTTCTGTTTACAGGATTTTGTTGTTTTCACACGACATCGACAAGAACAAACGCCGAACAGATCTGATGACGCTCACATTCTCCGTCAGAGCTATGAGGATGGAGTCCGGAGCCAAACCTTTGGAAGCAGCAGTAATTAATCTGAAAATGTTCAGAAATGCTGTTCTGACTCAGCTGAACTTTTACAGAATGATGGGTAATAAACATAATAAATAAGTTAAATTATGATAACTTCGTGAGACTTTCTGAAACCTTTAAAGTGTCCTGATCAACAGTTCTGCAGCTTTCTGAGACCTTTAAAGTGTCCTGATCAATAGTTCTGCAGCTTTCTGAAACCTTTAAAGTGTCCTGATCAATAGTTCTGCAGCTTTCTGAAACCTTTAAAGTGTCCTGATCAACAGTTCTGCAGCTTTCTGAAACCTTTAAAGTGTCCTGATCAACAGTTCTGCAGCTTTCTGTAACCTTTAAAGTGTCCTGATCAATAGTTCTGCAGCTTTCTGAAACCTTTAAAGTGTCCTGATCAACAGTTCTGCAGCTTTCCTGTAACCTTTAAAGTGTCCTGATCAACAGTTCTGCAGCTTTCTGAAACCTTTAAAGTGTCCTGATCAATAGTTCTGCAGCTTTCTGAAACCTTTAAAGTGTCCTGATCAACAGTTCTGCAGCTTTCTGAAACCTTTAAAGTGTCCTGATCAATAGTTCTGCAGCTTTCTGAAACCTTTAAAGTGTCCTGATCAATAGTTCTGCAGCTTTCTGAAACCTTTAAAGTGTCCTGATCAATAGTTCTGCAGCTTTCTGAAACCTTTAAAGTGTCCTGATCAATAGTTCTGCAGCTTTCTGAAACCTTTAAAGTGTCCTGATCAACAGTTCTGCAGCTTTCTGAAACCTTTAAAGTGTCCTGATCAACAGTTCTGCAGCTTTCTGTAACCTTTAAAGTGTCCTGATCAACAGTTCTGCAGCTTTCTGAAACCTTTAAAGTGTCCTGATCAACAGTTCTGCAGCTTTCTGAAACCTTTAAAGTGTCCTGATCAACAGTTCTGCAGCTTTCTGAAACCTTTAAAGTGTCCTGATCAACAGTTCTGCAGCTTTCTGAAACCTTTAAAGTGTCCTGATCAACAGTTCTGCAGCTTTCTGAAACCTTTAAAGTGTCCTGATCAACAGTTCTGCAGCTTTCTGAAACCTTTAAAGTGTCCTGATCAACAGTTCTGCAGCTTTCTGAAGCTCTTTCAGAGTTTTTCTTTGGACATTTTCTGCTTTTTCCCTCATCTTCAGTCCTTGTTCCTGAGCATTTTCAGTGTTTTTTCTTTGTTCAGCCACTTAACTCTGAGCTATGAACCATTCAGGCAGAAAAAAGGCTCCTAACTCAAGGGATGAACCAGTGTTGTGTCGACACAGAACTGACAACTTAGCGAAGAAGCCATTTTAAACTGGATCTTTAGGCTCTTTGTTACCAGCAGCCTGTCACAAAGACACATCATTTGTTCCCATTTCTTTAGCTGCATCTATGAAAAACAGCAAAGAAAACACAGTTTGACAGACAGAAAATAGGATTTCTGCAGCAACAAGGTGATTCCCAAAGAGCTATTAGCTGAAAACTTGGCATATCTCAGCATGGTGTGCAGTGTGTCCTTAAAACATTTGAGGAAACTGGACAAGCTGCTGGATCAGGGTTCACTTAGTTTCTCTCTCCCTGCTGCTGTGTCGTTACTCTGAGGCTTTAACTCATCATGTTTTCTAACTTGGACTGAAAGCTGTGTCACCACACGCTTCGTCCTTCTTTCTATCAGCGCCTTTAAATAGTGAGCCGGTCCATCTTCCCGGTCTGTTCTTATCGGTCCATCAGCTCAGACGCTGCCAGCAGCACGTAGGCCGGGGTCGACTTCAATTACAGCCGTCTGAGGAGGAAGCAGATCCAGCCATCTTTAATGGAGCTCGTTTCCCTGCAGGCAGCACGCTCTGTGTGGCCTCCAGACGCCTCATGATGCTGGCGATGAGTCCGTGTGACGGATCCTCGGCTCAGACTGTGAAGCAGCAGCTGTGTCATCAATCTGAGATCAATCAAGCTGTATATTGATCGGCCTAAAAGAACACGTCCCCCCTCTGTTCATTGAGCTCCTCTGGCTGCCCTTAGCCGAGGTCTGTATCAAGAGCAGGATGATGTCATATCGCGGTCCATTACATCACCAACTGTTTTGTCCCGCTTCAGAATTTATATTCACTGAATCCCTCAAACTGAATCCCATCTCTGGCTCCATCAAAGGTTGCTGGAAACTTGGGTGTCCTGATTGATGACCAACTAACCTTCAAAGATCCCGTTACCTCGGTTGCTCGTTCAGCCGCTTTGCATTACTAAACATAAGAAAGATCAGACCATACCTGACCCAACACCCCCCCAGCTCCTGGTGCAGGCCATGGTCATCTCCCACCTTCACTCCTGCAACGCTCTCCTAACTGGTCTCCTAACTGGTCTCCTAACTGGTCTCCTAACTGGTTTCCTAACTGGTCTCCTAACTGGTTTCCTAACTGGTCTCCTAACTGGTCTCCTAACTGGTCTCCTAACTGGTTTCCTAACTGGTCTCCTAACTGGTCTCCTAACTGGTCTCCTAACTGGTTTCCTAACTGGTCTCCTAACTGGTTTCCTAACTGGTCTCCTAACTGGTTTCCTAACTGGTCTCCTAACTGCTCTCCTAACTGGTCTCCTAACTGGTTTCCTAACTGGTCTCCTAACTGGTTTCCTAACTGGTCTCCTAACTGGTCTCCTAACTGGTCTCCTAACTGGTTTCCTAACTGGTCTCCTAACTGGTCTCCTAACTGGTCTCCTAACTGGTTTCCTAACTGGTCTCCTAACTGGTTTCCTAACTGGTCTCCTAACTGGTTTCCTAACTGGTCTCCTAACTGGTCTCCTAACTGGTCTCCTAACTGGTCTCCTAACTGGTTTCCTAACTGGTCTCCTAACTGGTCTCCTAACTGGTCTCCTAACTGGTTTCCTAACTGGTCTCCTAACTGGTTTCCTAACTGGTCTCCTAACTGGTCTCCTAACTGGTTTCCTAACTGGTCTCCTAACTGGTTTCCTAACTGGTCTCCTAACTGGTCTCCTAACTGGTCTCCTAACTGGTTTCCTAACTGGTCTCCTAACTGGTCTCCTAACTGGTCTCCTAACTGGTTTCCTAACTGGTCTCCTAACTGGTTTCCTAACTGGTCTCCCAACTGGTCTCCCAACTGGTTTCCTAACTGGTCTCCCAACTGGTCTCCTAACTGGTTTCCTAACTGGTCTCCTAACTGGTCTCCTAACTGGTCTCCTAACTGGTTTCCTAACTGTTTTCCTAACTGGTTTCCTAACTGTTTTCCTAACTGTTTTCCTAACTGGTCTCCTAACTGGTCTCCTAACTGGTCTCCTAACTGGTTTCCTAACTAGTCTCCCAACTGGTCTCCCAACTGGTCTCCCAACTGGTTTCCTAACTGGTCTCCTAACTGGTCTCCTAACTGGTTTCCTAACTGGTTTCCTAACTGGTCTCCTAACTGGTTTCCTAACTGGTCTCCTAACTGGTCTCCTAACTGGTCTCCTAACTGGTCTCCTAACTGGTTTCCTAACTGGTCTCCTAACTGGTTTCCTAACTGGTCTCCAGCCTGTGAAACCTCTGCAGATGGTCCAGAACGCGGCGGTGCGTCTGGTCTTGGATCAGCCTAAAAGAACACGTCCCCCCTCTGTTCATTGAGCTCCTCTGGCTGCCCTTAGCATCAGATCCAAGTCCCTGATGTTAGCTACAAAGAGCTTAATGGAACGGCTCCCATCTACTTGAATGCTCTTGCAAAGGCTTCTGTCCCAACTGGGTCCCTCCGTTGGTCCCAGGATTGTCGTCTAGCAGCTCCTACACCACGCCTAAGACAATCCAAACTCTGTTCATGTGTCGTCCCACGATGGTGGAATGACCTACCGAGCGCTACCAGAACAGGGGCGTCCCTGTCTATCTTCAAGAAGCTCCTGAAAACCCAGCTCTTCAGAGAGCATCTCCTATCCCAGCACTTACCTTGTACTTCCCTCCCCCCTCTATCTCTGCACTTTATCTTTCTGCACTTCCTTCTATGCCTGCACCCTATCTCTGCTCTGTCCCCTCTGACAGAGTCGGACTCCTGGGTTCCTTCTATGTAGTTTATTGTTAGCTTTTTATATAGCTGTTATATCTTCATTTGTAAGTCGCTTTGGATAAAAGATTCTGATAAATACAGAAACAGAAACCCTAACCCTAACTAAAATTGAACTATTAATAGAACATGCATGAAAAAAATAAAAGCTCTACCTTTCATACATATTCAGTTATCATCAATTGAAAATGTGTTACGGTAATGAATTTATTTGGTCAACGACTCAATAAAACATTCCAAAAATGTATTAAAGAACGTGTATTGATCACTAATCTTAATTGAGACCCTGCTTAATACTAATAAGAGAAAAAAATAGCCATATAAAATAGCCAGATAAAGGATAAATCACCCATCTGTGTTTGTTGGCGTTCTGCAGGGTGAAGAAACGCTCGTGCGTTTGGTCACATCGCATGTAAACACACGTGCAGTTGTGCTCCTATCTTTGTGAGGACCTCCCCCATCAGAAGTATTCCCAGACTCCTGATTTCCATCCTCTGGAGCTCTTTTTTGGTCTTATTTGTTTCGGGACAATCGCTTTTTCTTTGTGTTTATGCAGATTTGTTGTTCATTTTCACATGATTAATGAACGATTTCTGCAGTTTTTTTTAGATTTGTGACTGTTTTTAACTGTATTAAACCTAAAAAACAGCATATTATTTGCATAGTTTTTGATACTTTTAAATGGAATCATTATTTGTTCGCATTCTATCAGCTCTTTTGTGGAATTGATGGTATTTTAAGCACTTTTGGGACTATTTTTGGCCCTTTTTCTTTGGTCGGTCGAGTTTTAATCCGTCCTTAGGCCCCCCACTTCAACCCTAACACTCACCCAGTCGTGCACTTTTAGATCTTGTTTCTAACAGTTTCTTAGAGCTTTCTTCTAGTTTTTAGGCACATACTAAAGTCGAGCAGCTGTATTACAACCAGGCCTGTGCCAACCAACACGTTTCTCACTTTCCTGAAGCCTCGGACTCTCACAGGCCCTCACAGAGATGGATATCTGGGCCCTTCCCTGTGGGAGCAGCTGTGTCACGTCTCCACGCCCGTTTGTTAGCTCTGGATAATGTGTTTCTGCTGATCTCTATCACTGAAATGACAGAAATGTTCAGTTTCTCTCAGGGAGCAGCTTCTGTTTGAGCTAAACCGATCCAAATCTCTGACTAAGAATAGCTGCTGAGTTTGTGTTGGACGAATGAAACGTGCACAGATCCGAGTATCTCTTGTCCTGAGGTAGTTCCAACATGCTCATTTCAACACCAGCAGGATTAATTACCAAAGGGTTGCTTTTTCAAGGCATAATATGCTCAAAATGTTCTTAAAAACAGCTCAAGCCAAGAAGAATGAACCAAGAACCTTTCCACTGTAACAGCAGGACACGCTGCTGATGATTATTTAACTACTAAAACCCATCAAGGTTGGAAGAAGTGGTGCAGAGATTTGGATTCTGGCCCTGACTGATCCCAGTGTGGGAATAATCATTATCAATGAATACTGACTTATTTTGTCAAATTATCATTAAGGACAAAGGGCACTGGTCAGAAGGAGAGAAACTGGCCAATGTGACCACTACAGCTCAGTGTTTCATGACTAAAGTTGACCTTATTGAATGAGGGCCTCTAATGGTCGTCAGTGGAATTGCACCTTCAGGTATTTCTGCATCTACATTTCTGTCAGCCAAGGATGATGATGGCTTCATCCATAAAGTCTATGATTATCACACAGAAAAAGAGGAAAAATGTCTAAAGTTTGGCAGTATTTCAAAGAAAAGAAAAGAGAAAATACTGAACAGTGGGTCCATTTTAAGGCCAGTTAGCTTAGCACGATAGCACAACGGCAATGCTACGTCATCTCAGCAGAAAGCAGCCAGTTCAAGTATCGAGTCCACTGAGCGGAATAAACACAAGGGAACATTTCATGTTAGCATTTTAATGGATATCAGTCGGCTTGTTAGCAGAAGGAAGCTAGAAGAGGACAGAAGGAATCTGGCAGAGAATAGAAGGAAGCTAGCAGAGAACAGAAGGAAGCTAGCAGAGAACAGAGGGAAGCTAGCAGAGAACAGAAGGAAGCTAGCAGAGAACAGAAGGAAGCTAGCATAGAACAGAGGGAAGCTAGCAGAGAACAGAAGGAATCTGGCAGAGAATAGAAGGAAGCTAGCAGAGAACAGAAGGAAGCTAGCAGAGAACACAAGGAAGCTAGCATAGAACAGAGGAAAGCTAGCAGAGAACAGAAGGAATCTGGCAGAGAATAGAAGGAAGCTAGCAGAGAACAGAAGGAAGCTAGCAGAGAACACAAGGAAGCTAGCAGAGAACAGAGGGAAGCTATCAGAGAACAGAAGGACGCTAGCAAAGAACAGAAGGAAGCTAGCAGCGAACAGAAGGAAGCTAGCAGAGAACAGAAGGAAGCTAGCAGAGAACAGAGGGAAGCTAGCAGCGAACAGAAGGAAGCTAGCAGAGAACAGAAGGACACTGGCAGAGAACAGAAGGAAGCTAGCAGAGAACAGAAGGAAGCTAGCAGAGAACAGAGGGAAGCTGAGACTTGGGCTGTGTGGTAGAGACAATTTTTCATTTCTGTTCCGTATTTGATCCAAAAAACAACTTGTGTTTATCGTGTTGGACAAATAGAGGCTAATTTCTGTTGAAATATCACCATAACTACTCAGCTCGCACAAGCACACCATCATATTGTCCTTAATGTGCCTCAGCTAATTATATCAGACCGTGTTGTATCTGTAACATCAGAGGCTGCTGCTTAAGGTGTTGTGTTGACTGCTGTTATTCTGAGTCACTGTGTTGTCTGATAACAGACAATAAAACAGGAAATAAGAGGCTTTATTAGGATTTCAGCAGAGACAGCAGGAGAGAAGCTAACAGATGTTAGCACTGCTGGATGTTAGCTTGGAAAGCTAATAGCCGCTGTTCTATAGTCCCTTTTCAGCCCTAATTGTCACTAAAAACTGGTTCATAATGTATTTTTTCTCTTTTAAATGGTTTTTATTGCAAAAGTATTTCTTATCCGATTAATCGATTATTTGAATAATCATGTACTGCAGCCTCAGTGTTGACATTGTTTCAGGCTTAAGGTCTCAAGTCATCTCATCATTTCATCTCCTGAACAGATTTGCTTTCTGTTAACCAGAAGATCTAATCTTTAGAGTTAAAAGTTTTTCAGTATAAGTTGGTTCTCCAGGAGGTTTCCAGGCGTGGGAGCGCTGCCTCCATATGATGATGACGACAAGCGAAAGTTTGGCCATCTGGGGGACAAAGTTCAGCGGCAAAGGACTGATCTGGAGTCAGAGGAAGTGACGAGTGAGGCGTGACACACTGACAGAAAGTGACATTTACAGCCCTGCTTCCATAACAAGCTGCTCAGCTCAGTTAGAAAGTAACATGCAGTGACCAAATGATACGAAGCCTGAAAGGAATCTGAATGTGTGCAAATACAAAATATTAAATACTTCAAATGTTCATGTTTTTGGGTGAAATAATTTCTAATTTGATGCATTCAAGATGTTTAAAAAACAGGCGACAAACACCCTGAAAATCTGTGTTAAAATGATGATTTCATGATGTTAACGACAGTAAAGATGTGGGGGACTGTGGGAGGAAATAACTCAACAATCAAAGAGATTTCATCTATAAGTCATGTGGCAGAGGGTTTGTGTTTTTTCTGTTTTCTTTTGTGTTTTACTGTTTTCTTTTTTGTTTTTCTGTTTTCTTTAGTGTTTTTTCTGTTTTCTTTTGTGTTTTTCTGTTTTCTTTTGTGTTTTTCTGTTTTCTTTTGTGGGTTTTCTGTTTTCTTTTGTTTTTTTTCTGTTTTCTTTTGTAGTTTTGGGTCAGATTTCCTTGTCTTGGATGTTTCTGTGTTTTCTTTGATTCTGTTTTCTTGTTTGTGTTTTTAGTATTTTGCAGTTACGTGTTTGAATTTATTCTCTGTTCTTGATTTTGTTTTATATTTATCTGATGTAGTCTTAGTCTTTCCTCAGTTCTGTCCTGGTTTTAGTTAAATTTCTAGTTTATTGTGTCTTAGTTTCCCAGATATTTGTTCTCAGTCCAGCTTAATTCTATTTTTCTGTTATTAGTTTGAATTCTTCTTGGTATTCTGTGTCGTTTTTAGTTTGTTCGACTCAGGGTTTTGTTTGGTTTCCTGTTTTATTTTGAAAATCAGTTTCCTGTTATTCCTTTTTTTTAGTTCCCGGTTGGTTGCACATGTGTTTCCAATCAGTTGATTTTTTCGTGTCACTATTTAATCTCCAGAATTTTCCTTGTCAGTTGGCGGTTCATTGTTGATTTTATCCTTGGTTTTCGGTCTGGTTCTGGTTCTGATTTTGGAGGGTTTTTTCCTGCCAAAGCAGCACTTTTCTTTAGTAAAAGATCTGTTGGGGAGCATGAGTTCTGCTGCCGGTTGGTCTGCTTTTGGGTCCAAACCTCTCATCTTCAACCATGGACAGCAACGCTGTCGTTAATTCATCAATAAAGTTACAAAAGGTAAAAAAAAAACAAATATCTATCAGGAAAAAAGTGATTATACCATCAATATGAACCAATATGTTTTGTAACCTTTGAACTAACCACATATGTTTGGGTAACAGGTCCTTTTAGATGGAAGACTGCTCCTATTTCCACCTTCAGAGGTATGTAAACGATGCAGAACACGAGAATAAACATCGGCGTGGCTTTATCTGATTTATCTGTTTGATGGTGTTTGCCATATAAAAATTAACCACTAGATGTCAGTCACTGTTGATTTAAGATTCTAAGAAAATCTGCAAGAAAATATTGAAATAAACAAGATCCAGAACCTCATGTGAGATGCATTGAAGTGTTAAGATGAAACTTTTGGGGTCTGACCCGTCAGAACCAGAGATTCTGCATCCTTCGGGCTACAGATGATTGTTGCAGCTCAAACCAACCAATCATGTCATCCAGATGATGTATTTTCCAGGGAAGGTTTTGTATGTCCAGCTGCTAAACTGATAGATTTTCAGAAGATATAACAATAGACACAGATCTAAAGAATCCTAAAACTTCCATTTAAAAAAACAAAAAACATGCTTTTACTTTGAAAATCAAATGTAAAACTAAGCTGCAGGAACTGGCGTTGGGATAGTTTAGTTTGGAAAAGTTATCATATTTTAGAGTTCTTGTTGAAATAATTTAAATATCTGAGTTTTTCTTAGATTCACATATTTCACATGAATCGTTTCCTCTTTTCTTTAAAATCTAACTGCTGAGTTCTTTCTGTTGGCAATTTTACGTGATTTTTGGAGTTTAAATCCTGAATTTTACTCCTTTTGCTCCCGTTTGATCAGAGATAACACGATGTTTGAGAATATGCAGCGCCTGTGAGGGCCGGCCATGATGCTGAGTCATTGGTTGCTATGGTGATGATAGCAACCAAAATAGAGCCTCAAACAAACTGTAGCTGTGTGAAAAAACTAAGTCGTATTTAAGTAGTTTGAACAGAGTCTTGTCCTGGACACACAGATACTTTTTTTTGTTAAACTACTGTTTAAAATATAGCTTTTATGGCAGGTTAGAAAAGACCCCTCAAACCATAAGTTTGAAGTGAAAATGTGGCATGTTTACAACGATCTGAGGCGATTTGAGAGAAAACTGCACGGCTTAATGCAACGAGAGTAAGAAACGGCTGAAGAGGACAAAAATACCTACATTTTGATGTGTAAATTGTATGTGAAGAGAAGAAATTGAGAGTATTCCCCATTGTTTTTTTTTTAAGAAAGACTTTACTATCAGTCCAACGACGTGGAATAAATTACATTAATTCTGACTTTTTTCAGACATTTTTACCTGTAAAAAGTAGCTTTTTGTCGGTTAGATTCTGGTTCGACAGGAACTTTTGAGGTAAAACTGTAAGTTGTCCCTGAACAAACCCTAAAACTCTAAATCACGACTGATTTTCGAGCCGGGGCCGTGAAGGCGGGGTCTCACCTTATCAGCGGCGTCTCCCACCGTCCTGACGACTCGCTCCAGCTGCTCTCTGACCTTCGTCACTCGGTGATAAAGCTGCAGGCTGAGAGTCAGCAGGAGGCTGCGGATCCGGGTCCACAGGCTGGGCTCGTCACCCTCATCCTCATCCTCGTACTCCTGCACCCTCATCTCCCATTCCCGACCTGACGGACCAAACAAACGCATCACAAGTGCTTCTTTGTGCTTTGAGGGAAACTGGGAGACAAACTGTGATAATTCGCTTTGGGGGAGGGTTCAGGCAGCTGATGTTTTAGTAATAAATCTCAAGGAGACTTTACCTGCTGGACTAATTTACTGAGATTCCTCAGCTGATGAGTCTTCCAGGTTTTCTGGTTGAATGCAGGTTTGAATCTTTTATTTATTCATTTATTAGCAGAGACCGATGTGAACAGTCTCTGTAGATGTTTCATTAAAGTGGGAAAGAGTGGAGCTCATCATTTCCTGAGCAGTTTATCATCTCTAATCTGCAGCAGCAACACTCAGTAAAAGCTGCTCCAGACTCATGTTTCCATCCTTCAGCTTCCTTTAATGACTCTTTTTAATGCTTTGAACTGAGTTTTTCACAGGAATCTGAGTCCATTCCTGCTGAATCCCAGATTCCAGCTGCTCAGCAGTCCCTGGTTGTCTGGTTCTCCTCTTCATGATGCTCCAACATCTGCAGCAGGAGACAGATGTGGACTGGAGGCAGGCAGCCGAGCTCACACACTCTGTGTGTCTGAAGCTGCTGGAAGTCCTGCAGAATGAGGTCTGGCATCGTCCTGCTGAAATAACCACGGACCTCCCGGGAAAAGACGGCACCTTGATGGCAGCATCTGTCTCTCCAGAACTCCAACATCCAGCTGTGCATCAGTGGTACCTTCACCCAGATGAAGCCCTCCATGCCCTGGACTCTGCTGCAGCCCCAGACCATCACAGACGCTGGCTTTAAACCTTCCTCTGAGAACAGCTGGATGCTCTTTCTCAGCGGTTTTTCCCAGAAGCAGCTGAAACGTGGACTCATCTGCCCACAGAACACGTGTCCACTGTCTTTCTGTCCCTCTGAGATGAGCTGGAGTCCAGAGAACTGGGCCGTGGTTCTGCTCAGAGCTGATATATGGCTTCCTCCTGGTGTGATGCAGCTTCAGCTCACATTTCTGGATGCAGCCGTGGACTGTGTTGAGTGGAAATGCTTTTCCCAGCTCCTCCTGAGCCCATGTGGCTGTATGGATCATGGTGGCCTGACGGTTTCTCCTGCAGTGCTGCCTGAGGGCTCCGAGCTCATCCAACAGGGCTTTCTGTCCTTGGCCTTTCCACACTGAGACTTCCCCAGACTCCCTGAATCTGTTCCCAATATCCTGCTCTGTAGATGCTGAAAGACCAAAGTTCTTTCCAGTCTGACTCTGAGGAATATTTCCTGAACTTATTGATGATTCTCTGATGGAGTTTGGCCCAAAGCGGTGAGCCACGACCCATCCTTGTTGGAGAGGCTGAACCTTTGGTGGAAGCTGCTTTTATACCCAATCCTGACACCCTCACCTGGCAGCAGGTAACCTGCTGCTTGGAGCCAGTTATCTAACTACAGATTAGCATTTTAGGTTTGTAAGGGATGCAAAACAGCAGATCTTCTATTTCTTACAGTTTTTATGAAGCTGGTATTTAGGATTCTTTAGGTTCAAAGTGTTCCTGCTCCTTTAAAATTGGTTTTAAAGAAAACAACATTAACCACAAACAGTCCTCTGGTGCAGAGAAGCTTTCACAAACGTCCCCCTCAGTGTTAGATTTCCATTTCTGTGAAGTTCACGCTGATCGTTTCACCTTCAGTGTGATTAATGTCACCATTTGACATTCTGCCTGCTGTCTGACCCAAAAACACTTGAATAAAACCCATTCAGAGCCTAAAGAGACGAATTTAAACTCTGCAGAGCTCTACTGCTTCTTTTCAACTCACAGCTGATCATAGCAGTGAATTAAAACAGTTTATTTGTCAGAGTTTAGATTGGACCTGATTCAAATGAGAATAGTTTTTATGGAGTTTTTCAACAAACAGTTAATTATATTCAGTGTACCGTTAAGATTAGGCGTAAATGGAAGCAGACCCCCTCTCTACCTTTAAGATCAGGCTGAAACTTTCCTTTCTGATAAAGCTTATAGTTAGGGATGGCTCAGGTGAGCCTGAAACATCCCATAGTTCTGCTGCTATAGGCCCAGCCTGCTGGGGGAGCTCCCATGATGCACCTTTCCTCTCTTTGCTCTCTTTTTCCCTGTTTAATTTCTCAAATGATTTTATGTCCATGTGACATTATTGTGGTTATTAACTTGTGTTTCCCTGTTCCAGCAGGTATCCTTTGAATGGTGTTATGGTGTTTTTCCCCCCTCTTTTCCCTCTTTTCTGTCTTCTCAAACCCCAGCTGGTCGAGGCGGAGGGCCACCCTTCCTGGTTCTGGTTCTGCCAGAGGTTTCTTCCTGGTTCTGGTTCTGCCAGAGGTTTCTTCCTGGTTCTGGTTCTGCCAGAGGTTTCTTCCTGGTTCTGGTTCTGCCAGAGGTTTCTTCCTGGTTCTGCCAGAGGTTTCTTCCTGGTTCTGCCAGAGGTTTCTTCCTGGTTCTGCCAGAGGTTTCTTCCTGGTTCTGCCAGAGGTTTCTTCCTGGTTCTGCCAGAGGTTTCTTCCTGGTTCTGCCAGAGGTTTCTTCCTGGTTCTGCCAGAGGTTTCTTCCTGGTTCTGGTTCTGCCAGAGGTTTCTTCCTGTTAAAGGGAGTCGTTCCTTTCCACAGTCCCTCAGGCTCAGGACGGGAGATTGGACTGAAGACAAGTTTCGGTCCAATCTGTTGGTTTCCTTAGCTCGGATATTATTTTTGAATTGGCTCCATATGAATTAATTGGATTATAATTACAATGAATTGAATTCCAATTGGCTTGAATTGGACTTTATTACTTAAGTGCCTTGAGATGACAATTGTTGTAATCTGGCGCTTTATAAATAAAACTGAATTAAATCCTCTTCCTATTATTATATGTCTCCTTTAAAGCTGCAGTCGGCTGATTAAGTTTTTGCTCCTTTGGCTTCTTTGAACAGCAAACTGCACTCAGCTCCTCCCTAAAGGCTGCGGTTGTTCGGTCACTTTAAAGCAGTCTAACTCAGATTTCTGTACTCACGCAGAGTGGGTGGGAGCGGGAAGTAGTAGGCGGTGGCGTCCTCCAGACGACTCAGAACATTGTCGAATCCCGATGTGGCCGCATGTCCAATCTGAGTGCTCTGCATCTGCCGCAAGGTCAACCGAACCGCCTCGGCCAGACGCTCCATCTGATCCAGGACTCCATCCAGGTTGTCCACCACCCACAGCTGGGCGTCATCCACCGTCAAGAAGAAAGCGTCCTTCAGGTGAGTCATCACCTGAGAGGCAGGAGGCAACACTTAAAGAGACGAAACCTCAGGATTTGGAACAGATGGATCACCTCATTTACTGACAAAAACAAATTATAGCATCAAATTTAAATCTTAAGCCTTGTTTTTGGTCTGCCTCCAGCTGCTTCTAGTGCTCTTGAATAGTTTTCAGCTGCCTGAAATGATGTGGGACGGCTGAGAATAAACATTATTCCACTAAAGTTCCACCTCAACAACATCCAATATTATGTGTCCTGCCTGTTCTTTGCAAAGATGAATAAAAACATTAATCGTATCTGCAGCAATCTGAGGTTGATCCAGTGTCCTAAAGGATCTATTTACATGATTTTTGCATTAAACATTCAAGATTTTGGAAGGATCCATGAAGTCCTTGAACGATATGAACCTCGAACAATTCATTGCAAATATAATTTGTTTCAGAAAAAGAGCGAGACGCACCTCGTCCGTCGACTGGTTCAGGATTGGAAAGTTTTGTTCCAGAAGATCAAGACCATCGAGAGCAAAACTGTTGGCGACTTCAACTGCACAGAGCAAGATTAAAGGAAGTTACCACATGTATGAGTCGGTCATGTTGTTAGCAGCAGTAGTTTCTACGTACTCTGTGGCTCCAGACTCTGCAGGAGAGGCGTTACTCTTCTTATGGCCTCTTGAGAGATGCTGCGAACTCCAACCTCCGCCACTCCTCCCATCAGCCCCAGCAGAGGGTACCGATCTTTGACCCCAGAGTACGCTGAAGACACGGACTGTAATGCCGATTGAACCAGAGGCAGACTGGAAACTTTCAGAAAAGCACTGCTCTGAAACACAGATTGAACAGTGCGGCACCATCAGCTCCACTAAATCCAATAGACCCACCAACTAATCAGTTCTACCACCTACTCATCCAACTACCCCATCAATCATCCAACCAATCAACCATCATTCCAACCAACCAACTATCTAACCATCCAATTACCCATCCAGCCAACCAACACACTATTCAATGATCCAACTATCCAATTAACCATCCAACCAATCAACCATCATTCCAAGCACCCACCCATCTAACCATCCAATTACCCAACCAAACAACCATCTAACCATCCAGCCAACCAACACACTATCCAATGATCCAACTATCCAATCAACCATCATTCCAACCAACCACCCATCTAACCATCCAATTACCCAACCAATCAACCATCCAACCAAGCCACCATCATTACAATCATCCAACTATCCAATCAACCATCATTCCAACCAACCAACTATCTAACCATCCAATTACCCAACCAAACACCCATCCAGTCAACCAACACTATCCAATGATCCAACTATCCAATCAACCATCATTCCAACCAACCACCCATCTAACCATCCAATTACCCAACCAAACAACCAACTACCCATCCAGCCAACCAACACACTATCCAATGATCCAACTATCCAATCAACCATCCAACCAAGCCACCATCATTACAATCATCCAACTATCCAATCAACCATCATTCCAACCAACCAACTATCTAACCATCCAATTACCCAACCAAACACCCATCCAGTCAACCAACACTATCCAATGATCCAACTATCCAATCAACCATCATTCCAACCAACCACCCATCTAACCATCCAATTACCCAACCAAACAACCATCTAACCATCCAGCCAACCAACACACTATCCAATTATCCAACTATCCAATCAACCATCCAACCAAGCCACCATCATTACAATCATCCAACTATCCAATCAACCATCATTCCACCCAACCAACTATCTAACCATCCAACTACCCATCCAGCCAACCAACACACTATCCAATGATCCAACTATCCAATCAACCATCCAACCAAGCAACCATCATTCCACCCAACCAACTATCTAACCATCCAATTACCCAACCAAACACCCATCCAGCCAACCAACACACTATCCAATGTTCCAACTATCCAATCAACCATCCAACCAAGCCACCAACATTACAATCATCCAACTATCCAATCAACCATCATTCCACCCAATCAACTATCTAACCATCCAACTACCCATCCAGCCAACCAACACACTATCCAATGATCCAACTATCCAATCATCCAACCAAGCAACCAACCATCCAATCAATAAACCAATTATCCATCCAACCAAAACAATCAACCACCAAGTAAATTAGCCCGATTGCATTCTTTTTACATCAGTAATATATTCAGAATAGACTTTAAGATGCTACCAGAGTATGGAAGGAATTTCTTTGCTCTTTGGCTCCCCCTACAGTTCGGGGATGTAACACCACTATCATACAAAAAGTCTCCATGTGAGCCCTGTACATGCATAGCCATAGAGATAAATGTACTGTCTTGTTTCAGAGGCCACAAAGACGCCATCAAAAGCCAGCAGTAATGTCCCCTAAAACCATGTTGTGCAAGCCTGGGCACCAAAGTCTGGGCAGTTTCAGGCCTGGGATTGTGCTTTTCAGAGGTTGGTGTACTTCAAAATGAGTCCGAAGCACACAGTTTCAAGGTTCATCACCTTTTGTAGAGTTGCTTTAAGTCATGACATGTAATTGTTAGCGTACGACTTGCACAGCTCTGTTGTAACTGTTCTTAATCTCACCTTATGATCCTGACGAGCTGCCATTTCACCAAATCTGAGGAGAAACAAATAAGAGAGAGGTCACAAATGAGATTCTTCATCATGCCTCCAAACTTTAGCCTTTAATTTCAGCATGAGGCGGTCAGCTGCCGAGCCTCCACAAAGCCGGCGACTGTTGAGCTCCGACCAGCATGAAAATCGGCTTTTTCTCTGAAGCAGTCATTGAGATCGCTCATTCAGCCCGACGTCTTTAAAGAGAGCGCAGAAAAATGGCGTGAAGAATTCGCAGGGTGAAAATAATCTGCTTTATTAACATTTAAATCAGCTGAGTCTTCTCTGATGAATTCCTTCCATGGAGGGTGAAAACAACTCCAAAGTCTAGTGAAAGAAAAATGTCATGAGAGGAGAGACTTAAAGGTTTATGAATTCAAATTTAACGCAATGGAAACGCTTCTATATATATTTTACAGTGCAGATAAAAACTGAAGACAGCATGACTTAAACCTATTTTAGAGAAGAGGAGGAGAGCAAGTCCTACTCGACTCCATCGATATTATGTTTAATTTATCAAGTCATGATGCAGACAAAGGCCTGAAGAACAAAAACCCAAGAAGCAGAATATTCTGTAAAAGGTTAAACATGAACATAAACCCAGAATCTGAGGCAGAAACAGAGTTTTTTATCAGTTCTCAGCAGCTTTAAAGTGAATCTCTGGTCTGAGCTCCTTTATTCTCCAACACAGCCTGAACCCTCTGAGACAAGCTTTCTGTCATTTCTTTAAGGAGTCTTCAGGAATAGTTCTCCAGGCTTCTTGAAGGACATCCCAAAGCTCTTCTTTGGATGTGGGCTGCCTTTTGTTCCGTTCTCTGTCAGATGATCCCACACTGCTTCAATAATGTTGAGGTCCGGGCTCTGGGGAGGATTCATCCCTCCATAAGACCTGTTGCCACTGATTTTCAGTCCACTTCTTGTGTCATTTGGCACAGCTCAGCCTTTTCTCCCTGTTTCCCTTCCTTAAGAACGGCTTCTTGACAGCCACCCTTCCATGGAGACCATTTCTGATGAGGCTTGGGCCAACAGTAGATGGATCAGCTGAAGGTCCAGATGCATCTCTCAGGTCCTGTCAGGTCACAGCTGGATTTTTTCCTCTTTCTTAAGGACATCACTTTCAGATCCTGTTCATCTGCTGGAGATAGTTTTTTTAGGCCTGACACTTCTTCTTTTGTCCTCCACTTGTCCAGTTTCCTCAAATGTTTTAAGGACACACTGCACACCATGCTGAGATATGCCAAGTTTTCAGCTAATATCTCTTTGGGAATCACCTTGTTGCTGCAGAAATCCTATTTTCTGTCTGTCAAACTGTGTTTTCTTTGCTGTTTTTCATAGATGCAGCTAAAGAAATGGGAACAAATGATGTGTCTTTGTGACAGGCTGCTGGTAACAAAGTGCCTAAAGATCCAGTTTAAAATGGCTTCTTTGCTAAGTTGTCTGTTCTGTGTCGACACAACACTGGTTCATCCCTTGAGTTAGGAGCCTTTTTTCTGCCTGAAGGGTTCAAAGGTCAGAGTTAAGTGGCTGAACAAAGAAAAAACACTGAAAATGAGGGAAAAAGCAGAAAATGTCCAAAGAAAAACTGTGAAAGAGCTTCAGAAAGCTGCAGAACTGTTGATCAGGACACTTTAAAGGTCACAGAAAGTTATGCTGCTTAGAAGGAACTTGGAGCATAAAACCCAAATCATCATCACCTTCACCAGCTTATTTTTTCATTAATCTCTGCAGATGTTAAACTAGATTGAATCTAACAGTAAAAATAAGCTGCCCTGTTGAAATGAAATAAATAAAATGAGGGCTGAAGCCACACCCAACAGGCCGACAGGAAAACACACACAAGTCAAAGTCCAGAACTCCAAAAGCCAACTAAATTAGGAGAATACTTCGAAACATCAACAAAAAAATCAGCTTTTGCTGCTTTTGAATTAAAAAATGTCTCAATTTACCTTTTTTTTTTTTTCAATCTGTAGATTTAGGTGTTTTCCAGAGTCTCAGAATAATCCTGGCTGCAGAATAATCAATACTTCTGGTGTTTGGGATTTGTTCCCTAAAGAACAAGAGTGAAGGAGCTGAAACACACACATTTACAGATACAGAACCTGACAGAGTCTTTGTGGCTGCTTCTCACCATCTGGTCTCTCAGCAGAACCACTTTTACATTAAAGGATTCATTCATTTAATCCAATTTATCTAAAAAAAGTGCCAAATGATAACTTTAAAGACACGGATCAATTCGATCCAATTAACCAGAATTCAAACCAGTCCTTTTAAAAAAAAAAAGTTGCAGGGTGAAGGAAACCAACGGATCGCATCGAACTGACAGAATTTCATCAAACAATTTATCAAATTTATCACGAGGAAATCCAAGATTCTCCGATTTAAAAGCTTTTTTTGGCCAATTCCAGTTTGATTTTGTCCCACAGCCTGAAACTTTAATCACACTGCAGTTTATTCTGATGTGAAACAGCCAAAAACCAGTCAAGTTCTGGAGATTTTAGTGGAACATGCATGACCCGAACCTTTCAGGTGCTCCGTTGAACGTCCGGCTCGATGTTTAAGCTCTAAAGTAACGACAGAAGCAAAGAAAAGAAAAGCTTTACCACATCAGAGATGCTCCAGCGTAGAGGAAGCAGCCGATGAAGGCGCTGAGGCTGCTGGGACTTTATAACCTGCTGAGGAAGAACCCAGCTGGGTTTGAGGGTCGGTATCAGCCACCTGATTGGCTGGAGCATGGTGGGATGACACAGAAAGAACAAGAAGAGGTTTTAGTTTTAACAGTGAAACTGAATCTCTCGCTGACAAATCGATTAACTCTGAATGAAAGAGAACATTTAGAAGGAAAATACTGGAAACTGGGAGCTCAGGAAGAGAGTCCGACACACACCCAGAGACTAAACCCAACGGTTTTACACCTGAAAAACTCACCGGAGGGACAACGTTTACCCAGTGATGGGACTTATTGTTCACCAGCAACCTCCTGGAGTGAGAACCCAGACAATCTGAGCCCAAACAGGAGCCACAAACTCTTTCTAAAGCACATGAATGACGTGTCGTGAGAACATATTTAGCTTATAAGTGCTGCTGCTGTTTGTGATTAATGAAAGTATCTGCAGACCCCTGGTAAAATAACAAAAAGAAAGGACTTTATGAGCATCAGCTCATTAGTTACTCATTGGTTTAACTCTTTAGCTGCTGCTCTGTCATGTTTGCATGACATTATTCAGCGTTACAAAAGGTTTTAAAAATAAGCTGCTGCAGGGCGGAGTCGGAAAAACCGGAGAATCTGGTGCTTTATTAAAGTTAAAGACTACAAACATGTTAAAAAATGGAGCTTTTGTTGGGTTTTTCCTTTAACAGAGCAGTTCCAAGGGAAACCCTCAGCTTTAAAAGGCAGAAAGTTCATAACAGAAGACAAATTAATCCACAGAACAGCACCAGAACCAGAGCAGTGCAGTCCTCAGCTTCCCCATTAAATTAAATTCAATAACACTGTATTCATCCCTGAAGGGAAATTATCTCGGTGCATTATTAATTAAAGATGTGGCATTTTTATAGATGACAATATTAAATAAAAGTCAGCTGACTCCATTCATTTAACTGGGAAACTGCTTTTTCTCAAGAACTGACCCAAATAAAGCAAAGTGCCAGACCTTCATAAAGAAGTGAAATGAAGCATTAAAGCCAGCAGGAGTTTCTGTGAACAGCGATTACAGTCTCAACAACCTTCAGTGAACTCTCAGAGGGACTAAAAGCTCTCCGATTCGGTTCCAGGAGGCTTTGACTTCTCACAGAAACTGTTTCACAGAAACCAAAGTATTCCACCTCAAGTGAACTTGGCATGTCGAATGTCTCTGGAAGAAAGCTCGTTCTGTTACAGCTCTGTCTCTTCAGTGTTTTAAATCTGACAAACATCCCCCCAGGACAGTCGGGTTTGTCCTTACCTAACAGATTTATCAATGATAAACTCGACTCAGACCTCTGGGTTTAATTCATCCAGGCGGATCTGATGCTTTACCTGACTGGAGCTCAGGTGTGGCACCTGTACATTAACAGGAGAAAACCTCCGAACGATGCAGAAAAGACAGTTTGACTTCCCCGTTTCGTATTCTCCTTGAAAAACCACCTCTGTTGAGAGAAGCTAATGGCTTCACAGTGCAGTTTACTGCGCCCTCTTATTCCAAAGCGATGTAAACATCTGAATAATGTCTGGATTTGTGGTTTGTCGGTTTCATTTTGTGACTCTGGGCCAGATTTTTCTTTGTTTTGCTTTATTCTGTTTTCTTAGGTTCTAGGTTTGAATTCTCTGTCTGAATTGGTCCGTTATTGCTTTGTTTGTTATTCTTGCTTTGTTCTATATTCATTATCTGATGTCGTCTTTTGTCTTTCCTCAGTTCTGTTCTGGTGTTCATCTCTCAGTCCTGGTCTTAGTTCAGTTTCTATTTTATTGTGTCTTAGTTTATTGTGAAGAGTTTGTATTCTGTGTCGTTTTTAGTCTGTTCTGGGCTTTTACTTCATTTCCTGTTTTATTTTGAAAGTCAGCTTCCTGTTACTCCTCTTACCGGGGGCTCACACCAAAAGCGACGCTCACAACCGGAAGCGGCCAGAGAAGCCGGAAGCGGCCAAAGGGGCGGGGCTTATATGTATAGCAACTAGCATATATATATATAATAATCCATCCATACATCGGTTCCCTCTTTCACCATGGATCGTACTCTTGGCAGCCTTCTTTGTGTTTCTTTGTGTTTGCGCTCTGCCGTTTTCCGCCTTTTTCCACCTTTTTTCCACTTTTTTTCCGCCTTTTTTCCGCCTTCGGAATCCAGATCGGCCCTAATTGGCTGTCGTCGCGTCGCGTCACTGCTCATTTGCATAAAGTTGAGCCTTTCTCAACTCATGGAGCTCACGACGCTTTTGGTGTGAGCCCCCAGGCCTCTTTTAATCTCCTGAGTTTTCCTTGTCAGCTGCCGGTTTATTGTAGTCTGGTTCTGCTTTTGGATTTTCTCAATTGAAATGTTTCGAAAGTATGCAAACTGGCCCCGCCCCTAATCGTATCCTCGACCAATACGCAGTCACACGTAACCCCGCCCACCACCGTTGATTGGATGAGAGGTGAAACCCGGCAGCCGTGATTGGCTTTTGGCGGGTTTGGGTCAACAGTTGTGGGCGGGGTTGTGTTGTGGTGTGGTGTGTGTATTGGTCGAGGATACGGTTAGGGGCGGGGCCAATCGGCATATTTTCAAAACATTTAGCTTTAACGTTTAGATGTATGTACACGGTTTATTTTAGGTTCCTTTTTGCATCTTAAATGTGTGATAAATACGAGGAAATTGAGACAAATATTAAACATTTGTACGCTACAACTTCTTAACTATTTGGCGTCCCGTACTAAGGTTCTGAGAGGTCACGGTAGGGCTGATTGAATGATTTATATTCATTTATTTTGTTTTTGTTTTTATTTTTTTACTTTTTAATTACATTTTACACATAATATTGTATTAAAGGATGGAACAAGTCACCTGTCTGAAGTATAACAAACTGAAGTGCCTGTTTGTAGCTTTTCTGGGTGAAATTTCTCCTAAATCTGACCCCTGACCTGAGTGTTGTGTTGGCAACAAACATCATGGTCGCACTGGGTGAAAAGGCAGCTAAAGAGTATAATAGTTAATTCTGTTAATAAACTTATATACAGGACAACTGAAGGTATATTTGTTGCTTCAACAACCATGAAGAGGTTTCGGTGCAGTCTGCTGGTTTCCTTCGCGAGGCTACTTTCTTTGAATTGATTCTGTATGAATTGGCCTAATTTGGAATTTAGATAATTGGATTATGATTGCATTACAAAGAATTAGATTCTATCTGGGTTGAATTGAAATGCTTTGAGATGACATTTGTTGTAATTTGGTGCTATATAAATAAGAACTGACTTGAATTGAAGAATCTCGGCGTTACTGCTGTAATATTTGTTGTGACGGTCCAGTTTGATATTTAGGATTCAGTTCTGGCTTAAAAACGTATGTCTGGATCTCACATGCTGTTAGGCTTGAAAACGTAGCGTTTTTCTCGTGTTTTTTCTTGTTTATGTGTTGCAACTGCAGTAGTGCGGCTGCTGTGAGTCTTGGCAAACCTTCGGTTATTCAACTAATCAGAAGATTTTCCCCCAAGAGAAAGATCTCCCTTCTTATAAACTAATTACTGTACAGTTATGTGTGCTAAGCTAATCTAGAGGTGCCTAAGATTTGGATTTGAATGGCTGAAAAATGGCCACGTCATGTCCACTTTAATTCCACTGCTCAGCAAAAACCCACCCGCTCATCAGCTCTAAGACCAACGTTAAAAAAAAGACATTTCTGGAAAGTATGTCATATTGTTTGTGATGTAATCTTTTCCATTCACCGAACAGTCCTGTAATAAATTAATCTTTTCTCTCCATTCTGATGAAGTTGACGCTGCACTGTGAGGTCAGGTCAGACACCTCACTCCCTCTGAGATCACCAGTGTTGAGTTTTTCCTCTTAAAAAGCTGCAGGGCAGAGACGTGGGAAGGTCATGGAGTCCCTCTGATAAAGGGAGCTGTGTTCAGGTCTTTCTGGGAAACAGTTCATGTGACTGAGACGATCACTGACTCTCATTCAGTGCACCTCATCACACTGGTTCGGTGGTTTTCATATGTGGAGGAAGTTCAGCTGCTGAGAACTTTCTTCAATTATTACAGTCAAATTCTGGTGGTATGCTAGATTTTCCTTTGCAGTCAACAAACCCTGTGTTTGGTGGAGGACTTTGTGGAGGGAATACACAGGAAAATGTGGCTTCAGCTGTTGCAGGTCATGTGAACACACACTTTTCTGATATAAGTTATGAAATATGAGTTATAAATGGAAACCATACTGTTGAGTAAAAGCTGTCTGACTCATGTTACATTAGCTCGCTCATGTGCAGCTGCTCTGATGCTACGCTAACGTCACCTTAGCTGCAAAGATCAGATGTTTATTCTTAAATAATTGACGTGAAACGTGAAGGGTTGTGATTCAATGTACTTCTCGCATCGTCTTCCATTTAAAATGATTTAGTTTTTCCCACACCAGCAGTTATAATCCATTCAAAACCTCATCTGTATTTTCGAAATAATAAAAAAGTAAAGGATAAAAACTCTCATTGTCTTTGCACTTAATCGCTGAATCCCTTCTTTGTAAATGAAGCAGACCGAGCTCTCAGCTTCCCGCCAGCTAGCTTAGCTGGCCAAATCAAGAGAGTTGAGGAGAGCTACCTCAGATAGCTTCAGGCTCCCATGGCTCTGGAGCTCTCAGCTAGCTTGGCTGAGAGGTAGCCAATAGGTCGCTTAGCTGGGAAGCACGAGCTAGCCAGTTTAGCTCTCAAAAGAATGACTGGATGTCAGGAGGATCCTCCTCTTTTAGCCGAAAGCTAGCTTGGCTAGCTATCGAATTCAAAGGACTCTCTCATTCACCTGAGTTTCTGGTTGAGTCCTTAGAAGAGCTAGCTCAGTTATCTTCGTGCTATATCGAGGCTCTGGGGATCTTGGTTTGCTCATCCAAGAGCTATTTCAGCTAGCTCCCGAGCTCATGATCAAGCAACCTCCAGCTAGTTCTTAGCTAAATTTGTAGGCCCTGAGCTATTCAGCCAAGCAAACTTCAGTTGGCTAGTTTCCCGACCAGCTTACTCGGCTGGCCAAGAGTCTTGGCTCCTTCTTCGGCCTTGCTTCTACCGTCTTCTCCATCTAGCTTGTGGTAACTTGTTGTAGCTTGCTAGAGAAGCTAGCAAGATATGACTTGTTACTTCAGTAAAATCAGCCACAAAAGCTGCTGTTATCAACCTTATCAGGGTAAAATGCTAAATCAAAACTCATTATGTTTGTGCTGATTAACACAACTTTTAATGAATTAATTTCATCTGGTTTGTGTTTTAGTGTCATTAGTGTCCAATGGAGAGAATGATTGTCATCCAGAGAATATTTCTATGTAGTTTGTTTGTCCAAACCTTGAAAAGTACTTTTTGAGAAGTAAAACATCAGTCAAATGTCTCAGGAAAAGCCCAAATACTGACTGAAAATGGGTCTGTGACCCACTTTTGGGTTGGGATCCACCGGTTTAAATAATTAATCAGTGATTGTGACTCTCATCAAACCACATTTTACTAATCAGAGCAGAAATCCTGGTAAACAAGAGTTGAAAAACTCCTTTTGATAGTCGTTCTGACAGGCTGTGGGAAGTCCTGTGTGCTCAGAAAAGAGATGGCTGTCTTTATGGATTAGGGCTACATGGCGCCACCTGCTGGGCAAAAGCTGACATTACATCTGCCTGATTCTTTTTGGTGAATCGGTCTGAAAGAAACTTTTACACTTAACAGGAAGAAATGAGGCTGATCAGGAGTTATAAACAGGATCTAAAACATAAAAACACATTTCCAGAATATTCAAGAAGACACTCGCTGATAAACCAATCTGAAGGCCTGTCAGTCTCTGTCCTTGTTGAGGATGAAGAGAATAAAACATTCCCAGCAGGTCCTTTCTGTTCTTCTCTCTGCCTTTTATTGTCTTCATGTTAAACATGTTAGTTTCCCTGCTGTTTGTTCTGGTTTTGTTTTTATCGGCTGCAGAAAATGTTTCTTCGCTGTTAAAGAAGAAACGTCAGAACAACAGAGCTCACAGAATAAAAACTAATCATCTGAAGCATGTGGATCAAATCTTTCTGAGAGACGGAGGAAAGAAAAATTCAAAGAAAACTGGACTCATTTCTCTGCGATGAAGCTGTTTTATTGAAGAAAGTCAAATATTTTCTGCTCTGAACATGAACTCTGAACTTTGTGCTGTTACAGGAAAACTGCCTCAGTTATACCCTCACATCAGTTTGACATTTTCTCCGTCAGATTTCACACAAACACTGAAATGAAGACAAAAGAAAACACTTTGTTCACTCCTTCAAAGCGGTATTTGCTGTGAAAATCTTCACTGGTTCTCACATTAAAGCTGATGAAGGATCTCCTGATTCCTGCTGATCCTGGAAATGACCGTTTCTGAGCACCTCAGAACAGACTTCCTCATCTGTTGGTTTAGAAAACAGCAACAACATTTGATCTCTGAAACTAATCAAAGTCAGTGTAGCTCCAGAATAATTTTACATTCACAAAGTGATGAGATGTGAACAGAGTCTGTGATAAAGGAAGGTCTGCTGATCTCTCTGTTGGGCTCCATGAAGTGGAAGAGAAACAACAACATACAGACACATCAACACAAGCATCCAACTAACATTTAGAGCTCAGAGAAGTTTAGATTTTCATGTGGAGAAACATTTCTGTGAATAAAACTCATCATTAGCAGTGATATCCTCCATGGCTGCACAAACCCAGGAAAAAGCAGCAAATAAACAGCAAAGAGCTGACAGGATACCTTTATTCCACTTTACACAACTCTGCTGTGTCTCCATAATAATAAAGATAAATCCCAGCATAGAGCGGCTGAGTGAATGTGGTCTGGACTCTGTGGAGCAGAGTCATGGCTCCAGACACGCTGTAGAAGGACAGAATACCTGCTCTGTGATCCAGGTACACTCCGACTCTGGAGGACTCAGGACCTGAGATGGAGGTTTTCTTGTTGTTGTATATAAATGTATAACTGTTTGGGTTACAATATAATGCCCAAGATTTGTCATTACGTCCAAATCTACATTCATTCCCATCTCCTGCTCTGCTGATGTTCTTGTATGCGACTGACACACCAACTCCTAACCCTCCCCACTCCACCTCCCAGTAACTACGTCCAGTCAGACTCTCTCTGCTCAGGACCTGCTGGCAGCCAGTAAATCTGTCTGGATGATCAGAATAAGACTGAGTTTGTTCCATTAAAGTCACTTTTCTGTTCCCCTCTGACAGTAACAGCTTTCTGTTTGCTGTGTTTGGATCCAGTTTGATTTCACATGAATATTTTAAGAATCCAGCTCTGCTCTTTGGTTCTGGTTCAGGTTCTGGTTCAGGTTCTGGTTCTGGTTCTGGTTCCTGCAGTAAAACATCCACTTCAGTGACTCTCAGGGAGATGTTGGTCCATTCCTCTCTCAGGATGTCCTGCAGTTTCTCTCTGAGCTCTGACACAGCTGCTGTCACAGCCTCAAAGTGCCTCAGAGGACGGATCTTGATGCTGGATGAGGGTGTAGACTCCCTGAGTGCTGACACTGAGGGGCAGTTCTGTAGAAACTGGATGTGATCCTCTGTGTGTGAGAGCTGCTGCAGCTCAGCATCTTTCCTCTGCAGCTCAGTGATCTCCTGCTCCAGCTTCTCCTGAAGCTCTTTGACTCGACTCACTTCAGTTTCCTGCTGGGATCTGATCTGCTGCTTCACCTCAGAGCTTCTTTTCTGGAGGAGACGGATCAGCTCAGTGAAGATCTTCTCACTGTGCTCCACTGTTTTATCAGCAGACTGGTTGATGGCCTCCACCTCCTGCTGAAGCAGCTTCACATCTTTCTCTCGGTCCTGGACTCTCTGCTGGATTTGCTGTCGACTCCCCTCCAGCTCTCTCTGCCTCTCAGTCCTTTCTGCTGCAGCTGACACTGTGTCGTGGCCTTTATGTTCATCCAGAGAGCAGAGATAACAGATAGACTTCTGATCAGAGCGGCAGAACATCTTCTTCACCTCATCATGAAGAGAGCAGATGTTCTCCTGGAGGTTCTTGGAGGGTTCCACCAGCTTGTGTTTCTTTAATGGAGCCACATCATAATGAGGCTGAAGGTGTTTCTCACAGTAAGAGGCTGGGCAGGTTAAACAGGACTTAAAGGCTTTCAGTTTTCTTCCAGAGCAGAAATCACAGGCCACATCTTCAGCTCCAGCATAGCAGTGATCAGCAGGAGCAGCTTGGAGTCCAGTCTTCTTCAGCTGCTCCACTAAAGCAGCTAACATGGTGTTTTTCCCCAGGACAGGCCTCGGTATGAAAGTTTTCCTGCACTGAGGGCAGCTGTGGATTCCCTTCTGATCCTCTCCATCCCAGAAGCCTTTAATACAGTTCCTGCAGTAGCTGTGTCCACAGGGAAGAGCCACCGGATCCTTCAGCAGATCCAAACAGATCGAACAAGAGAAGCTTTCTCTGTCCAGCTGAACTCCTTTCTGCGCCATTTCTCCTCTCAGATCAGCGACTGAGTCGTCTGTGTTCCTCACAGCTGCTGCACCTTAAAGACTTTGGACTTTAACTTGTGTCATCAGGCTCTAATCTTTCCAGGAGGAGGAGAAACTTGAAAGAATATCCAGTAAGTAATAAAAACTGAGTGGTTTTATTCACCATAAAGACATAAAAACAGCACAAAGTCCAGGTCATTGAACAGTAACTTGTGCAAAAAGCACTGAAACATTCAAAAGTTTACAGAAGGTCACATTAAGGTCACATTAAGGTCATATAAAGGTCACATTAAGGTCACCTGTAAAGGGTAGTAAGCAAAGTCTGAGATTTCTCATTAAAGTTTGGATGAAAAGCTTTGAATGTTTCCTTGTTGGAGAACAGTAACTTGTGCAAAAAGTACTGAAACATTCAAAAGTTTACAGAAGGTCACATTAAGGTCACATTAAGGTCACATTAAGGTCACCTGTAAAGGGTAGTAAGCAAAGTCTGAGATTTCTCATTAAAGTTTGGATGAAAAGCTTTGAATGTTTCCTTGTTGGAGAACAGTAACTTGTGCAAAAAGTACTGAAACATTCAAAAGTTTACAGAAGGTCACATTAAGGTCACATTAAGGTCATATAAAGGTCACATTAAGGTCACCTGTAAAGGGTAGTAAGCAAAGTCTGAGATTTCTCATTAAAGTTTGGATGAAAAGCTTTGAATGTTTCCTTGTTGGAGAACAGTAACTTGTGCAAAAAGTACTGAAACATTCAAAAGTTTACAGAAGGTCACATTAAGGTCACATTAAGGTCACATTAAGGTCACCTGTAAAGGGTAGTAAGCAAAGTCTGAGATTTCTCATTAAAGTTTGGATGAAAAGCTCTGAATTTTTCCTTGTTAGAGAACAGTAACTTGTGCAAAAAGTACTGAAACATTCAAAAGTTTACAGAAGGTCACATTAAGGTCACGTGTAAAGGTCACATTAAGGTCACCTGTAAAGGTCAGTAAGCAAAGTCTGAGATTTCTCATTAAAGTTTGGATGAAAAGCTCAGAATTTTTCTTTGTTAGAGAACAGTAACTTGTGCAAAAAGTCCTGAAACATTCAAAAGTTTACAGAAGGTCACATTAAGGTCACCTGTAAAGGTCACATTAAGGTCACCTGTAAAGGTCAGTAAGCAAAGTCTGAGATTTCTCATTAAAGTTTGGATGAAAAGCTCTGAATTTTTCCTTGTTAGAGAACAGTAACTTGTGCAAAAAGTACTGAAACATTCAAAAGTTTACAGAAGGTCACATTAAGGTCACCTGTAAAGGTCACATTAAGGTCACTTGTAAAGGTTAGTAAGCAAAGTCTGAGATTTCTCATTGAAGTTTGAATGAAAAGCTCTGAATTTTTCCTTGTTAGAGAACAGTAACTTGTGCAAAAAGTCCTGAAACATTCAAAAGTTTACAGAAGGTCACATTAAGGTCACATTAAGGTCATATAAAGGTCATATCAATGTCACCTGTAAAGGTTAGTAAGCAAAGTCTGAGATTTCTCATTAAAGTTTGGATGAAAAGCTCTGAATTTTTCCTTGTTAGAGAACAGTAACTTATGCAAAAAGTCCTGAAACATTCAAAAGTTTACAGAAGGTCACATTAAGGTCACATTAAGGTCACATAAAGGTCACCTGTAAAGGTCACCTGTAAAGGTTAGTAAGCAAAGTCTGAGATTTCTCATTAAAGTTTGGATGAAAAGCTCTGAATTTTTCCTTGTTAGAGAACAGTAACTTATGCAAAAAGTCCTGAAACATTCAAAAGTTTACAGAAGGTCACATTAAGGTCACATTAAGGTCACATAAAGGTCACCTGTAAAGGTCACCTGTAAAGGTTAGTAAGCAAAGTCTGAGATTTCTCATTAAAGTTTGGATGAAAAGCTCTGAATTTTTCCTTGTTAGAGAACAGTAACTTGTGCAAAAAGTACTGAAACATTCAAAAGTTTACAGAAGGTCACATTAAGGTCACCTGTAAAGGTCACATTAAGGTCACATTAATGTCACCTGTAAAGGTTAGTAAGCAAAGTCTGAGATTTCTCATTAAAGTTTGGATGAAAAGCTTTGAATGTTTCCTTGTTAGAGAACAGTAACTTGTGCAAAAAGTACTGAAACATTCAAAAGTTTATAGAAGGTCACATTAAGGTCATATAAAGGTCACATTAAGGTCACCTGTAAAGGGTAGTAAGCAAAGTCTGAGATTTCTCATTAAAGTTTGGATGAAAAGCTCTGAATTTTTCCTTGTTAGAGAACAGTAACTCGTGCAAAAAGTACTGAAACATTCAAAAGTTTACAGAAGGTCACATTAAGATCAACTGTAAAGGTTTTGATGTATTTTACGTTCATCCTGAAATTTCACCCAAAACATCCCATAGTTTTTGTGAGTCATGCATAATTAGTTATTCCAAACTGTTTCAAGTCTTACATCTGATTTTCAGAACCCTTTTGTCTATGTTTATTTTGTGTTTTTGGCTAATTGTTGGCGACACCCTGCTGCAGCTGTGCTGATAACTAACAAAAACAACATTTCTGTTGAGCAAATCTTCAGAAAAAGCTGTAAAATCTTCATTTTCGGTGTTGTTGTTGTTTTCAGGCTGAGGCGTGATCGTGTTTTCCAGCTAATAGCTAGAAGCTAAAGTCACCTGATGTTAACAGAAAGTCTTCAGACCGACAGAAGTCTCAGTTTGTTCAAACATCTGGAACTCAGCCCAACTTTGTGATTATCACTGATTGGAGCATTTACTGCATATTCATTTACTTTTGGACAATTTTAACAGAACTGCAAAGAAGTTATATGAAATATTAACTTTTAATATCTGCATTTGTGAAATCAAATCAAAATATCCACAATCATAACGTATCACACAGTGGCCTGAATCTCTCCAACCCCAGGTCCACCCCAGGTCCAACCCCAGGTCCACCCCCCAGGTCCACCCCCAGGTCCACCCCCCAGATCCACCCCCAGGTCCACCCCAGGTCCAACCCCAGATCCACCCCCAGGTCCAACCCCAGGTCCCCCCCAGATCCACCCCCAGATCCACCCCCAGATCCACCCCCAGGTGCAACCCCAGGTCCACCCCCAGGTCCACCCCCAGGTCCCCCCCAGATCCACCCCCAGGTGCAACCCCAGATCCACCCCCAGATCCACCCCCAGGTGCAACCCCAGGTCCACCCCAGGTCCAACCCCAGATCCACCCCCAGGTCCAACCCCAGGTCCCCCCCAGGTCCACCCCCAGATCCACCCCCAGATCCACCCCCAGGTGCAACCCCAGGTCCACCCCCAGGTCCACCTCCAGGTCCCCCCCAGATCCACCCCCAGATCCACCCCCAGGTGCAACCCCAGATCCACCCCCAGATCCACCCCCAGGTGCAACCCCAGATCCACCCCCAGATCCACCCCAGGTCCACCCCCAGGTCCAACCCCAGGTCCATCCCCAGGTCCACCCCCAGGTCCCCCCCACATCCACCCCCAGATCCACCCCCAGGTGCAACCCCAGATCCACCCCCAGATCCACCCCAGGTCCACCCCCAGGTCCAACCCCAGGTCCACCCCCAGGTCCAAACCCCAGGTCCATCCCCAGGTCCACCCCCAGGTCCACCCCAGGTCCACCCCCAGGTCCAACCCCAGGTCCACCCCCAGGTCCAAACCCCAGGTCCATCCCCAGGTCCACCCCAGGTCCAAACCCCAGGTCCATCCCCAGGTCCATCCCCAGGTCCACCCCAGGTCCACCCCAGGTCCAAACCCCAGGTCCATCCCCAGGTCCACCCCCAGGTCCACCCCAGGTCCAAACCCCAGGTCCATCCCCAGGTCCACCCCAGGTCCACCCCAGGTCCAAACCCCAGGTCCATCCCCAGGTCCATCCCCAGGTCCAACCCCAGGTCCACCCCCAGGTCCAAACCCCAGGTCCATCCCCAGGTCCACCCCCAGGTCCCCCCCAGGTCCACCCCCAGGTCCACCCCAGGTCCATCCCCAGGTCCAAACCCCAGGTCAACCCCAGGTCCACCCCCAGGTCCAACCTCAGGTCCACCCCAGGTCCAACCCCAGATCCACCCCCAGGTCCAACCCCAGATCCAACCCCAGGTCCACCCCCAGGTCCACCCCCAGGTCCAACCTCAAGTCCACCCCAGGTCCAACCCCAGATCCACCCCCAGGTCCAACCCCAGATCCAACCCCAGGTCCACCCCCAGGTCCACCCCAGGTCCAACCCCAGATCCAACCCCAGGTCCACCCCCAGGTTAACCCCAGGTCCACCCCCAGGTCCAAACCCCAGGTCCAACCCCAGGTCCACCCCGAGGTCCAACCCCAGGTCCACCCCCAGGTCCACCCCCAGGTCAACCCCAGGTCCACCCCGAGGTCCAAACCCCAGGTCCAAACCCCAGGTCCAAACCCCAGGTCCACCCCCAGGTCCAACCCCAGGTCCACCCCCAGGTCCACGCCCAGGTCCAACCCCAGGTCCACCCCCAGGTCCACCCCCAGGTCCAAACCCCAGGTCCATCCCCAGGTCCACCCCCAGGTCCACCCCAGGTCCAACCCCAGGTCCATCCCCAGGTCCACCCCAGGTCCACCCCCAGGTCCACCCCAGGTCCACCCCCAGGTCCACCCCCAGGTCCACCCCCACGGTTTTATTTACCCCAAAAAAGTGCAAAAAACACACAAAATCAAGTAACTACACAGGGGCCTTAAAAGAGGTCAAATGAACAAAACTGAACTGAAGTCATTACAGCAACTTAACCGACAAAGTAACTCCAAACTCACTGCTGAACAGAATCAAACTGAGGGAACACGCAACAAACAGAAGAGACTCAAACACTGGCCGATCAGAGCAGTCTGACACATAAAGGGAAACAAATACTAACAGATAATCTAACAAACAACCAAAACAGTTAGTTTACACTAATTCCAATCAAACAAGTTGATAACTCAAAGTATAAAATATTTAAGACAAATGAATGTATTATCCCCCCATGAGGCAGCAGTTGTTGGTATGGCCCATTCAGCTCAGGGGTGTTTATCCCAGTCTGATGGTACCTGACTCACAGGTAAACCTCCACACCCCCAGTTCACAGTCTAATTATTCTTATCTGTTGCTTGTACAATGATTACAAAACAGTGATTTCTCCCTTGGGTCCCTCTTTTGAACACAAACTTTTTCTACAACATGATTTAGATCTAACATGCTCATTGTGTCTCAGTCCCTCCTGTTATTGCGTCTGTTTGTAGGTCAGTTATTAGTGTGGTTGCTTACTATTATTTTGTGCTGTTGTAGAATAGACAATGAGCATAAAGTCATGATATAAATGTATTTCCAAATCAGTTTAAATCTGAGTTTTTAACCTAAAATGTAGAGAAACAGATAAATGACCCGTTCAGATGTAATTAAACGTCTTTCTGATGCTGTTGTTGGTTAGATGATAAAATCCTGCTTATGGACATATAAGTACACTTCCTGTTTATTATCTAATACTGCGGTGACGCACCAAAGGGGGCGGGGACTGTACTCCCGCGAGGACCAGTCTGTTGAGGAGAAGGAAGCGGTGATGTCTCACTCTGTGCACATTAAAGAAAACCACAACAGAAAACAGATTATTTCATCTCCTGAGGCAATTAATTTCATGAATGAATGAATTAATTCATCCAGAATCTGAGGCAGAAACAGAGTTTTTCTCAGTTCTCAGCAGCTTTAAAGTGAATCTCTGGTCTGAGCTCCTTTATTCTCCAACACAGCCTGAACCCTCTGAGACAAGCTTTCTGTCATTTCTTTAAGGAGTCTTCAGGAATAGTTCTCCAGGCTTCTTGAAGGACATCCCAAAGCTCTTCTTTGGATGTGGGCTGCCTTTTGTTCCGTTCTCTGTCAGATGATCCCACACTGCTTCAGTAATGTTGAGGTCCGGGCTCTGGGGAGGATTCATCCCTCCATAAGACCTGTTGCCACTGATTTTCAGTCCACTTCTTGTGTCATTTGGCACAGCTCAGCCTTTTCTCCCTGTTTCCCTTCCTTAAGAACGGCTTCTTGACAGCCACCCTTCCATGGAGACCATTTCTGATGAGGCTTGGGCCAACAGTAGATGGATCAGCTGAAGGTCCAGATGCATCTCTCAGGTCCTGTCAGGTCACAGCTGGATTTTTTCCTCTTTCTTAAGGACATCACTTTCAGATCCTGTTCATCTTCTGTAGATAGTTTTTTAGGCCTGACACTTCTTCTTTTGTCCTCCACTTGTCCAGTTTCCTCAAATGTTTTAAGGACACACTGCACACCATGCTGAGATATGCCAAGTTTTCAGCTAATAGCTCTTTGGGAATCACCTTGTTGCTGCAGAAATCCTATTTTCTGTCTGTCAAACTGTGTTTTCTTTGCTGTTTTTCATAGATGCAGCTAAAGAAATGGGAACAAATGATGTGTCTTTGTGACAGGCTGCTGGTAACAAAGAGCCTAAAGATCCAGTTTAAAATGGCTTCTTTGCTAAGTTGTCTGTTCTGTGTCGACACAACACTGGTTCATCCCTTGAGTTAGGAGCCTTTTTTCTGCCTGAAGGGTTCAAAGGTCAGAGTTAAGTGGCTGAACAAAGAAAAAACACATTCCTCTGAAAATGCTCAGGAACAAGGACTGAAGATGAGGGAAAAAGCAGAAAATGTCGAAAGAAAAACTCTGAAAGAGCTTCAGAAAGCTGCAGAAGTGTTGATCAGGACACTTTAAAGGTTACAGGAAAGTCATAAAGAAATTCTGTTCTTCTTGCTTGTAGTGAATCATCGCTTTTCATAGACGATCTTTGCCCAGTCTCATCGCGAGCTCCTCTCCTCCGCGCAGCCTCCCTGTATCCTAGCGCGAGCATCACTGCGCACAGAAGCATCCACAGAGTCACCGTCTCACCGAGCGGACCTCCACTGCTCCGTCAGCGGACGTATGAAGGCTTTATCCCCCGGATCGGCCGCTGGTTGTCGGTGATTCCTCTCGCTGTCGTCGCTCCTTTATGGATGTGAAGTGAAAGCGGGCGGCAGTCAGTCGGTGTCTCTCCATCTCTGCGCTCTTCTTCCCCGCTCGGTCAGGACCGCATCCTGCCCCGAACCACAAAATGGCGGACATCATCGAGCTGGGACCCACCTACGGTGAGAGCCCGGCCCTTTCTGCTTCATCTGCCTGCCGCTCACCGTCGAAACAACTCGCTTTAAATGCTCCACATGGAGCTTCATGGTGTTTTCTGGGTGTTTTTATCTTAAAAACAACAGGTTTCATAGAGAAAGATGGCCTGTGCTATTTTTACAAGTTGACTGCACCCACTTATTGAAGCGTTACTAGGCCGAAACACCTATTATTTCATATTTTTATTGTTTTTTTTTATAGTTGAATCATTAAAATGTGTTTGTTTTAGCCTGCTCTCACCCAAAGTCAATGTTAACTCGACTGTAACAGCTTCGGCTGTAAATATTTACAACCAGACAGGGTGAAATTGGTGATTTATAAAAGAAAACCTCTTAAAATCACCTGTTATTTGGTTATAGAATAAGCGAAATACTGTGAGATGCGGCGCGCGAGTCGCAAAATGAACCTTTTGTGGGAGAAAATGCGAACTATTGTGAATAAAACCATCCCCACAGACGCATTATAACAGGGCATTCATGCGCTCCCACGCACAGTCTGCCTCGCTGCTGTGCGTGCGTGCGCGTGCCAGTACGGGTGGGTATGGGGTGACGTCATGTCTATACCCAGTCGACAGGGGGTGAAAAAAGCCGATAAATCTTCAAATGTTTCTCTTCTTTTCACTTAGAAGCGCCGCGTTTTCGTTGATGACGTCACCTACGCGAGTTTTAGGTGGAAATTTCCGTTTGAACATGATGAGATTGAACAAAAATTAGGCCTGTTTTCATCCTGCGGTCCACCTCGGACTCTGCAGCTCTGCAGTCTGCGTTTATGACACTTTGTAAGCAGAAGAAGGACTTAAATCTGTCTGAAATGATCACAGAACAGGGCAGTTTGTGTCCCAAAAAGCTGAAATTCACACGTCTTTAAGGACAAACTGACTGTCACTGGCAGGTTAGACGGTTTTTATTGTCATGTGACCGTCCATTTTGGAAACACCCATCAGTTCTGTTGCCAGGTGATCCGAGTTGTCTTTATTGGTCATTTGTCAGCATGTGAAATGATTCGGAGCAGAAACTCTGGTGCTGCTCAGCAGGATGTTTGGATCATTCAGGATGAAGCTTTGGAGGCATTTACTGGAACTGGAGCAGATCAGATGTTTCAGCTCAGAGTTGATGGAGCAGCTGCCATCAGCAGTGAAGATAAGTGAGCAGAACCTGTGGCACCAGAACCTGTGGCAGCAGAACCTGTGGCACCATGCATGCCCACGCCATCACCCCCCCCCACCGTGTTCAGCAGAGCAGCTGCTATGCTGTGGATCTTGGTTCCTGTTGGTCTCCACTCTTTCTTCCTGCCATCACTCTGATGCAGGTTCATCTGGGTCCGGTCTGTCCAGAACACCTTTTTCCAGAACTCTGCAGCTCCTTTAAGG
Source organism: Leuresthes tenuis (assembly GCF_036924035.1). Classification (NCBI taxonomy): domain Eukaryota; kingdom Metazoa; phylum Chordata; class Actinopteri; order Atheriniformes; family Atherinopsidae; genus Leuresthes; species Leuresthes tenuis. The sequence continues at coordinate 1,819,401 of NW_027325364.1, forward strand.
ACTTTTTGGCAAACTGTGACGTGTCCATCCTGTTTCTGTGGCTAACTAGCGGTTAGCATGTAGCAGTGGCTAACTAGCGGTTAGCATGTAGCAGTGTAGCCTCTGTGCTTCTGCTCATGAAGTCTTCTGTGGACAGTCGTCTCTGACAGAGACACACCTGCCTCCTGCAGATGGTTCTGATCCGTTGGACGGGCCTTTGAGGGTTCTTCTGTCTTCCTCGGCCTACCAGAGCATTCTTTCTTCTTCATGATGTTCCAGACAGCTGATGCTGGTGATCCTGAGGTTTGACTCACGTCTCTGATGGTTTGTTCTGGTTTTCAGCCTCATAACAGCTTCAGAAACAAGCCGAGGTGTCTGATCCCTGAGGAACCACACACCTGAGGAACCACACACACCTGAGGAACCACACACACCTGAGGAACCACACACCTGAGGAACCACACACCTGAGGAACCACACACACCTGAGGAACCACACACACCTGAGGAACCACACACACCTGAGGAACCACACACACCACAGGAACCACACACACCTGAGGAACCACACACACCTGAGGATCCACACACACCACAGGAACCACACACACCTGAGGAACCACACACACCTGAGGAACCACACACACCACAGGAACCACACACACCTGAGGAACCACACACACCTGAGGAACCACACACACCACAGGAACCACACACACCTGAGGAACCACACACACCTGAGGATCCACACACACCACAGGAACCACACACACCTGAGGAACCACACACACCTGAGGAACCACACACACCTGAGGAACCACACACACCACAGGAACCACACACACCTGAGGAACCACACACACCTGAGGAACCACACACCTGAGGAACCACACACACCTGAGGATCCACACACACCTGAGGAACCACACACACCTGAGGAACCACACACACCACAGGAACCACACACACCTGAGGAACCACACACACCTGAGGAACCACACACCTGAGGAACCACACACACCTGAGGAACCACACACACCACAGGAACCACACACACCTGAGGAACCACACACACCTGAGGAACCACACACCTGAGGAACCACACACCTTAGGAACCACACACACCTGAGGAACCACACACACCTGAGGAACCACACACACCACAGGAACCACACACACCTGAGGAACCACACACACCTGAGGAACCACACACCTGAGGAACCACACACACCTGAGGATCCACACACACCTGGAACACACCTGAGGAACCACACACACACCTGAGGAACCACACACACACCTGGAACACACCTGAGGAACCACACACACCTGGAACACACCTGAGGAACCACACACCTGAGGAACCACACACACCTGGAACACACCTGGAACACACCTGAGGAACCACACACACCTGAGGAACCACACACACCTGGAACACACCTGAGGAACCACACACACCTGGAACACACCTGAGGAACCACACACACCTGAGGAACCACACACACCTGGAACAGACCTGAGGAACCACACACACCTGAGGAACCACACACACCTGGAACACACCTGAGGAACCACACACACCTGAGGAACCACACACACACCTGAGGAACCACACACACCTGGAACACACCTGAGGAACCACACACACCTGAGGAACCACACACACCTGAGGAACCACACACACCTGGAACACACCTGAGGAACCACACACACCTGGAACACACCTGAGGAACCACACACACCTGAGGATCCACACACACCTGGAACACACCTGAGGAACCACACACACCTGAGGAACCACACACACCTGAGGAACCACACACCTGAGGAACCACACACACCTGGAACACACCTGAGGAACAACACACACCTGAGGAACCACACACACCTGGAACACACCTGAGGAACCACACACACCTGAGGATCCACACACACCTGAGGATCCACACACACCTGAGGAACCACACACACCTGAGGAACCACACACACCTGGAACACACCCGAGGAACCACACACACCTGGAACACACCTGAGGAACCACACACACCTGAGGAACCACACACACCTGAGGAACCACACACACCTGGAACACACCTGAGGAACCACACACACCTGGAACACACCTGAGGAACCACACACACCTGGAACACACCTGAGGAACCACACACACCTGGAACACACCTGAGGAACCACACACACCTGGAACACACCTGAGGAACCACACACACCTGGAACACACCTTAGGAACCACACACACCTGGAACACACCTGAGGAACCACATACACCTGAGGAACCACACACACCTGAGGAACCACACACACCTGGAACACATTTGAGGAACCACACACACCTGGAACACATTTGAGGAACCACACACACCTGGAACACACCTGAGGAACCACACACACCTGGAACACACCTGAGGAACCACACACACCTGGAACACACCTGAGGAACCACACACACCTGGAACACACCTGAGGAACCACACACACCTGGAACACACCTGGAACACACCTGGAACACACCTGTCCCAAACATTATGGAGCCTGAATGAGACGGTGGATAAAAAGGGTTTAATGTTCTTCTTCTTATTCGGATCAAAGAAAAAAGCGGCAGGTCATCGTTAACATTCCTCCCTGAACGTTTGAAACTTTCACTCCTGTCATGCTTTCGCTGTAGTTGAAGGAACATCTGTAAAAACGACCCCTCTGTGGCAGAATCTGGGTAACAGACAGATGTGACCTCCTTTGTCTGAGCCACAGTCACACGGCTATCGGGGGGCTTATAGAGGGATTTCTGCACAGGCACTCTACTGGGCCCACTTCATCCACACGCCCCCCTGCAGCACAGTTTATTCACTCCGTGCTCTGTGACAGTCGGCTAACTTCACGCAGAGTTTGCTGCTGATAGTTTTGTGCAACATGGCAGGATATTTATCAGATTTAGACGACTTTGAGTAAGATGGACGTTCTTACCGGAGTAAATAAACTGTGCTGCAGGGGGGCGTCGATGACGTCATCTCAGTAGACGAGTCTGTAGAAAGCCCTCTATAAGCCCCCCGATAGCCGCCAATAACAACAACACAGCAGCTATGAACTAACAGAGCTATAGTACACGTTCATTCATTCATTCTTCTTAAAGTATTGGTGAAATAGCGTCCTTCTGTTCTCCGCTAGCTTCCTTCTGTTCTTTGCTAGCTTCCTTCTGTTCTTTGCTAGCTTCCTTCTGTTCTCCGCTAGCTTCCTTCTGTTCTCTGCTAGCTTCCTTCTGTTCTTTGCTAGCTTCCTTCTGTTCTTTGCTAGCGTCCCTCTGTTCTCCCCTAGCGTCCTTCTGGTCTCTTCTAGCTTCCTTCTGTTCTCCCCTAGCGTCCTTCTCGTCTCTTCTAGCTTCCTTCTGTTCTCCCCTAGCGTCCTTCTGGTCTCTTCTAGCTTCCTTCTGTTCTCCCCTAGCATCCTTCTGGTCTCTTCTAGCTTCCTTCTGTTCTCCACTAGCGTCCTTCTGGTCTCTTCTAGCGTCCTTCTGGTCTCTTCTAGCTTCCTTCTGTTCTCCGCTAGCTTCCTTCTGTCCTCTTCTAGCTTCCTTCTGCTAACAAGCCGACTGATTTCCATTAAAATGCTAACATGAAATGTCTCCTTGTGTTTGTTCTGCTCAGTGGACTCGATACTTGAACTGGCAGCTTTCTGCTGAGATGCTGTAGCATTGACGTTGTGCTATCGTGCTAAGCTAACTGGCTTTTACAATGGGCACACTGTTCAGTATTTTCTCTTTTCTTTTCTTTGAAATGCTCCCAAACTTTAGACATTTTTCCTCTGATTTTGCTCCTCGTTGTTTCCTCCATCAAACCAAGCTGCTACAAAATGTAGAAAAAGGGATAAATTCATACGACCACAGTGAGAAAAATGTGACTCACCTGGTTGTCACAGAAACAGTGACCTGCATGTGAATGACTGACGTTAGCGTGACGTTAGCGGGACGTTTGGGTGTGTGTGAACATGGCTGAAGAACGCCACGTGTTGTGTTTGTTTGGTTCATTTTAGAAGCTTTTACCTCAGAGATGAACATTTTTCTTGGTGTAACAGATGAGATCTCTGCTGGCCTGCTGAGCCGCACACACAGCTGAGTTTGGGGGTGTGTGTGTGTGTGTGTGTGTGTGTGAGAGTGTGTGTGTGTGTGAGAGTGTGTGTGTGTGTGTGTGAGAGTGTTGCTAGGCTGCTTTCAGCTCTTTCCAAAACATGACATCATCTGATGGGAGTCTGAATGAAAGCCGACAACAACAACAACAGGAAGGAGGCTTTTCTGCGGACGCTGACCTTTAACCCCTCGTGTTTCTCGGGTCGTCTGGTCAGCGCAGAGACGGGCGACTCAGAGCGATTCCCGTCCTTACGACAGCGTGAAAATGTTTCTGTTTCACACGCTTCGCTGCTGCGAGTCTTTAAGGAGAACAAAGGGAGGAGGTCACAGAGCCTGAGGGACAACAATGCTGCTCTGTCCGCTGAAAACAAAGACCTCCACTAACTCCTCCTCCTCCTCTTCTTCTTCTTCTTCTTCTTCCTCCTCCTCCTGCTCTTCCTCCTCCTCCTCTTCCTCCTCCTCCTCTTCCTTCCTCCTCCTCCTCATCTTCTTCTTCCTCCTCCTCCTCCTCTTCCTTCTTCCTCCTCTTCTTCCTCCTCCTCCTCTTCTTCTTCCTCCTCTTCCTTCTTCCTCCTCCTCCTCCTCCTCCTGCTCTTTTTCCTCCTCCTGCTCTTCCTCCTCCTCCTCTTCCTCCTCCTCCTCTTCCTTCCTCCTCCTCCTCCTCATCTTCTTCTTCCTCCTCCTCCTCCTCTTCCTTCTTCCTCCTCCTCTTCTTCCTCCTCCTCCTCTTCTTCTTCCTCCTCTTCCTTCTTCCTCCTCGTCTTCCTCCTCATCCTCCTCCTGCTCTTCCTCCTCCTCCTCCTCTTCTTCCCCCCCTCCTCCATGGTGACATCATCGTGGTGACATCATCGTGGTGACATCATCTAAGCATGAAGTCACTTCATATCCCAGCAGTGGGTCCTGATGTGTCTCTTCAGCAGAACTCGGACAGCTTTATATAATCAGCTTAAAGAACATTTAATATCTTTTAGGGGGATTGTTTTCGCTCGACTGCTGCTCACATTTGGATCTTTGTTTCTAATTTCTCTCAACTGTGGGTTTAAACCTGCAGTTGGATGATTTTTGGTCAAATAAAACCTTGTTTTTTATGTTTGTGGCACATGTAAAGCTGCTGGATCAGGGGTTCACTTAGTTTTACTCAGTGCTGCTGTGTTCTGTCTCAGTAAATAATCACAGGGTGACAGTGAATCTGTTTTCTTCTTCTCTCATTTTTCTGTTTTATTTGTTTAATCTTGAATCACTTTAAAGCAAAATCTGCATTTTACTTCTGAAATAAAGAGAAATATAGATTTTTCTGTGAACTAAAAGCATCTTTTCTGCCTCTGTGTGTCTCAGCCATGTCTCCGGTGCTGGCGGGCTTCCTTGGAGCTGGTGTTCTGGTTCTGGTCGTGGTGGTTCTGGTGCTGCTGTGGACCTTCTGTCAGCGCCGCTACCTTCGAGTCACCGGACGCTACAAGCTCCACGGCGACCGATACTGTGACGCCGAGGACCCCCCGTACAAGTTCATCCACATGCTGAAGGGCATCAGCATTTACCCAGAATCCCTCAGCAGCAGCAAGAGGATTGTTCGCGGCATCCGACGCGCCGAACGCTCCGACCGTGACGGCGAGCGAGGCTGCCCAGCCGCCGGCGCCGCAGGAAGAGGGATGGTGCTGGTGGACGCGGAGAACAACATCCTGGACGTCCCCGGTCAGCTGCAGATGAGTCACCTGGTGCCGCCTGCCGGGCCGGGCCCCGCCCACAGCCAGGCCCGGGTCGAGAGGGCGTTACCGGTCCGCGCCGATTACTGCTGCCTGGACAGCAGCTCGGCCAGCAGCAGCCAAACCAGCAGCAAGACGGCGTCCCCCTTCACGCCCGCCTCCTCAGAACCGGAGCCCGAGCCCAGCCTGGGGTCCATCAGCCTCACCGTCGACTACAACTTCCCCAAAAAGGCGCTGGTGGTGACCATCGTCGGGGCCCGGGGCCTCCCCGCCATGGACGAGCAGGCGGGAAGCTCAGACCCGTACGTGAAGATGACCATCCTGCCCGAGAAGAAGCACCGCGTGAAGACCCGCGTGCTGAGGAAGACTCTGGACCCGCTGTTCGACGAGACCTTCACCTTCTACGGCGTGGCCTACAGCTCGCTGCCCGAGCTCACCCTGCACTTCCTGGTTCTCAGCTTTGACCGCTTTGCCCGCGACGACGTCATCGGGGAGGCCGTGGTGCCGCTGAAAGGCGTGGACCCGAGCACGGGCCGAGTCCACCTGAGCCAGCAGATCACCAAACGGAACATGCAGGTGAGCGTCCGTCACTTTCTGTTAGATTTCACTTTTTATTTGGAAAATTTCCTGCTGAATCACCGAGAAAATCAGCAAAGTTACAGGTTTGTTACGAGGAAGCAGCCTCAGCTGTTCCCGTGAGACTCAGCTCATAGTGAGACGCCGACCCGTGAAAACGCTCCTCTGCACGCCGTGTGACCAGCAGCTGCTGCTTCAGGCAATCAGACATCACATCTTTGTCTTTACCAGGTTGGATTCTTGGGAGAATTTAAACACATTACGACGAACTGGAGACGCTTGGAAAAGAGATTTTATTTCCTCTCTGTTTGAAATAATCATCACCGAACCTCTCAGTTGTCCTGCAGAGATTAAAAAGATTAAAAAGAGAAAGATTTACATTATGAACCAGCTTTTAGCCACAGAAACGGGACCATAGAACAGCAGCTATTAGCTTTCCCAGCTAACATCCGGCTGTGCTAACATGTGTTAGTTCTCTCCTGTGTTAGCTTCTCTCCTGTGTTAGCTTCTCTCCTGTGTTAGCTACTCTACTGTGTTAGCTTCTCTCCTGTGTTAGCTACTCTCCTGTGTTAGCTTCTCTCCTGTGTTAGCTACTCTACTGTGTTAGCTTCTCTCCTGTGTTAGCTTCTCTCCTGTGTTAGCTTCTCTCCTGTGTTAGCTACTCTCCTGTGTTAGCTTCTCTCCTGTGTTAGCTTCTCTCCTGTGTTAGCTACTCTCCTGTGTTAGTTACTCTCCTGTGTTAGCTTATCTCCTGTGTTAGCTACTCTCCTGTGTTAGCTACTCTCCTGTGTTAGCTTCTCTCCTGTGTTAGCTTATCTCCTGTGTTAGCTACTCTCCTGTGTTAGCTACTCTCCTGTGTTAGCTACTCTCCTGTGTTAGCTTATCTCTCGTTATGTTTAATCTGCTGAACCCGATGTTCAGCGCCGTGTTTACTGCCTCCTCTGACACGCTTCTTTAGTTTTAATTCAACTAAAGAAGCATTTATATCAGAGTTCAGCTTTTCCTGAGCGTTAGAAGTGCTGCTCGCTGTTGTGTGAAACTAACTTCATCTGCAGCGACAGTTTCCACGTCTCAAAGCTGCAGTTTTCCTGCATACGTTCACTTCATCGGTCTTTCCTGTTGTTGCCAACACATTTCAGTGCATTACTGCCACCTGCTGGTCAGTGGAATAATGACTGCTCTGATCTGACCTGATCAAGTTACCTGGAGGTGTGTTCGCTTTGTGCAGCATCGCTCTCATGAACCTTTGTGTGTTTTCAGTGTGAGAGTCGTGGCGAGCTGCTGGCGTCTCTGTCCTATCAGCCGGTGTCTCACCGCCTCAGCGTGGTCGTCCTGAAGGCTCGACACCTTCCGAAGATGGACATCACCGGCCTGTCAGCCAGTGAGTACAACCCACACAAACAAAGGAGGCTTTTTTCCTTTAAAATGCAATTTACAAAATGTTATTTGATGAAAAAGGTGCTTCTAAAAGAGCTCCTGGGACACCAATCCTCCTCCGTCTGTTTGTTTTAGTGAGCGACTCTGATGTTGTGCAGAAATATATTTCAGATTCATGTCAGCTGCCAGAATGAAAGTCCTCTCCTTAGATTCTGGTTCTGTTGGTCGAGTTCTGGGCCTTTTCCAGTGCTCTTTTCTAATCGGGAACCAATTATTCACATCTGAGCAGCTGAGCAGGAAGCGTTTGGCCGTTAGCTCGCACAGCTAACAGGAAGCGTTCGGCCGTTAGCTCGCACGGCTAACAGGAAGCGTTCGGCCGTCAGCTCGCGCAGCTAACAGGAAGCGTTTGGCCGTCAGCTCGCGCAGCTAACAGGAAGCGTTCGGCCGTTAGCTCGCACGGCTAACAGGAAGCGTTGGGCCGTCAGCTCGCGCAGCTAACAGGAAGCTTTGGGCCGTCAGCTCGCGCAGCTAACAGGAAGCGTTGGGCCGTCAGCTCGCGCAGCTAACAGGAAGCTTTGGGCCGTCAGCTCGCGCAGCTAACAGGAAGCGTTGGGCCGTCAGCTCGCGCAGCTAACAGGAAGCGTTGGGCCGTTAGCTCGCACGGCTAACAGGAAGCGTTCGGCCGTCAGTTCGCGCAGCTAACAGGAAGCGTTCCGCCGTTAGCTCGCGCAGCTAACAGGAAGCGTTGTTTCTTTGAAGATTCAGAGGGTGAGAATTCCCCTTAGAGTGATGGGTCAGAGAGGGCGTGGCTTTCAACGGGTCGACCAGGTGGTGATGACGAGGAAAAGGTGGAGGTAGATGGGGGGGGGGGGGGGGGGGGGGATCAGGATCTGATTAAAGACATTTTACTGATTCTTCCTGACGTTCATTTCACTGATTTTCTGTTGTTTTTATGTGGATAAAATGACAGAAAAATATGAAAATGATCAGAAGTTGGAGCAGCTTTGTTCATAGTTGTGTTCATGTGGAAATGTGATGTCATCAGTGATGTCACCAAATGTAAATGAGGTGATTGGATTGACTCCCGTCACAGTTTCCCTTTATCTCTGCAGATGTTTGAAATCTTAATGTCAAAATGTTGGTTTCCTCCTAAAAGAAAACCTCACAGATCCATTTTCTTCTGTTCCTCAGACCCGTACGTGAAGGTGAACGTCTTCTACGGCCGTAAGCGCATCGCCAAGAAGAAGACCCACGTCAAGAAGTGCACGCTGAACCCCGTCTTCAACGAGTCCTTCATCTACGACATCCCGCCTGAGCTCCTGCCCGAGATCTCTGTGGAGTTCCTGGTGGTCGACTTCGACCGGACCACCAAGAACGAGGTGCTGGGCCGCCTGCTGCTCGGCCTGCACAGCCCGTCCTCCTCCGGCGCCTCCCACTGGAGGGAGGTGTGTGAAAACCCCCGCCGGCAGATATCCAAATGGCACAACCTGAGCGAGTACTGAGGAGGAGGAGGAGCTCCAGAAACCAGCTGACACCACCGACAAGCTGGGACTCCACCAGTGGACGCCACTGGGAAAAAAGACTCAGTGTACAGCACATGCACACACACACACACACACATCTGCAACACACACACATCTGCAACACACACACACTGTTGTGATCATAGTTAAACTCTCCGTCTCTATTATCTCTCAACAACCACGACATTTGCAAGCGTAAGAAAAGCCCCGCAGTTCTTTTGCTACAGCCGGTAAACTAAAAGCTGTTTTTCAGAACCATGACGTCCATTTCTAAGACTGTTCTTGTGTTTCCTCTGGCTGTCTGTGTGTAGACGGGGGGGAAGGAATGCTCAAATAATGATTTAAAAAAAAAAGAAGAAGAAATTCAAGGAAAAAAGAAAAAGATCCCCCTCTTGCTGTTGTCATGCAGTTCATCGCATGTCTGTCTGAAAAGAAAAACTAAAAAACTGAAGATCTGAGAGCTGCTGACGTCACCGACTGATCCACAGGAAGAAACTTCAGCTCTGACAGAACAAAAAGTCCAATGTGATCAAAACTTAATGCATATAACTAAATATATCCAAGTATAACTACTCGTCAGTAGGACCCAATAAGAAACCGCTACAAACCCCCTCCGACGTCTCGCTCTGCAGCTCCACCTCGCAGGACGGGTCCTCCACGCTTTGGGGGGACGGTGGTTGTTTTAGTGGCAGCATGTCGGACTCCACCCCCGTTAGAGATCATTTCCACGCCTCGCTCCTGCAGCAGAACGTACGACTGCACCCCGATCCGGGAGGAAGTGGACCACGCTCTAGATTTTAACATGAATGTGGATTAAAAAACAGACTAACATCTCCTGACTGACCATAGATGATGATGAAGCGGCCCTCTGTCCACGGGGGCTGAAAGATGATGTAAAATACTTGTTTGTAATATGAATGCACTGCTGTGCTGAAGCAGAGGGCAGCTGTGGTGCTGATGGGGGGTTTTGGGCCTGTTATCCAACACAAGGGGCACGAATTCCTGTAGTTTTAGCTAAAATTCCACACAAAGTACAGGACAACGGCTACTTTTTCCAGCGTTTTCCATCTACATTCACATTGTCCTGTTTTAGGGTCCACTTCACCCTTCTCTGTTGCCTGTTTTTGGACGAGTGATGCTCACCTAGGACTGGGCGATGTGGCCAATAACAAATATCTGGATATTTTTTAGCTGTATAGTGTCTGAGAAGGTACCGTTCAATCGATTAATTCGACTTTCAGGACCGTTTCTTCTTAAAGAAACTGGGTTTTCGCTTTAACTTCCACTGCTCCCTCTGGGCTTCCGTAGTTCAGGCGTCACAGTTTGGACATTTATCGGCTCTGGCTCCGATCAGCATTAGTTTGAATGCCCTTCATTTAAAGTGACGGTGCTGCAGGAGTGGGCGTAGCTCACCTTTTCTTTACAGAAACTCACGTTTAGCTCTGAAACCAGCAGCAACAGCAGCTCACTCTCAGCTCCGCTGTGTGGGCAGGTGACCAAAGTCCAGTTTGTTCCCTAAAAAAGGCCCAGTCTCTGCTGCTGTTTGGAACTGGTCCGGTTCTCCAGAGTCAGACCTGGAACAAACCGCGGTCCATCGCAGAGTTTATTCAAAGGTTGTTGCAGCTAACCGCAGCAGCGCTAATTTATTGCAGCATCTCAGCCAGAGGGGGAGAAATGTGGCTAAAGGCCGCCGCAACCAGCTGCTGCAGAGCAGGTAATGTTAGCGGGATCATTTTCAACGTGTCCCTATGACAGAGGGCGACGCGGTGGGAGGAGCTTACAGATCAGAGCATGTTTCTACAGACATGTTGGCCGTTTATACGGTGGAGGAGCCGGTGGATTGTAGAGGCCAAAGCTTTAAGCCCCTGAGCTGATTTTACCTTAAAGTAGGAGTCGGTGTTGCTACTTGAACACTTTGTCCATTTATTCCTCTGGCTTCTCGTACACGTAAAACATCCACATTGAGCATATGTCGCTTCGGCGCTCAAAAACTGTCAAGACAAGGAAGGTTCCTACCTTACGTAGCTATGACCGCTGATTACCCGGTGAGACCTGACTCAGGAGCCTTTATGGCTCCTACAGCCGGGTTTATCCTCAGGATGAACACTTTGGACCCAGGTATGTTCTGCCGAGCAGGAAGTATGCCTGAAGAGAGCTGGGGGGGGGGGGGGGGGGGGGGATTTTACTCTGGTCCAGCAGAATCTGACGCAGCTTCTGGTCTGTGACGACTGTACGAGTCGTCGTGACGAGAAGAGACCGATAGAAGAAGAAAAATGATCGACTGAAAGCTAAATTTCACTTTTCGGACGTATCCCATAATTTCAGAAGCACGCTTGGTTCGACGCGGACAGATAACCGATCGGTCTCACCTTCAGTTGCCGTCTCTGTTCGCTCGTGAACTCGCTCTGGCTCTTTACTGTTTCTGGATTCTGTCACACGGCTTTTAGGACCTGCGAGATAACGCCAAAGAGCATTAAATGCAGACCTTTTGTTCTCGATGGTCAGGAGAACGCCGCTCGGAGCGAGCGTGGGTGGTTGCTTGTCCCTGTGTGGCTCCGCCTCTCGACCAATGAGCGCTGGGATAGGCTCCCGCCGTCCTTCGACCCTGAATTGGATTGAGTGGGTTTAGAAAAAGGATGGATGGAGGATATGAATTCTGTACAAAATAGACTGGACTCAGCCCGTCACATTTAACAAGAAAGATATTTTAAAACCCTTTCAGGCGTTACACATATTCGGGGTACTGCTTCCTTTTGTGGCTTTGCAGCATATCCTGAAGATAACCTCTTTTCCTTTGCCGGTCTCACCTTCAATTACCGTCTTTATTCGCTCGTAAACGCTTAAAATGTAGGTATTTATACTCGATTTTCACGATTTTATACATTTCACTTGGGTGAGTTTGAGATGTATCGAATAAATTTGAATAAATTCGATGCATCGCTCATCCATAGCTCAACTAAATGAGAGGTCAGACTTCTACACTCCTGATTTTATTCTTAAATACGTCACATTTACCTCATCTGCAGTTCGGCCACAGATGGAACCGATCCATCTTTTCAGAGCAATCTTACCGTGATTTAAATTGCACACGTTGTTTGAGCGCTGAACAGGTTTATGCCTCCGTCACATATCAGCTCCGTAAAACTACGGGCTCCATTCCTCCGTCTTCATTTTAATGGCGACGATGCATTCAAGTGCCGAGTTTCTCCGGATATGGAGCTTTTTGCTCTTCTTCTTCCTCTTCCAATGGAAACTCGAGGGTTCGGCGCACGTTGTTCCGTTTAAAATCACGGAAATTAATCGACTTGAAGGGCGAGGAGAGCTTTTCCATCGTAGACGTTCAGCCTGGAGGCTTTAGTGAAATGATTTTAGCGTTAATAACCTCTGCCAGGCGATAGATCCACTGATGTTTTCCTTTGCCTGTCTCACCTTCAATTACCGTCTTTATTCGCTCGTAAATGCTTAAAATGTAGGTATTTATACTCGATTTTCACGATTTTATACATCTCACTTGGGTGAGTTTGAGATGTATCGAATAAATTCGAATAAATTCGATGCATCGCTCATCCATAGCTCAACTAAATGAGAGGTCAGACTTCTACACCCCTGATTTTAATCTTAAATACGTCACATTTATCTCATCTGCAGTTGGGCCACAGATGGAACCGATCCATCTTTTCAGAGCAATCTTACCGTGATTTAAATTGCACTCGTTGTTAGAGCGCTGAACTGGTTTATGCCTCCGTCACATATCAGCTCCGTAAAACTACGGGCTCCATTCCTCCGTCTTCATTTTAATGGCGACGATGCATTCAAGTGCCGAGTTTCTCCGGATATGGAGCTTTTTGCTCTTCTTCTTCCTCTTCCAATGGAAACTCGAGGGTTCGGCGCACGTTGTTCCGTTTAAAATCACAAAAATGAATCGACTTGAAGGGCGAGGAGAGCTTTTCCATCGTAGACGTTCAGCCTGGAGGCTTTAGTGAAATGATTTTAGCGTTAATAACCTCTGCCAGGCGATAGATCCACTGATGTTTTCCTTTGCCTGTCTCACCTTCAATTACCGTCTTTATTCGCTTGTAAATGCTTAAAATGTAGGTATTTATACTCGATTTTCACGATTTTATACATCTCACTTGGGTGAGTTTGAGATGTATCGAATAAATTCGAATAAATTCGAATAAATTCGATGCATCGCTCATCCATAGCTCAACTAAATGAGAGGTCAGACTTCTACACTCCTGATTTTAATCTTAAATACGTCACATTTATCTCATCTGCAGTTGGGCCACAGATGGAACCGATCCATCTTTTCAGAGCAATCTTACCGTGATTTAAATTGCACTCGTTGTTAGAGCGCTGAACTGGTTTATGCCTCCGTCACATATCAGCTCCGTAAAACTCCGGGCTCCATTCCTCCGTCTTCATTTTAATGGCGACGATGCATTCAAGTGCCGAGTTTCTCCGGATATGGAGCTTTTTGCTCTTCTTCTTCCTCTTCCAATGGAAACTCGAGGGTTTGGTGCACGTTATTCCGTTTAAAATCACGGAAATTAATCGACTTGAAGGGCGAGGAGAGCTTTTCCATCGTAGACGTTCAGCCTGGAGGCTTTAGTGAAATGATTTTAGCGTTAATAACCTCTGCCAGGCGATAGATCCACTGATGTTTTCCTTTGCCTGTCTCACCTTCAATTACCGTCTTTATTCGCTCGTAAATGCTTAAAATGTAGGTATTTATACTCGATTTTCACGATTTTATACATCTCACCTGGGTGAGTTTGAGATGTATCGAATAAATTCGAATAAATTCGAATAAATCGCTCATCCATAGCTCAACTAAATGAGAGGTCAGACTTCTACACTCCTGATTTTATTCTTAAATACGTCACATTTACCTCATCTGCAGTTCGGCCACAGATGGAACCGATCCATCTTTTCAGAGCAATCTTACCGCGATTTAAATTGCACACGTTGTTTGAGCGCTGAACAGGTTTATACCTCCGTCACATATCAGCTCCGTAAAACTCCGGGCTCCATTCCTCCGTCTTCATTTTAATGGCGACGATGCATTCAAGTGCCGAGTTTCTCCGGATATGGAGCTTTTTGCTCTTCTTCTTCCTCTTCCAATGGAAACTCGAGGGTCTGGCGCACGTTTAAAATCACGGAAATGAATCGACTTGAAGGGCGAGGAGAGCTTTTCCATCGTAGACGTTCAGCCTGGAGACTTTAGTGAAATGATTTTAGCGTTAATAACCCCTCATTTCCTCACCTACTTTAGACAAAGTTCTGCATTTCTAGCTTATTTCTGAAGTAAAATGAAACACGAGCAGAAACGTTTTTGGACGAGACATTTTTAAACCAAAGGGACCCCAAATAAGGCCACAACGCTGACTTTTTGGCACCCAAAAATATGCCTTAAAGCATAAGTGTTGTTTTATTTTCCATCATATCTCCCATTTAAACCCTAAAACTCCCACATCATGTCATGTTTATGTTGTTTCTTCATGATTCAACGCTGGATTAAATGTGAAAGTTTAGGAACACACTTTAATAAAGTGGAAAATACAGAATTCTCATCAGTTCGAGGCTTTAATTTTCAGTTATTTGAACAATAAACAGCTTCTTTTCACTTGATGAGCAACATGTAAACACCAGAGGGCGCTGCAGGGACTTATTTTTTAGCTTTTGGCCACAAAGCCCCAAAATATCCTGAAAGTTTTACATTCGATACCTTTTTTTACTGGACATTTTGAGCTATTTTCACCCAGAAGAACAAACTGCTCGTCTGTGGGAACGAAATGTGGTGAATTCACCCCATTTTTACCTCAGCTGGGTTGTATTTAAGGTGGAATGAGCTGATTTCAGGGTGAAACTAACACCACGAGCAGCCACAGCTCTCCTCTGCTTCACCGACTTCCTTTCTCTCTTTTTGTGTCTCCTTTTGTACATTTTCATTCTCCTCTCGACCAGATTCGGACTTGATTTGCACTGTTTTTATGAAACATTTCTCCTGCAGAAAGATGGAATCGGACGGCGGTTTTTGAACAAGGAAACGGTGAATATTCCTCCAAAGTGAAGTTACAGTTTATGGGTTTGAGTGATGATACACTGTGAGTCGACTTTTAGTCCTGAAAGCACATTTTAGTCCCAGTTTGAAGTTAATTCACCTTAAATCTGCTCCACAGCCCTGCTACTAGAACAGAGCATTAACCTGTGTGAAACTAAATTTCACTTAGAACCGTAGAGATGTAAAGAAGACGCCCACAGCTTTTCTCAGCCTGATCTCCGTTGTCGCCTTTGGATCCGGTTGGTGGATTAAAGCTCTGACTGACTGACTGTAGATTTGTACAGATGTGAAGATGTTTGCTGATCTCCTTCCTGTCTGAAGTCCTCGGAGCTTTAGTGTGTTTGAGCGCCCCCTGCTGTAGACCTGGATGCTAACCTCTGTGTTGGTTTGTTAACACTCAGTGGAAATAAAAAAAGTTAGCCATGACGGCCGAGTCTGAAGCGTTATTTCACTTTAATCTGCTCCTTCATGATGGTTCTTCTTTTATTGTTTCCTTTGATTCTCTTCAGGAGTCCATCTTTAAATATAAAGAGTCTTTTCATCTATTTTCATCCAAACTTTAATGAGAAATCTCAGACTTTGCTTACTGACCTTTACAGGTGACCTTAATGTGACCTTTACAGGTGGCCTTAATGTGACCTTTACAGGTGACCTTGATGTGACCTTTACAGGTAACCTTAATGTGACCTTCACAGGTGACCTTAATGTGACCTTTACAGGTGGCCTTAATGTGACCTTTACAGGTGGCCTTGATGTGACCTTTACAGGTAACCTTAATGTGACCTTTACAGGTGACCTTAATGTGACCTTTACAGGTGGCCTTAATGTGACCTTTACAGGTGGCCTTAATGTGACCTTTACAGGTGACCTTAATGTGACCTTTACAAGTGACCTTAATGTGACCTTTACAGGTGGCCTTAATGTGACCTTTACAAGTGACCTTGATGTGACCTTTACAGGTGGCCTTAATGTGACCTTTACAGGTGACCTTAATGTGACCTTTACAGGTGACCTTAATGTGACCTTTACAAGTGACCTTAATGTGACCTTTACAAGTGACCTTGATGTGACCTTTACAGGTGGCCTTAATGTGACCTTTACGGGTGACCTTAATGTGACCTTTACAAGTGACCTTAATGTGACCTTTACAGGTGGCCTTAATGTGACCTTTACAGGTGGCCTTAATGTGACCTTTACAGGTGACCTTAATGTGACCTTTACATGTGGCCTTAATGTGACTTTCTGTAAACTTTTGAATGTTTCAGTACTTATTGCACAAGTTACTGTTCTGAAAAATTCACTTTTCATCCAAACTTTAATGAGAAGCACAGCTTTCTACACACTCGTCTACTGAGATGACATCATCGACCCACCCCTGCAGCACAGCTTATTCACTCCGGTAAGAACGTCCATCTTACTCAAAGTCATCGTTCACATCGTATAAATCTGATAAATATCCTGCCATGTTGAACAAAACTATCAGCAGCAAACTCTGTGTGAAGTTAGCCGACTGTCACAGAGCACGGAGTGAATAAACTGTGCTGCAGGGGGGCGTGTGGATGAAGTGGTCCCAGTAGAGTGCCTGTGTAGAAATCCCTCCGTTAGCTCTCCTATAGCTGCAAGTAGCCACATAACAGCAGCTATGAGCTAACAGAGCTATGAGCTAACAGCAGCTATGAGCTAACAGAGCTATAGCACACGTTCATTCATTCATTCTTCTTAAAGTATTGGTGAAATAAAGACAGATAATGCCTTATTTAGAGGCTGCATCCTCTAAGCCCCGTTCACTCCGTTATATGGATCTCCAGTTATCTAAATATCTTCTGAAGGACGCCGACTTTCACCAAACTGTTCTCTGTGAGCAGATGAACGTATTTCATGCCAGAAATAAGGTTTAAAAACACCGGAGTTCCCCTTTAAGTGAACATAAAAGACTAAACTGACAACATTCAGGACAAAATGACAGTTATAACAGCTGACCAATTAATGAATAAGCAAAGTAAAGCTAATAATTTGTAAGATCCAATAAAAAACTCTTTACAAAGGAAGATACTTTACTATTTAATACTCGATATATTACATGAATATATATATATATATGAACGATTCTCTTATTTTCTTCTCCACGAATCACAGCAGTGATGTTATTTTGATTAATGACTGATTTCAGACTTCTTGTAGGCGTAAAATGTGCCGCTGATGCACGTCTCCTCGCTCAGATGAACATCCATCATGTATCCGTCTGCCTGCTGGATTTTCACTGGACTCCACAGTCCCTCCTCCTCCATCAGCTGCAGCTCTCTCTCCAAGCTCCTCTTGTATTCTTCGCTTTGTGCTCTTTTGATATTTCCTCTTCCCATGAAGATAAAGCCTCCTGAAAGAAACGGAAATTCATTTAAACACTATGATGCAAACGTCTTTTAGGATTTACAGGAAGCAGCTTTAAAGTGAATCTCTGGTCTGAGCTCCTTTATTCTCCAACACAGCCTGAACCCTCTGAGACCAGCTTTCTGTCATTTCTTTAAGGAGTCTTCAGGAATAGTTGTCCAGGCTTCTTGAAGGACATCCCAAAGCTCTTCTTTGGATGTGGGCTGCCTTTTGTTCCGTTCTCTGTCAGATGATCCCACACTGCTTCAATAATGTTGAGGTCCGGGCTCTGGGGAGGATTCATCCCTCCATAAGACCTGTTGCCACTGATTTTCAGTCCACTTCTTGTGTCATTTGGCACAGCTCAGCCTTTTCTCCCTGTTTCCCTTCCTTAAGAATGGCTTCTTGACAGCCACCCTTCCATGGAGACCATTTCTGATGAGGCTTGGGCCAACAGTAGATGGATCAGCTGAAGGTCCAGATGCATCTCTCAGGTCCTGTCAGGTCACAGCTGGATTTTTTCCTCTTTCTTAAGGACATCACTTTCAGATCCTGTTCATCTGCTGGAGATAGTTTTTTAGGCCTGACACTTCTTCTTTTGTCCTCCACTTGTCCAGTTTCCTCAAATGTTTTAAGGACACACTGCACACCATGCTGAGATAGGCCAAGTTTTCAGCTAATAGCTCTTTGGGAATCACCTTGTTGCTGCAGAAATCCTATTTTCTGTCTGTCAAACTGTGTTTTCTTTGCTGTTTTTCATAGATGCAGCTAAAGAAATGGGAACAAATGATGTGTCTTTGTGACAGGCTGCTGGTAACAAAGAGCCTAAAGATCCAGTTTAAAATGGCTTCTTTGCTAAGTTGTCTGTTCTGTGTCAACACAACACTGGTTCATCCCTTGAGTTAGGAGCCTTTTTTCTGCCTGAATGGGTCAAAGGTCAGAGTTCAGTGGCTGAACAAAGAAAAAACACTGAAAATGCTCAGGAACAAGGACTGAAGATGAGGGAAAAAGCAGAAAATGTCCAAAGAAAAACTGTGAAAGCTGCAGAACTGTTGATCAGGACTCTGGATCAGCACAGTTCTTCCCTACAGGAGAAAAAGAGTTTTACAGGTTCAGTCTTTGGGCTTTTTCCCTGTGGAGATATTTCAGATTTTTCTCCCATATGGAAGCGTTTCCTGAGTCCAGAACCTCCTCAGATGGTTCCTCCGAGCTTATCGACCCCATAAAACAACATGTTGTTCATTTATATTATTCAATACTATAAGATTCATTTATAATTCGTTTAAAGACTAAAACATCTCTGGATTTGAGGAACCGGTCTCTGCTTCTCTGAAACTGCTTGAGTGGAAGTTTAACCCGTATCAGACGGAAATGTGACCTGGTCTGGCGGCGTGGCAGAGCTCCCTGATGACCCTGACAGGAACAAAACCAACATCCAGAGCGCCGACGATGATCACCACATCAAACGTCCCTGAAACAGAGGAAGGAGCCTCACAGATCTGGTGACTGATCGATACTTTGCCTCCAGGCTATGAGTGAATCATACCGGCCTGTGCAGGCAGTGGCTGTGTTCCCAGTAAGGCCAGTTTGAGGTCCTGATACAAGCCGGTCTGGGCAGCTTGCTGCAGCATCCCCTCGCTTCCATCGACTCCCACAAAGTTCCTGAAGCCAATCCCAAACATCTGGGGTAGAAGAGATAAATCTTAAGTTACAGCTAAGTCACAAGCAAAGTAAGTGAATACAGCAAGACAACAGGTAGGATGGATGGATGGATATCCGGTCTGCAGCAGCTTCAAGTGAAGACTGAACCAACTATCTTCTATATATCTGAAGTTCTGTCAGTTTTCAGGTGTTTTATAACACGATGCCAAGGAGGAAAGACATCAGCAATGATCTCAGAGAAGCAGCTGTTGCTGCCCATCAGTCTGGGAAGGGTTATAAGGCCATTTCCAGACTATCTGGAGTCCATCATTCTACAGAGAGAAAGATTATTCACAAGTGGAAAACATTCAGGACAGCTGTCAATCTTCCCAGGAGTGGACGTCCCAGCAAGTTCACCCCAAGGTGAAGAAGCCCAGAGCTACATCTCAGACTCTACAGGCCTCAGTTAGCATGTTAAAGGTCAAAGGTCACCCCAAGGTGAAAAAGCCCAGAGCTACATCTCAGACTCTACAGGCCTCAGTTAGCATGTTAAAGGTTAAAGGTCATACATCTCAGACTCTACAGGCCTCAGTTAGCATGTTAAAGGTTAAAGGTCACCCCAAGGTGAAAAAGCCCAGAGCTACATCTCAGACTCTACAGGCCTCAGTTAGCATGTTAAAGGTTAAAGGTCACCCCAAGGTGAAAAAGCCCAGAGCTACATCTCAGACTCTACAGGCCTCAGTTAGCATGCTAAAGGTTAAAGGTCACCCCAAGGTGAAAAAGCCCAGAGCTACATCTCAGACTCTACAGGCCTCAGTTAGCATGTTAAAGGTTAAAGGTCATGACAGCACAGTTAGAAAAAGACTGAACAAGGATGGCTTGTTTGGAAGGGCTGCAGGAGAAAGCCTCTTCTCTCTAAAAAGAACATGGCAGCACAGCTTAGGTTTGCAAAGCTGCATCTGAACAAAGCTCAAGACTTCTGGAACAATGTCCTTTGGACAGACCAGAGCAAAGTGGAGATGTTTGGTCCTAATGCACAGCAGCACGTTTGGAGGAAACCAAACACAGCATATCAGCACAAACACCTCATACCAGCTGTCAAGCACGGTGGTGGAGGGCTGATGATCTGGGCTGGTTCTGCAGCCACAGGACCTGGGCACCTTGCAGGCATTGAGTCCACCATGAACTCCTCTGGATACCAAAGTATTCTAGAGTCAGATGTGAGGCCATCTGTCCCACAGCTAAAGCTGGGCTGAAACTGGCTCATCAACAGGACAAAGATCCCAAACACAGCAGCAGATCTACAGCAGAATGTGGGGAAAAAGAACAGAATCAAGGTGCTGCAATGGTCCAGTCAGAGTCCAGACCTCAGCCTGACTGAAATGCTGTGGTGGGACCTTAAGAGAGCTGTGCAGAAACCAAAGCTGCAAACCTCAATGAGCTGAAGCAGCGCTGGAGAGAAGAGGGCCGAGATTCCTCCAGAACCAGGAGAGAGACTGATGGCAGTCAGTAAGCAACAGATCTGCACCTTTAGATCAAATTTCATCTGGAATAGAAGCTTTCGACTCACCAATTTAGCAACCAGTCCGGACCCACAGGCAACATCAAGAACCCGAACCTCCTCCCGATTCCCGGAGATGTTGGCATTCATGAAATCTCGTGTCAGATGATGTGCTCGATATTTCAAAGCCTCCAAATCCTGTTGAAGTCAAAGTTCAAAGAATAAAAACTTTCAGCAACACTTTCGTCATTTGTGATAGTTTGTGTGTCTTTAGCAGAATTGAGAGTGAAGTCTTTACACACAGATCAGTTATTTTAAAGGACTTTTTCTGTACTTAATGAGCAACTGTACTTAAAGGACCTTTGAAAGTATTTAAAATATGAAATAAGCTGCAGAACAAGCAGTGGTGACATCAAGCCAAAACCGGTTCCAACAGCTTTGCAGAGTTTAACCCTTTTTCTTTTTTACTTTTGCTTTATTCATCAGCATTTTCAATAAATAGGTTTATTTCTGCTGCTGTCTCTGCCTCTTCAGTCAGGACTCTGTGTCTTTAGAAGTATTTGTCCTCCAGTTGTTATATCTTGGCCCTACAACTCCTTATACCACCCGCTCCTTGCCACCTGCTGTCAGGAACTTCTGAGGCGAACGCGCGCACGCACGCACGTCACTGTCGCTCACATAGAAAAGCACGAGTGGCTTGAAACTTGTCACATGGAAATGGAGATGCCTTCAGGGTTCACAAAAAAATCCGACAGACAGTCGCGACAGGCTGATTACAACCACACGTTCACAGAATGGTCAAATTATCACATATGTGGCCTTTTTTTTGGGGATTATTGATTTTACATCGAACACAGGGAAAAATCATCGTGCAAATACGATAATTATCGTACACCTGGCAACACTGCATCCCGATCCCGCAGGGTTTTTTAGCCGCCCGCGCCCGCCCGCAGCAAAGTTCATACCGCCCGCTCCCGCGAGATTTGAGCTGGGTCCCGCGAGATTTGAGTGTGGTCCCGCGAGATTTGAGTTGGGTCCCTCTCGTCTGCACCATTCCACCGCAGGAGGCTCACCTCGTCGTACGTTTCTGCCCAGCTGTTGTAGAACTTGATTGTTTGATGTGAATCGAAGCCTCGGCAGGACTGAAGGAGGATTTTTATGTCATCCAAATTTCTTCTGCAGTCAGACATGATCAGACAGCTTCAAACCTGCAGGAAGAACAGAAACAAATCTGATGTAGCTCCAAAACATGTCCATCTAAATTAAAGTCTTTGGTCATGTGACTGTTATTCGGTATAAAATAAAAGAAATGAGAGCCAGCTGGGACATTAAAGACAGCCAACCTGAAAACAGCTTATCTACCTGCTGAAAGGGTCACTTTGGTTTCTGGTCACAGCGACGCTCCTTTCTTCTTCGTTTCTGTGTGTGTCTGGAAATACCTGTACCTCAACCGTGCGTAAGAGTGTGTTCAGGTGTGCAGCGGAGCTAAGCAGCTGATTGGTTGATTCAGGCTGCTGGTCGCCAGAGCGACAGCCTGCGAAATGAAAACTGTCAGGCGGCTCTAAACCGACCCGCAGACCATGAAAAAGTCTGCATATTTGCTGAAGACGTTTCACAATCTCTGTTTCAAAATAATTATTCCGATTTATCTACCTGGACCAATCTGAGTGGGCCTCCATCCCAACACGATCAGACAAATCCTGCAAAGCAGGGGGAGCTGTGGCTGACAGTAACCATGGCGATGAGACATAAAATAAAATATCAGTGTGTCGATAGTTTAAGATAAACAAAAGCAAACAAAAGCGTGTGACGTGGAGAGGAAAAATTCCCTTTAACACTCAAGTGGCTGCATTTTAATTCAAAATCAGAAAGTGTTCTGAGATCTTTCCCCCTTTTGTCCTCAATATAAGGAAATCCGTATTTTATACCTGCGTTTAGCATATAAAATATAAAATCTGGTCACTCATATGAAAACAAACCAGTAGCTTTTCTGAAATGGCGGGAGTCGGTATTGTCGCCACCTGCTGTTTAGGAGTGTGAACAGCATGCATTCTGAGCCCTTCAAAATAAAAGCATGGCCATTTTTTTTCAACTTTTTTTTCCCCGGTCAGAGTCTGGTGAGCCATCAGTTGGGAACCACTGCCTTAAACACTGACAGAAATTTAGTTAATCTTCTTATTCGCCTTCATGTTCATGTTGTGATGACTTCAGCTACTTTATTCCACACAACTTGATGCACATTTTATCCCGTTGGCCTGACATATTCAATGTTTAAAGCTGACTAACTATCCGAGCTTTTCGTAGAGTTTCAGCGCTTCTGCAACCTTCCTTCAGATTAATGCGTAATGCTGATGTTAGATTGTGTTCGGTGAAGGTTTTTCTGCTGCTTGTGAGGAAACGGACGCTGATAAGGTTGTGCTTTTAAAACAGGAAGTTTGCTACTTGATTAGTATTCAGTGGCAGACAGAATATTATTACCAGGAAATATCTGTGAAACGCTGGACTGATTTAGATCTTTCTGGAAATGAGCAGTTCTACTGAATTTATCAGTATTAAACTGTGTTTTATCAGATGAGAAAGAAGCAGTCAGGAGCTTCAAAGCTCGGGTTTTATCCAGATGTTTCCGACTGAATGAGCTTCATTTATCGGATATTTAAGAGAAATTCACACCACCGCTTCAGAATTTTAATTCAGCTGAATATGCGATGAGCTTCTTGTCCTGTTTCCAAACTGGAAAAATAAAAAATGGGAGGAAGTAGAAAAGCAGGTCAGCTGGATCACTTTGAAAGAAAAACCAAACATCTGGCATGAAAACCACAACAAAACGTCCTGAAGCCTTCATCCGTCCAGCACAGCACCACCAGAGCTGTTCGTGGAATGCACCTTTAACTTTACTCACAATCAGGTGTTTTAGTGCACGTGAGTTTACGCTTTCATATATTTCCAATAATTATAAATGATGCACCTGAGCAGTAAAACATGCAACTTTGTTCTACATCTGCATACATTCACAAACATTTCTAAGTATTTATAATGTTTACAACACAATGCAGAACTCTTCCTGTTTGTTACTTCCTGACAGGAAGTAACAAACAGGAAGTTTAGAGCAGAACAAGTCCCTGATGTTAGCTACAAAGAGCTTAATGGAACGGCTCCATCTACTTGGATGCTCTTGCAAAGGCTTCTGTCCCAACTGGGTCCCTCCGTTGGTCCCAGGATTGTCGTCTAGCAGCTCCTACACCACGCCTAAGACAATCCAAACTCTGTTAACTGGTCTCCTAACTGGTCTCCTAACTGGTCTCCTAACTGGTTTCCTAAGTGGTCTCCTAACTGGTCTCCTAACTGGTCTCCTAACTGGTTTCCTAACTGGTCTCCTAACTGGTCTCCTAACTGGTCTCCTAACTGGTCTCCTAACTGGTTTCCTAACTGGTCTCCTAACTGGTCTCCTAACTGGTCTCCTAACTGGTTTCCTAACTGGTTTCCTAACTGGTCTCCTAACTGGTCTCCTAACTGCTCTCCTAACTGGTTTCCCAACTGGTCTCCTAACTGGTTTCCTAACTGGTTTCCTAACTGGTCTCCTAACTGGTCTCCTAACTGGTCTCCAGCCTGTGAAACCTCTGCAGATGGTCCAGAACGCGGCGGTGCGTCTGGTCTTGGATCAGCCTAAAAGAACACGCCCCCCCTCTGTTCATTGAGCTCCTCTGGCTGCCCTTAGCCGCCCGCATCAGATCCAAGTCCCTGATGTTAGCTACAAAGAGCTTAATGGAACGGCTCCATCTACTTGAAGGCTCTTGCAAAGGCTTCTGTCCCAACTGGGTCCCTCCGTTGGTCCCAGGATTGTCGTCTAGCAGCTCCTACACCACGCCTAAGACAATCCAAACTCTGTTCATGTGTCGTCCCACGATGGTGGAATGACCTACCGAGCGCTACCAGAACAGGGGCGTCCCTGTCTATCTTCAAGAAGCTCCTGAAAACCCAGCTCTTCAGAGAGCATCTCCTATCCCAGCACTTACCTTGTACTTCCCTCCCCCCTCTATCTCTGCACTTTATCTTTCCCTAACACGAGCCGTGACGCTGTGACACTTCTGCATTCACCGGAGGCGCCAGAACAAGGTCACGTGTTTAATCCCTGTTAATGCACCCATTGGGCTGCCTGTGCACAACTTTCACACGTGCACGTGTAAAGGCCTTTGAGCACATCCACAGCTGTGCGGACATTCGGGAGCGAATGGGAAAAAGCTGTAAAGAAAAAGTTTGAGACTGATTCAAGGTTCCGGGAAAGTAAAGCAGAAAACAGGAAGTGGTGAGACTGCTCCTCCCAACATGGAGTTACTGCACCTGAGTATAAACACACGTCATCACATCTGGAACAAAAGACAAACGCACACTTTTATTAACTTTTATTAACACGCTGAGGAGTAAAAAACAAACTTCTACTGAGAGAAGTCACCTGTGATCAGTGGCCTGAAGGTCAGCTGAGAAAGCAGCGAGAAGCAGATTATGGAGCAAATAAACTGAGCGCTTTAAGGTCCGTGCACGTGTGACGGTTCATTCATCGTGTTACGGTCCGTGCACCGTGTTTCTGTCCGTGCACGTGTGACGGTTCATTCACCGTGTTACGGTCCGTGCACCGTGTTTCTGTCCGTGCACCGTGTTTCTGTGCGTGCACGTGTTACGGTTCGTGCACTGCCGTTAGTTTTTCATCATGTTGTTTTTGCAACATATAAATCGTCAGTTTAAACTAAAATGTCTCTTAATTTACTTGTTAATTATTATTAATTTATTATTTAATCTACTTTCACAGATTTGACTCAAAGGTCTAAATAAAATCAACACCAGCTTTGACTTCTTACTGCGAGTCATTTCCTGAAAGCATGACTTCAGATGGGCGTTTTGAAGTTAAAGAGTTAAAACTGGATGTTTCGTGGCTAATTTCACAATCCTGCTGCCTTATTGCTCAGAGCTCAGTTCTGTGGCTGCAGATCACCTCCAGACTCATCTCAGGATGGCGGCTTCCCACCAAATCATCCTCTGGAGCAGCTGGCTGCTCCTCACAGGTGAGGCTTTTATTTCACCCCAGATTTTACTGCATCCAAGTAAAATCCAAGTAAAACTGACTTCAAACAGGTTCTGCTGTGAGATCTGAACTTTCCAAAGACCCGAAACAAACTCTGTGTTTAATATTTAACGCGTGATATTTCAGAAAAATGCTTTTTAACGGAACACTTCTGAGGTCTAAACTTTGTCAAATGCTTCCTGACTGATGTTAAACTGAGACAAACACACAAAGTTAATCAAATTCCTGAAATAAAGCGGTTATTTTCTGTTGTAGAAAAATAAAAACACATTTTTATCGTTTTTTTAATGTTTTTACTTCCTTCTGCTGTTGCTCTGACATTAAATGAACTTTTCCTTATATTCTCACTTCCTTCCATGTGTTGAACTTTAATAGTGTCACACTTTGTGTTGTATTTTTGAGACAGGACGTGCACGGCTCTGACGTGCACTCTCACCACCACAGACCTGTTCATTCTGCCTTATGAATATATGAATATGAATGCAAAACAGAGACTTTTCCACTAAAAGAAGTCAAACACTCAGTCATCATTGGATCAAAGATTCCAGTTAAAACTCCTTATTTCATGGCAACATGTCTCTGTGCTTTGTTCTGTAGGATTTAAAGTGTTTATTTGACTTCCTTTTAGACAGTACTTTACTCAGGAATGATGTCACTGACTGACGAAATGTCATTTCTCATAAATACACACCTGGTTTTGGTGCTTTTACTGGAAGAAAGATGTCATGTCTCCTTTTGTTTTAGATGTGAGATCAAGGACAGACAAAAAGAGGCTGAAAATATAAAGTGTTTTATTGAAAGAAATGTCTCACACGTTCTCTGACTGATGCGATGCACAGAAGAACTTTAACTTTACTTTAAATATAGCTGCTATTTATACTCGTGTGCGAGATGCTGAGCATCTTCAGGAAGTTGTCAGATTCTCAGTTAAACTAAATTAAGCAGGAATACAGACTGAAGCGTGGGAAACTAAGCAAAACTGAGAGAAAGTGGAGAAAACAAAGGCCTTTTCTGTTCTGAACCATAAAGTGTAGCTCTGAGCTGCCCTGTGGGCTGTTTCTACGGGAGAACGACCTGTTTTCAGTAGCTCTAAAAACACATGAGCATCCTCCTGCTAACAAGAACAAGCTTCTGGATCGTTTTTACCTTCTCCTACATTGTGTTTCCAGGTGCTGATAAACCGAGTGTGATCTATTCTTCTACATCTGCATGTGCTGTAAGGGGATCAAGCCTCACCCTGCCCTGCACCTTCACACCTAAAAAGTCAGGCATTAAAGACGGAAAAGTTATTCCTCTGAAGATCGTCAGGGTCGGTTGGTGTCAGAACCATCCGATCTGTCAGGAGTTCTCGAACTCTGTGTATGACAGTGACTCAGAACACAATGACCCTCGCTATCAGTACCTGGGAGACAAGAAGGGAAACTGCACCTTACAGATCTCAGACCTGCAGTTAAAAGACAACACAACCTTTCGCTTCAGAATGCAGGCTGATGATCCTCTTGGACATTTTACCAACCGAACAGGAGTAAAAGTCACAGTTGTTGGTAAGAAGAGCTCACATTAAACCTGAAATCATTACTATTAACGAGTAGCAGAGAAAACTAATGAGCTTCTTTATTGTAGACGGTGCCAAACTGTCGATAAAAGGCTCCAGTGAAAACAGACCATTCAGCGGAGGACAAACAGCCTCTCTGCAGTGCACATCTGCCCTCTGCACTTTTCACCCACTGAAGATCACCTGGTTCAGAGATGGCCTCTCCCTCCCAGAGTCCGGCCCCGTCCTCCGGCTGGGCCCTCTGACCGCAGAGGATTCTGGGAACTACACCTGTGCCCTGGAGACCAACCTGAATACCCAGTCTGACCCGTACAGCCTGCAGGTGGAGGCTGGAGAGGAAGGTTTGTTCAGTTTCTATTCTTACATCAACCAAACAGAGACCATGCTGCAGCCAGAGGTCCCAACATCTGAGAGGCACCAGAATCATTCCTGTAATTATGATTCTTCCTACCTGAGCAGGGTTGGAAAATCAATCATTTTAAACTGCTCTGAACTCCATTTTCAATCCTAAGCTATTATTTTGCAGAAATATGAACATGTTTACTGTGTCGGGACAAGTATAACGCCTTCCTTTAGCTGCTGAGGAGAAAACCCTCTCTCATGGTATCTTTGAGGTCTGTACTTGCAGACATAGTTTTGACGTAAACTGTGTCCCCAAACAAACAAAAGGAAACCAGAGTGGAAAATGCAGATGGTTAAAAACGCATTCTTTATTCTTAAACTGCAATAATTGGCTACATGGACCAACATAGCTATTATAGTCTGTAATCCATAATATCAGGTTGAATTATCAGAGGTCTCACTAGCTCCTCATGCAAATATGCCTTTCTAGAGAAATGCAGCTAGTCTGGTCGACTTGAAGTATTTTTATTGTGTTTTGGGTAACAAATAGCTAGCAGCTAACAGCTAACAAATAGCTAGCAGCTTTATTTCTTCTCATGAGTAGTAGTAATAGCTATATTTCATGTTCACGACAAAACACTTTTATTGTGTTTTGGGTAACAAATCGCTAGCAGCTAACAGCTAACAAATAGCTAGCCGCTTTATTTCTTCTCATGAGTGGTAGTAGTAGCTATATTTCATGTTCACGACAAAACACTTTTATTGTGTTTTGGGTAACAAATCGCTAGCAGCTAACAGCTAACAAGTAGCTAGCAGCTTTATTTCATGTTCACGACAAAACACTTTTATTGTGTTTTGGGTTACAAATAGCTAACAGCTAACAAGTAGCTAGCAGCTTTATTTCTTCTCATGAGTGGTAGTAATAGCAATATTTCATGTTCATGACAAAACACTTTTATCATGTTTTAGGTAATGCTACCGTTAGCTTCTAGCTAATTGTGCTCTTCTTGGCTAGTTAGCCGTTAGCTACCAGTTAGCTACTGGTGTACTGCTGACACAGGCACATGTCTGTAACATTGAATATATGGTGGTATCAGAAAGCAAATCTTTCAGTCAACAGCTCAGACACTTAAATGTCACCAAAACAAACACTTTCCAGTCAGTTGTGAGTTTAATCATTTATTACTTCTCTGTCAGTGGCCTTAACTTCCAGCTGTTGGTGGAAACTTTAGTCAAAGACTAAGAAGCAACAAAGAGTGCGTTGAGTTTTTAGTAATGTATCCTAGTTTTTTAATTCATCCAAGTAAAAGAACAAAATAAACGTTTTTCACAAACCAAACAACTTGAATATCTGTTTGACATTCAGAGTTCTAATAGTTTAAATTGTTGGAACTTGCATCAAGAAAGCAAGTTTATTCTTTAATTATCTCAATAAGATATTCTTTATAGCCTTTATTTTCTTTAATGAACACTAATGTATTCCTTCTAACGAGACAAATGTATAAGCTTTTAAACTTTAAACTTTTATTTTCTGTTCTGTTGGCAGATAATTGAGCTTATTTTATTTTATTACTTCTTTCTCTTGTTTTTAAAAGCTGACTTCCTGCTTTAAAAATGGCCACATAGGAAACATACAAAGATGATTTTATTTTTCAGTGTTTATTAACTGTGGGCAAAGATTTTCTCCCTCAACTGAGAAAGTAATAAACCTTTACAGGATAGAGGTTGTGGGGCAGGACTGGCAACCCAAAGACCCTGGTTTTGGGTTGCCAGTCCTTTCGGCTTTTCTTATTCTGCCTTCATCAACATATTTACAAGGATACAAAAAGAAAAAATACTGCTGCGACTGCTGACTGAGAGGGTTCTGCCAGTTTCTGTCTATATTGTCACTTCCCCATCGTGCTGACTGAAAACGCTAAATGGAAGAGCAGAATAAATTCCCCTCTCTTGTAAACATTTGTGTTTTACAGGTCCGGATTCACAGGGAAACCTGTTTCTGCTGCTCTGTGTGGCGTTTGGTGTCCTTCTGGCTGTGATCACTCTCATTCTGGTCGTCTTCAAAATTAAAAGGTACCTGAATGTATAAATAAATCCGTCAGCTGTACTGTAGAGCACTTAAAGGGGAACTATGGTATTTCTAAACCTGGACCTTATTTCTGGCATGAAATACGTTCATCTACAGTTCATTCACTCCGGTAAGAACGTCCATCTTACTCAAAGTCCTCGTTCACGTTGTCAAAATCTGATAAATATCCTGCCATGTTGCACAAAACTATCAGCAGCAAACTCCGTGTGAAGTTAGCCGACTGTCACAGAGCACGGAGTGAATAAACTGTGCTGCAGGGGGGCGTGTGGATGAAGTGGTCCCAGTAGAGTGCCTGTGTAGAAATCCCTCCGTTAGCTCTCCTATAGCTGCAAGTAGCCACATAACAGCAGCTATGAGCTAACAGAGCTATGAGCTAACAGCAGCTATGAGCTAACAGAGCTATGAGCTAACAGCAGCTATGAGCTAACAGCAGCTATGAGCTAACAGCAGCTATGAGCTAACAGAGCTGTAGCACACGTTCATTCATTCATTCTGGTCACTGTCATGTGACCTTGTATACTTTAGCTACCTTTTCTTGACAACCACTCACCCCTATATTGGGGGAGATTAAACACGGAAGACCGGTGTCACCTGTTGGCAGGTGGAGATGAGGGTGGTGTCAGTTGACATATTCGTTGATCTGCTAAATGAGGAAATTGATGAAAAGTCGATGCCAAACCAGCTAAAGACAATAAAAGTTTGTGGGCAGTTTTGAGGAACTCAGATAAGTTTTTTAGCAATAACAGCTGCTGGAATCAGACTTTAATCCAAATAAAAAAGGTTTTATTCCCTAAATTTACCAGAAAAGACAATATGACACGGCAGAGAACTAAATAAAAGTGTTTAAGGTGTTTAAAGTGTTGAGGTAGAACCTTAGTTCCAGATCCTGGGATACATTAAGGGTTTAACACATTTTAGGAAGGGTTTCCATGTGTCCTGGAATAGCTTCGAAGAGCCCGAGACTGAGGATCTGAGCTTAAATGAGAAAGAATTTCTCGGATGAGCTTCCAAATGACCAAAATCAGAGTCCTGTTGTGAAAGCCAGAGCCAGATGTAATGCGACAGTGAGGTTTTTGTGTGGAAATAACTGTTTCAAAAGGTCACAAAACCGAAGCACGAATGTTATCAGCTGAGGTTGTTTCCATCTGTTGCAGGAACCAGGCAGATTCTGGCTAATTCTGTGTTTTTGAACTGGACTGTTCAGTGTTTCTTCTGATCTGTTGCTTTCATGCTCGGGTCACGCTCCCATCGTACCTTTCACGGACTGAAAGGCTGAGAGGTGGCGTGCGGTTCTATTAAACTACGGTGAAGGACGTCAGTCGGGGTTTGAGGTCAGCTCCGATCTGGAAAAAAAGAAGAGGAAATGGTTTAGCAAGTGGTGTTTTGATGCAAGTCCTGCAGAGGTTCTGCTTCTTGGCGATATTGTAAGAAGTTCTGAATGAGAAGTAAAAGATGTGCTCAAAGCCTTTCTTCAGAGATAAACTCTCTGGGCTGCACCAACAGGCTGGACAGGGAGGTGGAGTTTAAGGGCTTCCAAGCTGATGGTGGAGCAAAAGTAGTACGATTACCATAAAAAAGGTCTGGTTACTGTGTTTTTTCCCTTTAAAACCTCCTTTTCCTGCAGCAAACTGTCTCTGATTTGGTTGTTGTTGCAGGAAGCGAGCAGCAGCCGAGGACCAGAGCCCGGCTGGAGGCGAGAGGCATCAGAAAGTGAGTCAAATCAAATCTACACATTTACTGAATGTTTGATGCAAAGTCATCAGAACCCAGTTTAATGATTGGAAACATCTAAATACGGACCAATAATGTTCAATATTACATATTTTCACAATATGGAAGTTGGAAGTTATGTGAACCCTGCTCTTACTGCCATCATCTCTTTGTTTTTATCCTCCTAAAATGCAAATAAAGTCTCATCGTGTTCATTAAACTAAGCCGGATCTTCCTCCAGAACACAGAAAACTTTGGCTTTATAGCTTTATTAATAAGTTTGTTTTCAGAATTACTCAGAATTACTGCAGCTGATAACATCTCATGTGATTCAGGCCTTTAAAGGTGTATTTTTATCTTTCCTCCCCCACTTTTATCTGTCTTTCAGCAGGCCGATAACATCTACAGCAGCATCCTGCTTCCTGCTGAGGAGGATGGAGGAAATCATCTAAATGTAACCAGCGGAGAGGTGGAAGATGTCAGTTACGCCTCCGTCCAGTTCAGACAAAACAAACCCAGCAGGTAGACTTTCTTTAATCTTTAAAGTGTCCTGATCAACAGCTCTGCAGCGTTTTCTTTGGACATTTTCTGTTTTTTCCCTCATCTTCAGTCGTTGTTCCTGAGCATTTTCAGTGTTTTTCTTTGTTCAGCCACTTAACTCTGACCTTTGAACCCTTCAGGCAGAAAAAAGGCTCCTAACTCAAGGGATGAACCAGTGTTGTGTCGACACAGAACAGACAACTTAGCAAAGAAGCCATTTTAAACTGGATCTTTAGGCACTTTGTCACAAAGACACATCATTTGTTCCCATTTCTTTAGCTGCATCTATGAAAAACAGCAAAGAAAACACAGTTTGACAGACAGAAAATAGGATTTCTGCAGCAACAAGGTGATTCCCAAAGAGCTATTAGCTGAAAACTTGGCATATCTCAGCATGGTGTGCAGTGTGTCCTTAAAACATTTGAGGAAACTGGACAAGTAGAGGACAAAAGAAGAAGTGTCAGGCCTAAAAAACTATCTCCAGCAGATGAACAGGATCTGAAAGTGATGTCCTTAAGAAAGAGGAAAAAATCCAGCTGTGACCTGACAGGACCTGAGAGATGCATCTGGACCTTCAGCTGATCCATCTACTGTTGGCCCAAGCCTCATCAGAAATGGGCTCCATGGAAGGGTGGCTGTCAAGAAGCCGTTCTTAAGGAAGGGAAACAGGGAGAAAAGGCTGAGCTGTGCCAAATGACACAAGAAGTGGACTGAAAATCAGTGGCAACAGGTCTTATGGAGGGATGAATCCTCCCCAGAGCCCGGACCTCAACATTATTGAAGCAGTGTGGGATCATCTGACAGAGAACGGAACAAAAGGCAGCCCACATCCAAAGAAGAGCTTTGGGATGTCCTTCAAGAAGCCTGGAGAACTATTCCTGAAGACTCCTTAAAGAAATGACAGAAAGCTTGTCTCAGAGGGTTCAGGCTGTGTTGGAGAATAAAGGAGCTCAGACCAGAGATTCACTTTAAAGCTGCTGAGAACTGATAAAAAAACTCTGTTTCTGCCTCAGATTCTGGGTTTATGTTCATGTTTGAACATGTTTCAGTGAATAATGTGTAAATTGAACCTCTGACTTCTGTGTTCTGTGTGTTTTTTAGACATGTGGAGGAGGCAGGAGATGCGATCATCTACTCTTCTGTAGCCACTCAAGGCTGAAGTCACATCCTGTCGACACTCACAGGATCCGGATCCACCACAGTTCAATCATCCAGGTTACAGCCAGTTACAGCTTTGGTCCGACTGCTGAAAACTTTAAATCAGCTGAATGGAAAACAGGAAGTGGGATTACTCTGTGGTTCATGTTCACTCCACTTAGAAAGACCACTTTTTCTCCCTTTCAGCACATGCTTCCAGGCTAAAGCGCTGAACTCTGTCTGGATTAAACAGTTTGAACTCCACTGCATGATATTTCATTGTTTCCACAGACTGAAAACATCTGTGCACATCTGTCAGAAACAGAGCATCTGCTTTGCTGAAGGTGAATCACATTTAACCTGCTGTTTTTATTCTTTATCGCCCCCAAAATGTGACGTTTTGAGCCGAGGAGTCTCTCTGAACCACATCTGTCTGACTTCAGTTTCCAATCAAAGGTCTGAAACCACGACCTGAACAGAACCAAACGGACCCGTCGTACAGATGTTCTGAACAGACGCTGCACACACTGTGTCCTGCAGCATCACCGCCAGCATCAGGGCAGCCGGCTCTGACCACGGACTGATTCCTGCTGAGAGCAAAGGCTCATGGGAAATTTCTCCTCCGAGGTCAGCGGCGACGGTTCTGTTGCTGCCGCCGGGCTCAGTTTGGACTTGGATTCTTCTGAATGTCTGCTGTGGCTCTACCTGCTCGGTCGAGGGGTAAAACTCTGAGTGGGACTCAAAGTAGGAAATTTAATGTGGTGACATCACTGATGACATCACTGATGACATCACTGCACGGCGGCGCCTTGGATTCCACGACTTCTGGTGAACGTTGGCTTTTGAAGACGTTTCCACGTGGTTTTCTGTTATTTTTCCTCTTTGTCTGGTTTCAGCAGGCGGGAGGAAAGTGTTCAGGAGAAGAAGAAGAAGGAGAAGAAGAAGAAGAAGAAGGAGAAGAAGAAGAAGAAGAGTGAATCCAACGTTTAGATCCTCATTTCCCAGGAGGATCGGTTGGAATCACTTTAAACTTCTCATTGTCATGAAATATAGTCGAAATCGACTCATTTTATTTAATCTTCCGTTAATATTCAGATTTTTTTTACACAGAACATGTAAATAAAGAGGAATTTAAAAGACTTTATTCGAGTGTTGTGTCTGCAGCTGGAGAAGAAACACGATAAAAATAAGGAAATAACAGGAAGACCTCTGAGGAAATGCAAGATAAACTCATAAAGTAGATTTTTGAGTTGTTTCCTCTGTTGAAGAGTCGCATTGAAACTGTTGTGAAGTGGTTGTGTAACTGGGTTGTGTGTCAGACAGAGAGCCAGAAATGAGTTTCACAATTTCAAGTCTTAAGACACAAAAGAAGGAAGTTATTTCAGCTAATTTGGTCCAAATGGGGCAAAAACATGACGTGTCAATCTAAAACAGACCAAAACTGAAGTCGGGAATGTGTGAAAGTACGAGAATCTGCACACTGTGGTCAGGGAGTCAACCAGCTTCAACAGGAAGACTGTGTTCTACTCTGTTGGGAAATATTCAATATGTGTCTTCTTCCCAGACATTTACTGGCAGCAGAACTATGGGATGTTTCAGGCTCACCTGAGCCATCCCTAACTATAAGCTTTATCAGAAAGGAAAGTTTCAGCCTGATCTTAAAGGTAGAGAGGGTGTCTGCTTCCTGAAGCCAAACTGGCAGCTGGTTCCACAGAGAGGGGCCTGATAACTGAAGGCTCTGCCTCCCATTCTGCTTTTAGGGGCCTGATAACTGAAGGCTCTGCCTCCCATTCTGCTTTTAGGGGCCTGATAACTGAAGGCTCTGCCTCCCATTCTGCCTTTAGGGGCCTGATAACTGAAGGCTCTGCCTCCCATTCTGCTTTTAGGGGCCTGATAACTGAAGGCTCTGCCTCCCATTCTGCTTTTAGGGGCCTGATAACTGAAGGCTCTGCCTCCCATTCTGCTTTTAGGGGCCTGATAACTGAAGGCTCTGCCTCCCATTCTGCTTTTAGGGGCCTGATAACTGAAGGCTCTGCCTCCCATTCTGCTTTTAGGGGCCTGATAACTGAAGGCTCTGCCTCCCATTCTGCTTTTAGGGGCCTGATAACTGAAGGCTCTGCCTCCCATTCTGCTTTTAGGGGCCTGATAACTGAAGGCTCTGCCTCCCGTTCTGCTTTTAGAAACTCTGGGAACAACAAGGAAACCTGCAGCCTGAGAGCAAAGTGCTCTGTTGGGGAAATATCCAACTGTGAGATCTTTAAGATGTGATGGAGCTCGGTCATTAAGAGCTTTATATGTGAGGAGAAGAAGCTTAAATTCTATTCTGAATCTAACAGGGAGCCAATGAAGAGAAGCTAAAACTGGAGAAACATGATCTCTGGTGTTAGATCTCAGCAGAACTCTGGCTGCAGGGTTTTGGATCAGCTGGAGGCTTTTCAGAGAATCTGTGGGACAGCCCAATAATAAAGAATTACAGTAGTTCAGTCCTGAAGGAACAGATGCATGGAGCAGTTTCTCTGCATCACCCTGAGACAGGATGGTCCTGATTTTAATGATATTATGAAGGTGAAAGAAGGCAGAAACTGTTTTATATGTGAGTCAGAGGACAGATTCTGGTCCGAAATAACTCCAAGGTTCCTCACTGTAGGACTAGAAGCCAAGGAAATACCATCTAGAGTAACTATATAACTAGACAGTTTAGGTCCAAAGAGAACAACTTCAGTTTGTCTGAATTTAGAAGCAGACAGTTCTGAGTCATCCAGGTCTTTATGTCTTTAAGACAGGCTTGTAGTCTGACCAACCTGTTGGTTTCATCTGGTTTCATAGATAAGTACAGCTGAGTATCATCAGCATAGCAATGGGACTTTATGCCCTGCTGTCTGATAATGTTACCTAATGGAAGCATGTATAAAGTAAAAAGAATCGGTCCGAGCACAGAACCCTGAGGAACTCCATGACTTACTCCAACGTGTGAGGAAGATTCTTCGTTTACAAGAACAAACTGGAATCTATCAGATAAATATGACTTAAACCAGCCTAATGCAGTTCCTTTAATCCCAATAACATGTTCAAGTCTCTGTAACAGAATGCTGTGATCGATCGTATCAAATGCAGCTCTGAGATCCAACAGGACAAGAAACAAGTCCGCTATCAGAGGCTAACAGGAGATCATTGGTAACTTTCACCGGTGCTGTTTCTGTGCTATGATGCACTCTGAATCCTGACTGAAACTCTTCAAACAGATTATTTCTGTGTAAATTATCACAAAGTTGAGCTGCAACTATTTCTTTATTTTCTCCCCCTTGTCCTGTCCAGCTTTACAGCAGCAGAATTGTAATCTGATTACCTTTTATGCCAAACAGATTTGCTTTGCCAAAGGAAGCTTTATGGGTGTAAAGCTCCCCTTGATGCCCATCAGCTGCTTATTTATTTATTTTTCTTTCAATATTTAACATTTAATAGAGCTGAACCTGACCGGGGGAAAAAGGAAGAGAAAAGAAGAAGAAACAGAACAAAAATAGAAAGAAAAACCAGCTGCTACACCTGTAAAAACAGAACAGAAGACAAACCACGACCTCTGAGGGGAATCCAGCCTTAGAGCCACCAGGAGCACCTGAAAGCAGACAAGCAGAGAAAAAACAAACCCAAACAAACAAAAACAAGCACAAGTAACAACACAACTGTGGATATAGATGAGCTGAAACCACAGGATAACACATCAACTGCTTAGCAAGCTACTGGGCTAATACCCGTGGCACAGGACCTACATGATAACCGTGCTTAGTTAGGAGTGTATAAGTGTACAGAGTCACAATCCACAGCCCCCCCCAGCAATCAGAAGCAGGCAGAGAGGGCCAGAAGACCCAGGCCACCAGCAGCCCCCACAGAGCACAGAACCCAGGAAGCCCACCGCAGGGACAACCAGGCATCCACCCAGAAGACTGCAGAGGAAGCCCCCGGACAGAGCCCCCATAAGCATAGGGCAGAACCCCCATAAGCATAGGGCAGAACCCCCATAAGCATAGGGCAGAGCCCCCATAAGCATAGGGCAGAGCCCCCATAGGCATAGGACAGAGCCCCATAAGCATAGGACAGAGCCCCCATAAGCATAGGACAGAGCCCCCATAAGCATAGGACAGAGCCCCCATGAGCATAGGGCAGAGCCCCATAAGCATAGGGCAGAGCCCCCATAAGCATAGGGCAGAACCCCCATAAGCATAGGGCAGAGCCCCATAAGCATAGGACAGAGCCCCCATAAGCATAGGGCAGAGCCCCATAAGCATAGGGCAGAGCCCCCATAAGCATAGGGCAGAGGCCCCATAAGCATAGGACAGAGCCCCATAAGCATAGGACAGAGCCCCCATAAGCATAGGGCAGAGCCCCCATAAGCATAGGGCAGAGCCCCATAAGCATGGGGCAGAACCCCCATAAGCATAGGGCAGAGCCCCATAAGCATAGGACAGAGCCCCCATAAGCATAGGACAGAGCCCCCATAAGCATAGGACAGAGCCCCCATGAGCATAGGGCAGAGCCCCATAAGCATAGGGCAGAGCCCCCATAAGCATAGGGCAGAACCCCCATAAGCATAGGGCAGAGCCCCATAAGCATAGGACAGAGCCCCCATAAGCATAGGGCAGAGCCTCCATAAGCATAGGGCAGAGCCCCCATAAGCATAGGGCAGAGCCCCCATAAGCATAGGGCAGAGGCCCCATAAGCATAGGACAGAGCCCCATAAGCATAGGACAGAGCCCCCATAAGCATAGGGCAGAGCCCCATAAGCATAGGACAGAGCCCCCATAAGCATAGGGCAGAGGCCCCCCGGGAGCCAGGGGCAACAGCCCACCGACCCCTCCAGGCCCCAGCCACCCAGACATGGGCCGTGCACCGGACCCAGGCCCCAGGAGCCCGAGACTGTTGGATTAGGTCTAAAATACAAGTTGGTGGTTTAGAAGAGGCTATTGCTGCTGTTAGGTCAGATGGGCAGAAACAGTCTAAATACAGATCAGCTTATAAAGATACTGTAATATATGATTAGTCAGCAATATGTAAAGCAGACGTCATCACTCATTTATTAGAGGAAATCCATGCAGTCAAAACATTACAAAAAAACAGAAGTAGGAACAAAAACAGTAAAGAGAAACCAAAAGGCATTTATGTCAAATTATTTCTGGTTTGATGCCAGGTGTTTAAAAATGCAGCACTTTTTTATTTATCTTAAATTAAAACATTTTTGTTTATAATTTATTTTATTTTGTGTTTTAGTTTAATTTAATCATATTTTGTTTTACTTTAAATGTAATTTTTATTTGACCTTATTTGATCTAATTTAATTTTCTGTTTAAGTTTTTTAGGTTATTTAATTTAACTTTTTTTTAAATGTATTTATTTATTTTATTTATCTATTTATTACAGATTCAATTTATTCATGCATTTGTTTTGTTTTATTTTAATTATTTTAATGTTTTTTGTTTTATTCTATTATCTAATTATTCAATTATTAATTGATTTTTACGTTTATGTATTCTTATTGTAACATTTTATTTAATTCTGGAAAGTTGTGTCTTATTTTGGTAGTCAGCGACGGAAGTCGCATCTCTTCCGGTGTTAGAGGTCACCATCCGGGCTGAAGATGGCGGCGCCCGACGAGTTGTTTTGCTGGGAAGGAGACTGGGGTTTACCGTCCGTCAGCACCGACTGTCTGGTTGTTCTGGTGAGTGTCCGGTCACACCGGCACCGAGCCGGTTCGCCGGCCCTTTTTGGGGGGTCTTGACGTCACAGCAGCGCGTGCAAAATCAGCACGCGGTACCTTGTTCTTGCGTTAGCGTGTCAACGGCTGAATGAAAGCCAGTCTGACGGTTAAACGGACGTTTTTAAACGGCTTCAGTGGGTAAAGCAGCCGCTGTCGGTACTGATCAGATATTTAAAGCTCAACGTTAAACTTTAACGGAACCAGCGGCATGGAGTTAATAAGTTATTGATTGATTATCATGCTAATAGCATTTTAGACGCCATCCAAGCATAAAGTTGTTCTCTACTTTAAGGTTGTTGGAGTTCTGAACTTTAAATTCTGTTGAAAGAATCAGAAAACAAGATAATTTCTGCTCATGTTGAAGAAATATCAGGTGATGCTGAGTTTTCTGCCTTTAAAACCCTTAAACCCTGATGATTATCAGGGCTTTTAAAGAATATTGATCAGAATTTAATATAAATCTGGAGTTATTTCTCTTTTGGGATGTTTTCGGGTTTTTGTTTATTTTATACAATTTTATTTGCAATTTTAAGTATTATTAAACTTTATGAATATTTATATATAATATTAAAATTATTTTACATATTTTATTTACGTATTTTTAATAATAATTTATTTGATAGTATTTATTTTTTCTCATTTCATTTTTTTAAATTTGATTTTTGTTTCAGTTTTTAATTTGGCAGTTTTTTAAGATAAAATTTACAGTTGGATTAGTTTGATTATTTATTCTTATGTCATTTGTTTTTTTATTTTTTATTTATTTATTTTAGATTTAATTGGGGGGGTCCGGGCTTGTCGGTCCTCGTGTTTCGAGGCTCCAGTTCGAGTCCCACATGGGACGGACCTCTGCCTCCTGTCCATCAAAGGCATAAAAAAACAATTATTTTAATCATATTAAATCATATTATTTCATCTAATCTTTTTAATTCTTTAATTTTATTCCTTTTTCATGTATTTTTTTATTTTATTATTTTAAAATATTTATTTTATCTTATTGAATTTAATGTATCCTTTTCTTTTTTTTAGATTATGATTAATTTATTTAATTAAATTTTTATTTAATCAGTTATTCCTTTTCTACATATTAGGTATTAGGGCCACATTTAAAAAAAAATCAAATAAAATTGAGAATAAAGTTAAATGTGGCGAG
This sequence comes from Leuresthes tenuis, assembly GCF_036924035.1. Classification (NCBI taxonomy): domain Eukaryota; kingdom Metazoa; phylum Chordata; class Actinopteri; order Atheriniformes; family Atherinopsidae; genus Leuresthes; species Leuresthes tenuis. Next base: position 1,859,615 of record NW_027325364.1, read on the forward strand.
AATAAAACGAGATTAAAGTCGTAACTATTTAACCTGTTTTAGAGGAGAGTTTTTAAAATGAGGCTCGAGGAGCATTTTGTGGAATTGTATTTTAGTTTAGGTTTCACAAACAAGGAGATATTTATATATATATATTTATTTTATCTTTCGGCACATCAGCATCACATTGTCATTGTCACATATTTAATAACCACTTTAATCTTGAATTATTATTTTTAAAATGTGGCCCTAATATGATTCACTTATTTTAATTAATATAAAATAATCCTATTTAATTTCTTCTTTTTTAATATTTAATTTAATTTAGTTGAACTTTATTTGATCTTATTAAATTATAATTCTACATTATTGTATTTAATTTAATTTGTCCTCTTTTATATTATAATTATATTTAATTTAAATAGTTTCTTTTTATTTCTCCTCCAGATAAAATCAAAGGTTTGGTGTTTCAACTTTTTAAAGGTTTTTAAAGTGTTTCTAAAAGTCCAAAACATTTAAAAAGCTAAATATTAGGTGAAGTTAAAATAAAGTAATTAAATAAAGTAAAATAATATTATAAAATAGTATTAAATAAAGAGTTTTTACTTACTGAAAAATAATAATAAATTGTAAACTTGAAATTAAGATTTGACTTGAATTAGTTATATTTTCTTTGTTTGATTTGATTATATATTATTTTATTCTCTTTTGATTTGATTTAGTTTATATTATTGCGTCTTATTTTATTATATCTTATTTAATATTTACTTGATATTATTCCATTTTATTTTCATTTGATTATGTTGAAATTATTCATTAGTCATTTCTTTCTTTAATTGTAATTTAATTTTTTGATTATTTTCATTTCGTGTTATTTAATTCTTATTTATTTTTAATTCCCTTTGACATTTATGGTATTTTATTTGATATGTAAAATTTAATCTCTAATTCTGCAGCTGTTTTCCACCTTTTTAACTTATATATAATCCTTTCTCAATGGTTTTCCAGGACCTAAATCGTCTTTAATTGTTGGTATTATTGGTTTATTTGCCAGTTGTCACCAGAAGTGACTCTTTATTGATCAGATTGGTTTGTAATTCATCATATTACCACCAGGTGGCAGCAGTCTGTCTTTAAACTTCATTTTAATTTTCCAAAATGATGTTTTCTGGGAAATCTGATTAATTTTTAGAAAGCAGTTGTGAGATACACATCTGCTGTGTGATGTAATGTAATCAGGCTGTAAAAAAAAAGCCACAGGCTCCTTTTTAAGACCACCCAGAATGCTTTGTGGCAGTTTCCATGACTGATGCGGTCCACTGAGTCTGGTGTGGTCGCGGCGGTATCGCCTGCAGACCGCGCTGCAGCGCTCCTCTGAGGACTCAAACCCGACTGAAACATGTTAGCGTTGGACTGGGATCAGACAGCAGTGCAGTCTGGGTAATGACGGCTGTCCTCCAGCGGTTGGAAAACGCGGCTGCTGAGTCACAGATGTCTCAGCTCTGCATTTCCTGGTTGTTTAAAGCCCTGAAACGGGCAGGTTGTAGAGGACAGGATGGGGGCGGGGCTTCAGGTGTCCTCTCAGGTGAGGTGAAAGAGACTTCTTACCCCAATTCATGATGAATAAAGTCTTAAAGTTGGACTGAAACAGGTGAGAACGTTCCTTTAACTGTCTGAGTTATTGATGCAGGTTCTTAGAAATGCTCTAATTACTGACTGTAGTCTGAGTCCCTGAACGTTACACACTTTTATACTTTTTCCACATTTTGTGGTAAACTGGTGTTTAGATCCATCTTTTGTTTGTGGTTGAACCCAGACTGTCGGGATGTTTCAGGTTTGATGCATGTGGTGATTCCAGCTGGAATTATTCCAGATGTGTTACTGAATTCATTATTTAGTCCAGATTTTATTCAAACTTTCATTCTCTGTAAGTGTCTCTTTGTGTAGAATCTGAGAGTAGACTTCTCTGTTTGGGGAATCGGATCAAAGCTAAAGCTCAAAGTGACGCCGTAGATTCTCCGGTTAAGAGCTCGAATAAGGTCAGCTGGACTTCTTCTTCTTCTTCTTTGAATAGCATCTGCAGCTTCTTCAGGAACTGATCAGTGGAAAAAAAGCTTGCACTTACTCGCAGGTAGGGGGGGCGATAGGGCAAAAATATCATATCACGATATTTTTAAAAATAAAATCACGATTTCGATTTTATCACAATCTTAAATTGGAAAGTGAAAAACAGACAGTGTTCCAGCTCGTACCGCGGGTCAAATACTTCGGCCTCCTTTTCTACCATCTTGAACGGTACCGATACTTTGCAAAATAAGAGGTAACTGCTTCTGTTACCTCTTTCTATCGCTTGCTTGACTTGTCACAGGAGTGCTTTTGTCAAATGCCTGTTAATGTTGTCTGTTTTGGTCTTAGCTAGCCGCCGCTTACGCTAGCTGCCGCTTACGCTAGCCGCCGCTTACGCTAGCCGCCGCTAACGCTAGCCGCCGCTAACGCTAGCCGCCGCTTACGCTAGCCGCCGCTTACGCTAGCCGCCGCTAACGCTAGCTGCTGCCTCCCCTGCGGTGCCGGTGCCGCCGGGCCCCTCGCTGATTGGCTCTAAGCATACTGTTTGGATGCTTCCTCTTCAAGTGATTGAACAGGTTCGTCCTGTTGCCACCCGACGTTGCTAACCGTTTCTGTGGCTTTCAGCCACGGCTCCATGCGGCTGCACACACAGACAAGGAGGCGGGTAAGAAAGCGCGTCACTGCCCGTAAATCGCTGTGATTGGTCGGTCAGGTTGATGACGTAATGCATCGGCATAGAACTGCAATTTATAGAATGTGCCCGAGACGATCCACGATCTCTGCAGTTTGACAGATCGTTACGGAGCGTCTTCACGTTGCAATCCTTCACGGTTTAATATCCTCACATCGCCCACCGCAGTAAGGTCTTCCTCCACACTATCCAGCCCTTTATAAGACTGAATCTGCTCTTTATTTTTCTCTCTTCACTCTTCAGAATTGATTTATATTTCTTTTAAGATTTGACTGATCACTTTTAAAGCCCCCCCCCCAGCTATAGATCAGAAATAAGTCTCACAGAATCAGAGGTTTCTTTTACATCCCTTCTTAAAACCTTATTTATTTGCACTTTGGAAACTGTTTTCAAAGAGCTGATCCATGAATAAAGTTATATTATTGTAGTCAGCGGCTGAATTTCATTTAATTTCTCAGAGAATCCTTCTTTAAAGGCCCGTTTTGGTCCATCTGTTGGTGAAATACGAACATTCGGGCCAGTCTGTGTCCGTTTTACAGTTTCTAACGTCTGTTGGAAGCTCCCCAACCTGCTCTGAACCTTCAAAGTGTTGTTTTTTCTCTCCACTAAAGCCTTTTTTTCAGGGATGAGCCGAGCGGGTCAGTAACCCGGCGGCTTTGTGTTGCAACGCTTCTCTGTGGAACAAACTTCCATCAAACTCTGACTTCACGGCTGCACATTTATGAGGAAATTCCTCCTCATTTTTCCTGGTTGTAAAAGCCGAACGAGGCTCAGAGCGAGTTTTTCCTTCTCCTTCCAGAAGAACTGAGTCATCTCCAGCTCTTACAGTAACGGCTCTCTGACTAAACCTTTCGCCCATTCATCACACGTGTTTGGACTGAGGGACAAACAGTTGACCGAAAGCATCTTTGAACAGAAACTCCTTTGTTGGGTTCCTGCAGTTTGCCTTTAAAACTCAGTTTGTTTGCATGTGAGGAAAAGGAAAAGTTTCCAAAAAGCAGCTCCGGTGACATTTAGCATCAGATGCTTCGTATTAACTGTGTTTTCGGTCGTCATCGCCTCTAATCTTTGATTAAATGATTGATCTGAAGCTTCTGGAATTTAAGAAAAGACTTTTAAAGCAGCAGGTGTAAGAAAAGATTCTGGTTTAAGGTGGTATTGGACTCGTTTCTGACTGTTTGGCTCTAAAGATTTAAAAGAAAACTTTGAATTGGTCTGAAATGTGTTGTTTTGATGAAATCTGGTTCAAATGTTCGTGTTCTGGACGGAGTGGAATCACCTTTGTGGTAATTTTTTTCATCAAAGTGCTCCAATGGATCAGAGTTTCCAAATTAAAAGGAAAAAAATGTCTCCAGGAGTGAAAATGATCAATTTTCTGTATCACAGCCGAGTTTATTCACATCAAACATCAACACAAACGTGTCCGATTCACTTCTTCTTACTTCAGATTCATTTAACTTCAGGTTCACACCTGTTTTGAGCTCAGATTAACGTATAATTCAGCAGAAAAAAATGATTAAAATGAATTTCTCCTGCAGAGGAGTCCGATTTAAGGTGGTATTGGACTCGTTTCTGACTCAGAATTAATTAATTAGCTCAGATTAATGTATAATTCAGCAGAAAAAAATGATTAAAATGAATAAATGATTTCTCTGAAGCTTCTGGAATTTAAGAAAAGACTTTTAAAGCAGCAGGTGTAAGAAAATATTCCGGTTTAAGGTGGTATTGGACTAGTTTCTGACTCAGAATTAATTAATTAGCTCAGATTAACGTATAATTCAGCAGAAAAATGTGAAAACTGTGTTAATATGAGCAACGTTTGTTCCCCCGTTGTGTCTTCAGGCCTACGCTCAGTTTGCTGGAGCTCCTCTCAAGCTCAGAAAGATCTGCAACACCTGGAGGAGTCCCAGTGGTGAGTCGGGCGCCGCCTCAAAGCTTCATTCAGGAAGAAACAGAAACACATTCCTCATTCGTCTGTTTTCATCCTCCAAGGTTCTCTTCCTGCTCTGAGGACCAATCAGAAGGAAACCCTGTCCCGGCCCTCTGACATCATCATCCACCTCAGGAAACAGGTAACCATGGTTTCCCTCCCAGCTCAGGATAGCGGCTTCGCTGATTTCAAACTAAAGTGTTTCTGAGTAAAGGTTAAAACGTTGGGATGTGGAGCAGAAAAAGCTGTGGAACCATTTCTGTGATGTTTTTGGACCTTAGACCTCAGAACTGCGCTCGTTTACAGAGGAACCCGCACCAAAGCCTGCACTTTGTTGTTTATTTACCTAAACGAGCTTTTATTGTGAAACTGGTGATTATTCTGATCAACTTGTCTTCAAACAAACCTCTGAGGTCACGAGCCGCCGCCTGTTCAGGTCTGAGACTCTAAATATCAGCTTTTTGTCCAGTTCAACGCTGGACTAAAGGAACTGAGCCACAAAGAGGATCAGTTCCAACTCTCAGAGCCTGAACTTCAGAGCAGGGAAATGGAAGCATCTGAGAAATAACTCCTCATGGTTTATTTACTGATTTATTTCTTCCTTTAGCAGCAGCTAACGCTAACAGCTTAGCTAATGAAATAACTCCTCATGGTTTATTTACTGATTTATTTCTTCCTTTAGCAGCAGCTAACGCTAACAGCTTAGCTAATGAAGATGACGTACACCAACTTCTAAGGAGTTCCTGCTGCTCCTTTCTGAAAGATGAACATTATTGTTCCCACATTACTTTGTTAGCTGAAGCTAACGCTAACAGCTTAGCTAATGCAGAAATAACTCCTCATGGTTTATTTACTGATTTATTTCTTCCTTTAGCAGCAGCTAACGCTAACAGCTTAGCTAATGCAGAAATAACTCCTCATGGTTTATTTACTGATTTATTTCTTCCTTTAGCAGCAGCTAACGCTAACAGCTTAGCTAATGAAGATGACGTACACCAACTTCTAAGGAGTTCCTGCTGCTCCTTTCTGAAAGATGAACATTATTGTTCCCACATTACTTTGTTAGCTGAAGCTTTCTAGCTGAACGGTTCCGTTCTGTAACTCAGACAACCTGCAGCTGTGTTTAAGGTGTGTTTCCAACACAACACCGGTCCTCTCCTCACTCTCGCTGTGTTAGCGTTACATTATCGGCATGTTTCTGATAAAGATGGAGGTCTCCAGGTACAATTGTTTAATGAGGTTAATATATCCAAAATGTTTAAACGCAGTAATTAACGGTTCACATGCATTACTACGAGTTACGCTGTGCACATCTCCGGCTTGGTCCATTACTGCTGATGAGAAAGCATTGTTTGCTAGCATCTGCAGCTAACTGCTAACTTACAGCTAACTGACTGCTCACTTAGAGCTAACTTACAGCTAACTGCTAACTGATTGCTCACTTAGAGCTAACAGCTAACTTACAGCTAACTTACAGCTAACTTACAGCTAACTTACAGCTAACTTACAGCTCACTGACTGCTCACTGACTGCTCACTTAGAGCTAACTTATAGCTAACTGCTAACTGATTGCTCACTTAGAGCTAACTTACAGCTAACTGCTAACTGATTGCTCACTTAGAGCTAACTACTAGCTGACAGCTAACTGACTGCTAACTTACGGCTAACTGATTGCTCACTTACAGCTAACTTACAGCTAACTTACAGCTAACTTACTGCTAACTTACAGCTAACTTACTGCTAACTTACAGCTAACTTACTGCTAACTTACAGCTAACTTACTGCTAACTGATTGCTCACTTAGAGCTAACTGCTAACTTACTGCTAACTGATTGCTCACTTAGAGCTAACTGCTAACTTACTGCTAACTGATTGCTCACTTAGAGCTAACTGCTAACTTACAGCTAACTTACAGCTAACTTACAGCTAACTTACAGCTAACTTACAGCTAACTTAAAGCTAACTTAAAGCTAACTGACAGCTCACTTAGAGCTAACTTACAGCTAACTGCTAACTTACAGCTAGCTGCTAACTGATTGCTAACTTACTGCTAACTTACAGCTAACTTACAGGGGCGGCTGTAGGCAAGACACTGAACCCCATGATGTATCCATCAGGGTATGAATGATTAGAATTAACGTAGTTATGTGTAATATCTATCTGTATGAGTGGGTGAATGTAGTGTTAGAAGCGCTTTGAGTGGTCATTTAGACTAGAAAAGCGCTATACAAGTCCATTCCATTTTCAGCTAACTGCTAACCTACAGCTAACTGCTAAACTATTTCCCTCTGGGATCAACAGAGTAACTATCTGTATCTATATGTGGAGCTGGAGTGTTTTCAGGCCTGAAAACAGCCTGTTAGCACAGAGGTGTTAAAACCAGGCCGAGACAGAGAGCCGCTGTGCTTAAACCAGCAGGTGTTTAGACCAAAGTCTGCCTCAAACATCTGAGTAAGACCTCAGAAAGTTGTCAAATTGTTAAAAAGGGCAGAATATGCCACCTTTTATATCAAATATCCACTCACACCAATAAAGAAAGTAAAGTTTTGTTACTTTCTGTCAGTTTCAGTCTGCAGAATCAGCTCAAATGTGAAGCTGTGTGTTCGGAGGGTTTATAGGCTGCTGTCCCTCCGGTGTGAACTGTTTCCATTCGTCCTCATTACAGCGAGCCGACAGCAGCCGTATACTGGACTCCAGCAGGGACACAACTTGTGAAAATAACTCTGATAAAGAGCTGAAACAGCATGGAGAAGACGCTGAACACGACGGACACTGAGTGACTACAAAGAGGCGAAAAAATCTGGATACGACAGCAAAGGAAAATGATAAAGAGACGGAAAAAGGAAAGAGAGAGGAAGTGAAGCACTTTGAGTGGAAAACATGATGATGATGAAGATGAATAACGCTCACAGGAGCTGCAGGAGAAGCATGGAATGTGACTGAGGTGAATTAATGCCAGTTAAACTCTGCAGCCAAGCGTGAAGCCAGCAGTTTGCTCCTCTGAGCTTCTTCAGCAGCTTTCCTGTCGTTGTGGTTTAACAACCTACCACAGCGAGGACACACCGAGCATGCTGGGTAATGCCTTCCAGCTGCCGGGGAGCGACTAAATGAAGGCGGCTGAGGCCGTTTATTTGAGTTAAAGTGTTTCTTCTTCAAACATTTTGAAGCAAATAAAAAGAAAAGGATGTTTTGGATTTTAATTAGTGGAGGAAAATGCCGGTGAAGGGACGTTGGAACATGCATTTAGGCTCATGTTCAGAGTATTTTATGGTGAAGGCGTGTTTTCTAAGGTAGCTTTGGGCACAGATTGCTGACCATGTTAGCATGTGTTAGCTTCTCACCGACTCTAACCTTTATTCAACCGGGAACAAGAACTCTTCAGATTAAAAGTCTCTTTTCACAGAGCACATTTTACACCATAACTAATACCTGTTCGGGTAGAACCACATAAATTACAACTTAGTCATCAAAGCCAGAGACGTCGGCAAGTTTAAAATAAGCTTAAATTCATATGAGACTCATGATTCAGGTGATGAGCAGTGTAGCTGTAAGTTAGCAGCAGATGCTACTAAACAATGCTCTGATCATTAGCTAAGCTGTTAGCGTTAGCTGCTGCTAAAGGAAGAAATAAATCAGTAAATAAACCATGAGGAGTTATTTCATTAGCTAAGCTGTTAGCGTTAGCTGCTGCTAAAGGAAGAAATAAATCAGTAAATAAACCATGAGGAGTTATTTCATTAGCTAAGCTGTTAGCGTTAGCTGCTGCTAAAGGAAGAAATAAATCAGTAAATAAACCATGAGGAGTTATTTCATTAGCTAAGCTGTTAGCGTTAGCTGCTGCTAAAGGAGGAAATAAATCAGTAAATAAACCATGAGGAGTTATTTCATTAGCTAAGCTGTTAGCGTTAGCTGCTGCTAAAGGAAGAAATAAATCAGTCAATAAACCATCAGGAGTTATTTCATTAGCTAAGCTGTTAGCGTTAGCTGCTGCTAAAGGAAGAAATAAATCAGTAAATAAACCATGAGGAGTTATTTCATTAGCTAAGCTGTTAGCGTTAGCTGCTGCTAAAGGAAGAAATAAATCAGTAAATAAACCATGAGGAGTTATTTCATTAGCTAAGCTGTTAGCGTTAGCTGCTGCTAAAGGAAGAAATAAATCAGTAAATAAACCATGAGGAGTTATTTCATTAGCTAAGCTGTTAGCGTTAGCTGCTGCTAAAGGAGGAAATAAATCAGTAAATAAACCATGAGGAGTTATTTCATTAGCTAAGCTGTTAGCGTTAGCTGCTGCTAAAGGAAGAAATAAATCAGTCAATAAACCATCAGGAGTTATTTCATTAGCTAAGCTGTTAGCGTTAGCTGCTGCTAAAGGAAGAAATAAATCAGTAAATAAACCATGAGGAGTTATTTCTGCATTAGCTGAGCTGTTAGCGTTAGCTGCTGCTAAAGGAGGAAATAAATCAGTAAATAAACCATGAGGAGTTATTTCATTAGCTAAGCTGTTAGCATTAGCTGCTGCTAAAGGAAGAAATAAATCCGTAAATAAACTATGAGGAGTTATTTCTCAGATGCTTCCATTTCCCTGCTCTGAAGTTCAGGCTCTGAGAGCTGGAACTGATCCTCTTTGTGGCTCAGTTCCTTCAGTCCAGCGTTGAACTGGACCAAGTTGTTAAAACAGTGGGATGAAAAGTGTTTGCTGCACATTCACAGTCTTTAGCTAACTCTGCTGGAACATTAGCCTCAGATATAGTTTATCCACTGGGCTCTTATATCCTCTGAGGCTGCTGCTGGATGGAAGATGCATGCTCCTCAGTGCAGCTGACAGCAGAACATTTCCACCAGAAGCTGGCTTCATCCGTCCAGCAGGGTGGAGGTGAGTGGGCGGGGCTTAGCAGAGGAGGCGGAGCCAACTTCAGGACTGACGTACTTTAGAAATGAAAATCAGAACGGCTCGTTAAATGATTAACTTTCACACAAAGGGGAACTAAATAAATCCCAGGGTTGTGTTTTTGGGGAGTTTTACACCTGCTGGTGACCTCAGACGCCCTGATATATGCTCCCAGGAACAGGAAGAAGGAGTTTTACACTTCAGACGCCCTGATATATGCTCCCAGGAACAGGAAGAAGGGGTTTTACGCTTCAGATGCCCTGATATATGCTCCCAGGAGCAGGAAGAAGGAGTTTTACACTTCAGACGCCCTGATATATGCTCCCAGGAACAGGAAGAAGGAGTTTTACACTTCAGACACCCTGATATATGCTCCCAGGAACAGGAAAGAAGGAGTTTTACACTTCAGACGCCCTGATATATGCTCCCAGGAACAGGAAGAAGGGGTTTTACGCTTCAGACACCCTGATATATGCTCCCAGGAACAGGAAGAAGGAGTTTTACACTTCAGACGCCCTGATATATGCTCCCAGGAGCAGGAAGAAGGAGTTTTACACTTCAGACGCCCTGATATATGCTCCCAGGAACAGGAAGAAGGAGTTTTACACTTCAGACGCCCTGATATATGCTCCCAGGAACAGGAAGAAGGAGTTTTACACTTCAGACGCCCTGATATATGCTCCCAGGAGCAGGAAGAAGGAGTTTTACACTTCAGACGCCCTGATATATGCTCCCAGGAGCAGGAAGAAGGAGTTTTACACTTCAGACGCCCTGATATATGCTCCCAGGAACAGGAAGAAGGAGTTTTACACAATATGTCACCTTTAAAGCTGAGATTCACAGCGGTTTAGTTTTAAAGATTTATTGCTCCCTGCAGCAGGGATCATTCGGCTCTTGTTGGGGGTTTGCTTTGGTGTAAAGTCAGTTTTGTTTTTCAGAAATACAATGCAGACTACGACCTTTCCGCCAAGGAGGGAGCCGACAGCCTGGCCTTCATCTCTCTGCTGGAGGAGAAGCTCATGCCGGCTCTGGTGACAGATTTTCTTCTTGTCAAACTTGAGTCCCAGACGTTGCTTTCTTTCTCTGGTTTGACTTCCGTCGTCCCCCCTGCAGATTTACACGTTCTGGATCGAGCCGAAGAACTACGTGGACGTGACTCGCCGCTGGTACGCCGAGCACATGCCCTTCCCTCTGAACTTCTTCATGCCGGCTCGGATGCAGGGCAGGCGGCTGGAGAAACTGCGACTGCTCAGGGGAGATGAGAGCCTGGAGGCCGGAGAGGAGCTGGAGAAGGAGGTGAGGCTCAAGATTCAGTCTCACTGTCAGAAAACTCTTTCAAAGAGTTCAAAGCATGCGATAAATTATTAACCAAAGCACTGATGTAGCCATTTCTGTATCGTGTCTGTCAGTTATTGATGAATGATGCTTCGTGATGGCGTCTGAGGTGCTGGACCTAATGACCTCATCGTTTAAAGCGTGTTCCCTCAGGTAGGCCTGAGGGACGATGTTAATTCCCAGCAAATTATTGCCGATAAACGATATTATTGTCAACATTTCAAATACAGAAAACTTTTATTTCTCAGTGTTTTTTATCATTGGAATTCTAAGAAGAACCTTTAAATACCCTTAAAAAAAATCAGATGGACTCTCCGTCTCTGATGTCGCGAACTCCACATTTTACTTTGTGGCCCAAACATCTCAAAGAGTGTCGGGACGAAGGCTCAGGTTTTTTTCCCCAGCTGGAAAAACCAAAAACGTCTTGAGCTGCTGTTCGTTTTCAATGTAAGCGTCAATGAGAGAGAGGCTCAACTTTATGCAAATGAGCAGCGATCTCAACACAGCCGATCTGGATTCTGAAGGCGGAAAAGGGCAGAGCGAGAGTAAAAATCATGGAGGAGAAACTTATTATTGCAGGAGCCGATGCATGAATTATTGAATATGCCTGTTATCTGAAAGCCCCTTTGGCCGCTTTGTTTATGTTTCTGTATTTATCAGACGCTTTTATCCAAAGCGACTTACAAATGAAGATATAACAGCTTTATAAAAAGCTAACAATAAGCTAACAATAAGCTCCATAGAAGGAACCCAGGAGTCCGACTCTGTCAGAGGGGACAGAGTAGAGATAGGGTGCAGGCATAGAAGGAAGTGCAGAAAGACTTTATTATTCACCTTTTAGCAGTTATTTGGTTCATTTAAGTGCAGATGTTGTCACAAAGGTGCATCATCAACCACATCATTGTGAAATGTTGGTTGACAAATCCATTTTTAGACAAAATGTGACCTTTTCTTGTAGAATTTTGGCTAATTTTCGGGTCCTTCTTGCACCGAGGATTTTCTTTTGGGTGCCAGGATTCTCAATATTGACCTTAAAGTCAGAGTAAAACTGAAATAACTGCAGAAAAATGTGTTATGAACTACTCTGTCAAGCATAGAGTTTCTGTTTCTGTATTCAGAAGACGCTTTTATCCAAAGAGACTTACAAATGAAGATATAACAGCTCTATAAAAAGCTAACAATAAGCTCCATAGAAGGAACCCAGGAGTCCGACTCTGTCAGAGGGGACAGAGTAGAGATAGGGTGCAGGCATAGAAGGAAGTGCAGAAAGATAAAGTGCAGAGATAGAGGGGGGAGGGAAGTACAAGGTAAGTGCTGGGATAGGAGATGCTCTCTGAAGAGCTGGGTTTTCAGGAGCTTCTTGAAGATAGACAGGGACGCCCCTGTTCTGGTAGCGCTCGGTAGGTCATTCCACCATCGTGGGACGACACATGAACAGAGTTTGGATTGTCTTAGGCGTGGTGTAGGAGCTGCTAGACGACAATCCTGGGACCAACGGAGGGACCCAGTTGGGACAGAAGCCTTTGCAAGAGCATTCAAGTAGATGGAGCCGTTCCATTAAGCTCTTTGTAGCTAACATCAGGGACTTGATGTGTATCTGTATGTGTGCATTTTTTATTTATTTAAATAAAAAAACTCACTGTGGGGGCTGGACCTTAAAAGGCCTGCAACGAGTCCCCATGTGCTCGATTATTCAAGATTAAGACTTGATCTGAGGTTGGCATGATATGATATATATATATGTGTGTGTGTAGTTGTTTTGTGCCATTGTGGGACGATAATCTGACTGCAACTGGTGGGGACTTCCTGTAAATGTGGGGACAGTTGTACAAACTGATTTTTAGGGTCTTGGTTCCACAGTTAGGGTTCGGATTCGGTGTTCTGTTGTGATGATCAAGGTGAGGACGAACGGAGAAGAGGCGGCGAGTTGTGAGCGCCCGGTTAGGTGGGCATGCAAGTTTGTTGTGTTGCCTTTTTTTGTCGCCACCACTTTTGAACAAATTCAGCTCGTCCGTGTCGATGTTCCCACGTTGCTCATTCGGTTTGAAGCCGAAATATTCCCACCGGAGCTGTGGCCTTTGGCTTTTTTCCTCGCTGCACTCTGTGTTCGCAGCCAATGCTGGCGGCCCAGCCCCCCCCCACAGAGACGAAGACACTGGCTGACTGACACTCCGGCAAAATGATTGAGTTTGTTTCAATTTATCGCGCGATTAATTGCTTTGATTATCGGCCCAGGCCTGCCCTCGGCTGTATGTGGCCAATCTAATGAGGTGTTGAAGCTTTCTTCTTCTTACCAGGACAGTTTAAAAAGGTTAAAAAGCTTTATTTCTGTGATGAAAGGGTTGTTTTTTTCTCACCTGGAAAGGTTTGAGGCTGCAGGACAACATGAGGCTGTTTTTCTGTTCTCTTGGCTCAGAACTGACTCTGAAAATAGCAGGAGATCCAATTTCTAATGAGAGCTTATCTCCTGCTTTCCTTCCACCATTTACTTTGTACTAAATCCTTGTTTTTCCCCTTTTTTTACTCCTTAATTTCTGTGTGAAATCTTTAAAACGGGCAAAATGATCCAACCATTGTTTATTTGATCTGGAGACAATTGTCAAGACAAGTAAGGAAAGTGTTGGTATGAGAGCATTTATAAGAATATCAGAATAGGTATCTTATGTGGAATCGGAGCACGCCGCAGCTTGACAGTTTTCCAGTTGGTACAAAGATATCGTTTCCATGTGTTCGGCCTGTCAAAGTGGTCGGAAACAAATTCGGAGCTGAAGGAAAACTTTCTGTTGGAAAACTGCTGGTCGGGAACAATCGGTTCAGTTTGGACAAAGGTCAGAGGTTGCACAGCATTCAGGGGACATTTGTTAAAGAGCAGTTTAAACCCTCAGAGAGGAATGAAAGCTGAATTTAATGATGCTTTCGGAGCTTGTGTCGCCATTAAAGGTGACATATTCTGTAAAAAGCCTTCTTCCTGTTCCTGGGAGCACATATTAGAGCGTAAAACTCCCCAGAAACACACAGCTGAAGCATTAAGCAAAATTAATTATGTTTCAACTCAACTTTAGGCCATAGAAACCGTCAGAAAGCTTTAAAAACAACAAAATGTGCTACTTTAGGTCATAGAAACCGTCAGAAAGCTTTAAAAACAACAAAATGTGCTACTTTAGGCCATAGAAACCGTCAGAAAGCTTTAAAAACAACTAAATGTGCTACTTTAGGTCATAGAAACCGTCAGAAAGCTTTAAAAACAACCAAATGTGCTACTTTAGGTCATAGAAACCATCAGAAAGCTTTAAAAACAACAAAATGTGCTACTTTAGACCATAGAAACCGTCAGAAAGCTTTAAAAACAACAAAATGTGCTACTTTAGGTCATAGAAACCGTCAGAACGCTTTAAAAACAACAAAATGTGCTACTTTAGGCCATAGAAACAGTCAGAAAGCTTTAAAAACAACAAAATGTGCTACTTTAGGCCATAGAAACCGTCAGAAAGCTTTAAAAACAACAAAATGTGCTACTTTAGGTCATAGAAACCGTCAGAAAGCTTTAAAAACAACAAAATGTGCTACTATAGGCCATAGAAACCGTCAGAACGCTTTAAAAACAACAAAATGTGCTACTTTAGACCATAGAAACCGCCAGAACGCTTTAAAAACAACAAAATGTGCTACTGTAGGCCATAGAAACCGTCAGAAAGCTTTAAAAACAACAAAATGTGCTACTTTAGACCATAGAAACCGCCAGAACGCTTTAAAAACAACAAAATGTGCTACTGTAGGCCATAGAAACCGTCAGAAAGCTTTAAAAACAACAAAATGTGCTACTTTAGACCATAGAAACCGTCAGAAAGCTTTAAAAACAACGAAATGTGCTACTTTAGGCCATAGAAACCGTCAGAAAGCTTTAAAAACAACGAAATGTGCTACTTTAGGTCATAGAAACCGCCAGAAAGCTTTAAAAACAACGAAATGTGCTACTTTAGACCATAGAAACCGTCAGAAAGCTTTAAAAACAACGAAATGTGCTACTTTAGGCCATAGAAACCGTCAGAAAGCTTTAAAAACAACAAAATGTGTTACTTTAGGCCATAGAAACCATCAGAAAGCTTTAAAAACAACAAAATGTGCTACTTTAGACCATAGAAACCGTCAGAAAGCTTTAAAAACAACGAAATGTGCTACTTTAGGCCATAGAAACCGTCAGAACGCTTTAAAAACAACAAAATGTGCTACTTTAGACCATAGAAACCGCCAGAACGCTTTAAAAACAACAAAATGTGCTACTTTAGGTCATAGAAACCGTCAGAAAGCTTTAAAAACAACAAAATGTGCTACTTTAGGTCATAGAAACCGTCAGAAAGCTTTAAAAACAACAAAATGTGCTACTTTAGGCTATAGAAACCGTCAGAACGCTTTAAAAACAACGAAATGTGCTACTTTAGGCCATAGAAACCGTCAGAAAGCTTTAAAAACAACTAAATGTGCTACTTTAGGCCATAGAAAGCTTTAAAAACAACGAAATGTGCTACTTTAGGTCATAGAAACCATCAGAACGCTTTAAAAACAACAAAATGTGCTACTTTAGGCCATAGAAACCGCCAGAAAGCTTTAAAAACAACAAAATGTGTTACTTTAGGCCATAGAAACTGCCAGAAAGCTTTAAGAACAACAAAACGTGTTACTTTAGGTCATAGAAACCTTCAGAACACTTTAAAAATAACAAAATTTGCTACTTTAGGCCACAGAAACCATCAGAACACTTTAAAAACAACTAAATGTGCTACTTTAGACCATAGAAACCGCCAGAAAGCTTTCAAAACAATAAAATGTGCTACTTTAGGCCACAGAAATCGCCAGAATGCTTTAAAAACAATGAAATGTGCTACTTTAGGCCATAGAAACCGTCAGAAAGCTTTAAAAACAACGAAATGTGCTACTTTAGGCCATAGAAACCGTCAGAAAGCTTTAAAAACAACAAAATGTGCTACTTTAGGCCATAGAAACCGTCAGAAAGCTTTAAAAACAACAAAATGTGCTACTTTAGACCATAGAAACCGTCAGAAAGCTTTAAAAACAACGAAATGTGCTACTTTAGGCCATAGAAACCATCAGAACGCTTTAAAAACAACAAAATGTGCTACTTTAGACCATAGAAACCGTCAGAACGCTTTAAAAACAACAAAATGTGCTACTTTAGACCATAGAAACCGTCAGAACGCTTTAAAAACAACAAAATGTGCTACTGTAGGCCATAGAAACCGTCAGAAAGCTTTAAAAACAACAAGATGTGCTACTTTAGACCATAGAAAACCGTCAGAAAGCTTTAAAAACAACAAATGTGCTACTTTAGGTCATAGAAACCGTCAGAACGCTTTAGAAACAACAAAATGTGCTACTGTAGGCTATAGAAACCGTCAGAAAGCTTTAAAAACAACAAAATGTGCTACTTTAGACCATAGAAAACCGTCAGAAAGCTTTAAAAACAACGAAATGTGCTACTTTAGGTCATAGAAACCGTCAGAAAGCTTTAAAAACAACAAGATGTGCTACTTTAGGTCATAGAAACCGTCAGAACGCTTTAAAAACAACAAGATGTGCTACTTTAGGCCATAGAAACCGTCAGAAAGCTTTAAAAACAACGAAATGTGCTACTTTAGACCATAGAAACCGCCAGAACGCTTTAAAAACAACAAAATGTGCTACTTTAGGCCATAGAAACCGTCAGAAAGCTTTAAAAACAACAAAATGTGCTACTTTAGGCCATAGAAACCGTCAGAAAGCTTTAAAAACAACAAAATGTGCTACTTTAGACCATAGAAACCGTCAGAAAGCTTTAAAAACAACGAAATGTGCTACTTTAGGCCATAGAAACCATCAGAACGCTTTAAAAACAACAAAATGTGCTACTTTGGACCATAGAAACCGTCAGAAAGCTTTAAAAACAACGAAATGTGCTACTTTAGGCCATAGAAACCATCAGAACGCTTTAAAAACAACAAAATGTGCTACTTTAGGCCATAGAAACCATCAGAACGCTTTAAAAACAACAAAATGTGCTACTTTGGACCATAGAAACCGTCAGAACGCTTTA
Organism: Leuresthes tenuis; assembly: GCF_036924035.1. NCBI lineage: Eukaryota > Metazoa > Chordata > Actinopteri > Atheriniformes > Atherinopsidae > Leuresthes > Leuresthes tenuis. Next base: position 1,876,593 of record NW_027325364.1, read on the forward strand.
AAAACAACGAAATGTGCTACTGTAGGCCATAGAAACCGTCAGAAAGCTTTAAAAACAACAAAATGTGCTACTTTAGACCATAGAAAACCGTCAGAAAGCTTTAAAAACAACGAAATGTGCTACTTTAGGTCATAGAAACCGTCAGAAAGCTTTAAAAACAACAAGATGTGCTACTTTAGGTCATAGAAACCGTCAGAAAGCTTTAAAAACAACAAGATGTGCTACTTTAGGCCATAGAAACCGTCAGAACTGGAGCAGTTTCAGCATCTCTGGACCTGGTTCTCAGTGATGGTGAGTTGGATCAGAGATGGACAGACGGATCGGGGCTTCGTCAGCAGTAATGAGGGCGCTGCTCCGGTCCGTTTGGTGAAGCTGAGCCGGAAGGAGAAGCTTTCAGGTTCCTGCTCCAACTTTGTTCCAACCCTCACCTGAGCTCACAGATCTGGGTTCTGACCCAAAGAAGGAGGTCCTGGATACAAGCGGCTGAAATGGGTTTCCTTCAGAGGGGGGCGGGGCTCAGCCTTAGAGATAGGGGGAGGAGCTCCACCATCCGGGGGGAGGAGCTCCACCATCCGGGGGGAGGAGCTCCACCATCCGGGGGAGGAGCTCCACCATCCAGAGGGAGGAGCTTAATCATCCGGGGGAGGAGCTCCATCATCCAAGGGAGGGGCTTAATCATCCAGGGGAGGGGCTCCACCATCCAAGGGGAGGGGCTTAATCATCCGGGGGAGGGGCTCCATCATCCAGGGGGAGGAGTTTAATCATCCGGGGGAGGGGCTCCACCATCCAATAGGAGGAGCTCGGAGTAGAGCCGCTGCTCCTCCACATAGAAAGGAGTCGGCTGAGGTGGTTCCTCTGGTCAGGATGCCTCCTGGGAGGAGGCCCCGGGTCAGAACCAGAACTCACTGGAGGGATTATATATCCCATCTGACCTGGGAACGCCTCAGGATCCTCCAGGAGGAGCTGGAGAGGGATGGATGGTTTAACTCCTGGACCTGTTGATTCTGACCCGACCCCAGATAAGAGGAAGATGATGGATGGTCTCTAATATTTGCTTTTGTTTGTCTGGTTCAGTTCCTGTGGATCTTCAAAGACTCTTTAAAGTCTTAAGTTTGCAAAGTGTTAAATATGTGCAAAAAATAGTTTTTAAACCAACACAGGATGATTGCATGCATGTTAGCAGCGACTACAGAGGAGCTAATTAGTTACGGGGAAGCGTAAATTCAGTGCCAAACGTCTGGGAAACTCCTTCAGACTGCAGCTCAGTCAGATGCTGTGTTGTTAGAGCAGCTTCAACCAGAGTCATTACCCTGGAATAAGAACAGATTGTGTATTTTTCATCATTTCTTCACCCCTTTTTGAGCAGTTTTAACGACTTGCTGTTCTGTTTTTCAGCTGTACCGGGATGCTGTGGAGTGCATGAACCTGCTGTCCCAGCGACTCGGCTCCCAAAAGTTCTTCTTTGGAGATTCGTAAGTTGGTCACATTAACTGCAGGTGATCTCTGCCTTTAAACCCTTTAAAGTGGCTTCAGCCACCAGTGTTTTAGGGAGTCTTTTCAGTCGAGCCTCAGAGCTCTGTTCATCTTTAGGAACCCAGACTTTCCTCGGGTTGTAGGAAGCACAGTCGGCTACATTTCTCTGGCCGAGTTACTGAACATGACCCAGACCTTTGAAATGCATGTAAACATGAGTCCAAACTGGACCAACTGAGGATGTGTCCATTCAACTGGACTTAAACGGAGTCTGAATGTAAGTGTCTATTAATCCAGCTGAATTACCAGTAAAGCTGCTCTCGTTCACAGATTTTTCTGTTTCTTTTGTCAGAAATCAGCCCATTGAGACCATCACTGAAAGCATTTCCAGACTCTGACTCTGTTATTGGTGTAAAATCTCTACACTCTGACCCGTCTCCGCAGGCCTTCCTCTCTGGACGCCTACGTCTTTGGCCACTTGGCGCCCATCCTGAAGTGCAAACTGCCCAACGGGAAGCTGCAGCACCACCTGAAGTCCCTCGACAACCTGACGAACTTCTGCACCAACATCCTGCTGCTGTACTTTCCCAGAGACGGTCGAGGTGATGCGTCCGATTTATCGTACATCAGAACAAGTAAAATGTTCTTCTGGGATCTGAACTTTGACCTGAAAAGCTCCTCAGACAGGAAGCCGTGGGTGAAAACAAAGAGTGACATCATCTAAACCGTGGCTGTAAACGGATGACCTCATCGGCACAGATGTTTGTTTTCTGTTACCTGATGTAACAGAAGAAGCTGTTTGTCTTTTATTTAGGAGGAATGGTCTCCAGATGTTGATGTGACCGGTGCTTTCTCATCTTTCCATGTCTCATTTACAGGTTGTAGAACGTTTTGGTGCTGAACTGCATTTAATTCACGTCTGATTTTAAGGATTACGGTTAAAGAAACAGGTCCAGTTACAGTTATGAACCAAAGTCCTCCTTTTTCATTTAAATCGGTTAATTAAACACAGTGTTGAGCAGGAAAGTCTTCAGGTTTGAGTTAAAAGAGTTGAGAAGTTCAGGTCTGAGTCCATAATAACACCCAAAGACGGCCTGGTTCTGGCCTGGTTTGTGGTTTTTAACATCACAAACTGAAGCTGAGCTCAGATTTTAACCGTTCTTTGGCTCCAAAGAGGATGAGCTGTTTATCTTTGTTTAACTGAAGGAAACTCTGGATCTTCCAGTTGTTGATTAGTTCGAGGCTCTGAATGAGTGTTTGTGAGGGATTAGAATCCGTGGGAATCTGTGGGAACATAATTTGTTGCTTTGAATAATCTCAGCCAGTGGAAACGTGAATGTTGAACAAATGAGGCCCCAGAATTGAACCCTGAGGGACTCCACATGCCATTTTTGCGTAATCTCAGCCAGTGGAAACGTGAATGTTGAACAAACGAGGCCCCAGAATTGAACCCTGAGGGACTCCACATGCCATTTTTGCGTAATCTCAGCCAGTGGAAACGTGAATGTTGAACAAACGAGGCCCCAGAATTGAACCCTGAGGGACTCCACATGCCATTTTTGCGTAATCTCAGCCAGTGGAAACGTGAATGTTGAACAAACGAGGCCCCAGAATTGAACCCTGAGGGACTCCACATGCCATTTTTGCGTAATCTCAGCCAGTGGAAACGTGAATGTTGAACTAACGAGGCCCCATAATTGAACCCTGAGGGACTCCACATGCCATTTTTGCGTAATCTCAGCCAGTGGAAACGTGAATGTTGAACAAACGAGGCCCCAGAATTGAACCCTGAGGGACTCCACATGCCATTTTTGCGTAATCTCAGCCACTGGAAACGTGAATGTTGAACTAACGAGGCCCCAGAATTGAACCCTGAGGGACTCCACATGCCATTTTTGCGTAATCTCAGCCAGTGGAAACGTGAATGTTGAACTAACAAGGCCCCAGAATTGAACCCTGAGGGACTCCACATGCCATTTTTGCGTAATCTCAGCCAGTGGAAACGTGAATGTTGAACTAACGAGGCCCCAGAATTGAACCCTGAGGGACTCCACATGCCATTTTTGCGTAATCTCAGCCAGTGGAAACGTGAATGTTGAACAAACGAGGCCCCAGAATTGAACCCTGAGGGACTCCACATGCCATTTTTGCCCAATCAGATGAGTGATTGCCTGTAGACACAAAGTATTTTCTGTCTTTTAAACAGGATTTAAACCAATTTAATGCTGTGGCAGAAAGTTATTTTATATAATTTATTACTTGAACGTGTTCAAACATCTTTTGTTCAACATTTTATCTAAAAAGGAAATGTGATAAACAGCCCCATCCATAATGTTTGGTCCATCTTTCTCTGACCCTTCTGCTCCTCAGAGTAAAACTCTACATCGAACAGATCAGACATGATTAAAATCACATTCCAGACTTTAATTTGAAGTCATTTTCATACATTTCAGTTCCACCATGTTGGAATTACAACCTTTTTTATCCACAGTCCCTCAGAGTGATGGAGGCTACATTAAAGCAGCCATGTTTGCTACCTTTAAGTCTCTCCTTCAGCAGATAGAAGCTCAGCTGGATCTGAACCAGCTGACGGGCTCTGCCATGTTTCAGCTCTGAGAAACTCTGGTGCTGCTCAGCAGGATGTTTGGATCATTCTCTTGTTGCAGGACGAAGCTTTGGAGGCATTTACTGGAGCTGGAGCAGATCAGATGTTTCTATCCAGCTCAGAGTTGATTGAGCAGCTCCATCATCAGTGAGGATAAGTGAGCAGAACCTGTGGCAAACAGAACCTGTGGCACCATGCATGCCCACGCCATCACCCCCCCCACCGTGTTCAGCAGAGCAGCTGCTCTGCTGTGGATCTTGGTTCCTGTTGGTCTCCACTCTTTCTTCCTGCCATCACTCTGATGCAGGTTCTTCTGGGTCCGGTCTGTCCAGAACACCTTTTTCCAGAACTCTGCAGCTCCTTTAAGGACTTTTTGGCAAACTGTGACGTGTCCATCCTGTTTCTGTGGCTAACTAGCGGTTAGCATGTAGCAGTGGCTAACTAGCGGTTAGCATGTAGCAGTGGCTAACTAGCGGTTAGCATGTAGCAGTGGCTAACTAGCGGTTAGCATGTAGCAGCGTAGCCTCTGTGCTTCTGCTCATGAAGTCTTCTGTGGACAGTCGTCTCTGACAGAGACACACCTGCCTCCTGCAGATGGTTCTGATCCGTTGGACGGGCCTTTGAGGGTTCTTCTGTCTTCCTCGGCCTACCAGAGCATTCTTTCTTCTTCATGATGTTCCAGACAGCTGATGCTGGTGATCCTGAGGTTTGACTCACGTCTCTGATGGTTTGTTCTGGTTTTAATCTGTAGTTCATCTGGGTCCGGTCTGTCCAGAACACCTTTTCCAGAACTCTGCAGCTCCTTTAAGGACTTTTTGTCAAACTGTGACGTGTCCATCCTGTTTCTGTGGCTAACTAGCGGTTAGCATGTAGCAGTGTAGCCTCTGTGCTTCTGCTCATGAAGTCTTCTGTGGACAGTCGTCTCTGACAGAGACACACCTGCCTCCTGCAGATGGTTCTGATCCGTTGGACGGGCCTTTGAGGGTTCCAGGAACCACACACATCTGGAACACACCTGGAACACATCTGTCCCAAACATTATGGCGCCTGAATGAGGGACTGTGGATAAAACAGGTTTAATTTCCACATGTTGAAGCTGAGATGCAGGAAAAGGACTTCAAAATAGAAGTTGTTTAATTTAGAGTTTCACTCTGAGGAGAACGGTGTCCCAAACATGGAGGCTTCTGACCTTCTGACTCACAGCTGACGTCCTCCATGTTGTCTTCTTCTACAGAAACCTCCAGTCAGAAGGCGTCCCAACAGGCCGAAGGTGGAGACTTCGACAACGTGCCCAACAAGCGGCGGAAGCAGCTGCTGTCCGCGCTGGTGGCTCTGGGCGCCATGCTGAGCTACGCCCTGGTGACCGGCATGGTGTCCATTCAGCACGTCCAGCAGGAGGCGCTGGAGGAGCCGCCGGACCTGGAGGTCATCGAATCCCACGAGGGCGAAGGAGACGGCTGAGGGGCGCCGTGCCGGGACTTCATGGACAGCAGTGGAAATATTCGGCGCCAGGTGTCATCGGGCGGTTTTATCTCGCTAAAAAAGGACGATTTGAGTTATTTATCACCTTAAAAGTCATTCCTGGACACGGCTGCGAGCTTTGGACAGGTGCTGGAGTGTGTAAGAAGTTAATTAAAGTTAATTCTCTGGATGTTTTTGTGGAGTAATTTCCTGCAGCTTGGTTTACTGAAGCTTTTCCGCTTTTAACGAGCGGAAAACATGCAATCGATGCTCGTCCCCGCTGGGCAGGAGCAACGGATAATAAAGCTGTAAAGCCAAAGTTTTCTGTGTTCTGGACACGGCTTCGTTTAATTAACACGATGAGCTGAAAGAAATGACTTTATTTGCATTTTAGGAGGATAAAAACAAAGAGATGATGGCAGGAAGAGCAGGTTTCACGTAACTTCCACCTCAATCAGATGCTGATTAGTCTTTAAAACCTCAGAAATCTGAAGCTTCAGGCACCAAAATGCTTCAGAAGAAAGAATTCTCTGATTAATAAGACAGTTTTAGGTCCGAATCTTCTCATTAAATCGACCTTTAACACATTAATGAAATATTAAACTGCATCTAATGACCTTTTATTGAGTTTCAGTCTTTTATTCTGTGTATATTTAAACGTTTTAAAGTAAATTTAGTGAAAACTTACTTTCGCGAAAGAGAAGTTTTGTTAGTTTTCAGATTATTTCTGACAAAAACTTTTTTTTTTAAATGCAACAAAATGCTTAAACCTGTTATTTATTAGTTTGAAAGTAAAAAGAAGTGATTTTCAGCATCTTCTCTGAACCAAACGTAGAATCTGCAGCAGCAACACTCAGTAAAAGCTGCTCCAGACTCATGTTTCCATCCTTCAGCTTCCTTTAATGACTCTTTTTAATGCTTTGAACTGAGTTTTTCACAGGAATCTGAGTCCATTCCTGCTGAATCCCAGATTCCAGCTGCTCAGCAGCCACCTTGATGGCAGCATCTGTCTCTCCAGAACTCCAACATCCAGCATGCATCAGTGGTACCTTCACCCAGATGAAGCCCTCCATGCCCTGGACTCTGCTGCAGCCCCAGACCATCACAGACGTGGCTTTAAACCTTCCTCTGAGAACAGCTGGATGCTCTTTCTCAGCAGTTTTTCCCAGAAGCAGCTGAAACGTGGCCTCATCTGCCCACAGAACACGTGTCCACTGTCTTTCTGTCCCTCTGAGATGAGCTGGAGTCCAGAGAACTGGGCCGTGGTTCTGCTCAGAGCTGATATATGGCTTCCTCCTGGTGTGATGCAGCTTCAGCTCACATTTCTGGATGCAGCCGTGGACTGTGTTGAGTGGAAATGCTTTTCCCAGCTCCTCCTGAGCCCATGTGGCTGTATGGATCATGGTGGCCTGACGGTTTCTCCTGCAGTGCTGCCTGAGGGCTCCGAGCTCATCCAGCAGGGCTTTCTGTCCTTGGCCTTTCCACACTGAGACTTCCCCAGACTCCCTGAATCTGTTCCCAATATCCTGCTCTGTAGATGCTGAAAGACCAAAGTTCTTTCCAGTCTGACTCTGAGGAATATTTCCTGAACTTATTGATGATTCTCTGATGGAGTTTGGCCCAAAGCGGTGAGCCACGACCCATCCTTGTTGGAGAGGCTGAACCTTTGGTGGAAGCTGCTTTTATACCCAATCCTGACACCCTCACCTGGCAGCAGGTAACCTGCTGCTGGGAGAAGCTCCAGAAGCTGTTGCTGTAGATTCTATAAACTTTCTGTCTTTCTCTGGCTCCAGAACAACTTTCACTGAGTGTTTCTGCTTCAGATTCTGTTGCTCAGTGAATTATTTGGACAAACTGATTCAAGGTTTTGTTTCTAAACATTTAAAAAAGCTTGAAAGCTCAGTTTCTGACCTCAGCTCGCCCAGACCCCCCCTTCCAGCCTCCACCCTGAGCCTCCACCCGGGTCTGGACCCCGGGGACGTACAGCTGCACATGACGCCACCTCGCAGGAATCCTGGCCTGGCTCCTGTTCGCCCGCTGCCTGCTGTCCCCCCGCCGCTCGGGGCTTAATGAGCTGATCTGGAAGCAGTTTGTGGAGAAGAATTCTTTCTCCTCTCTGCTTCGGACACTTTGACCCGAAACTCCGGCACAGATGGCAGTTTTTCCCTCTGCTTCAGAGGAGGAGGAGAAGGAGTAAGTCTTAGGGGGTGGAGGGGGAGGGAGTTTCCTTCCCTCCCCTCACCTGCTGTTAAACGCCGTTACCGCGGCAACGCTCCAGAATCAGAAACAAACAGACCCAAATAGTGCGAGGGCTCGCCTCAGATCCTGGTTTCTTTGTTCCACTGATTTCATCCTGAAAACGGCTGCCAGGTCACATTTTTACGCACATCTGACGTCACGAAGGGGGCGGAGCTTCTGGCAGGCGTTTAAAATTCACGGGTCTGTGGTCTGGGGCTGGATCAGGAACCTTCTGTCCTGCAGAGGTAGAAAATCCTCCTGTTCAGCCTCCAGGTAGAAAATCCTCCTGAAAATCCTCCTGTTCAGCCTTTAGGTAGAAAATCCTCCTGAAAATCCTCCTGTTCAGCCTTTAGGTAGAAAATCCTCCTGAAAATCCTCCTGTTCAGCCTCCAGGTAGAAAATCCTCCTGAAAATCCTCCTGTTCAGCCTTTAGGTAGAAAATCCTCCTGAAAATCCTCCTGAAAATCCTCCTGTTCAGCCTTTAGGTAGAAAATCCTCCTGAAAATCCTCCTGTTCAGCCTTTAGGTAGAAAATCCTCCTGAAAATCCTCCTGTTCAGCCTTTAGCAGAAAATCCTCCTGTTCAGCCTTTAGCAGAAAATCCTCCTGTTCAGCCTTTAGGTAGAAAATCCTCCTGTTCAGCCTCCAGGTAGAAAATCCTCCTGTTCAGCCTTTAGGCAGAAAATCCTCCTGAAAATCCTCCTGTTCAGCCTCCAGGTAGAAAATCCTCCTGTTCAGCCTCCAGGTAGAAAATCCTCCTGAAAATCCTCCTGTTCAGCCTCCAGATCCTTTTGGAAGCTGTTGGACCGACGGTTTTAATGCGATTTCTTCATCTTTGGAGGTTGTTTTCGGAGGTTTTATGAGCATCATGTGACCCTGACCTCAGTAAAGACCTCAGATGCTGAACAGTGGTTCCAGTTTTTAGTTTTAAGTGAAAACATCGGCTCTCGGTTCTTTCTGGATCCTCACTTTGTGAAACAGATGAAACTATCGGATGATAAATGATCAATAACACGTTTAATTCTGTGCTTTCAGTTCATTATTTATGAGACAGAACACAGAGGCAGCGGGTGGGGAAAGTAAGTGAACCCTTATTTATTCCACAGGAGCTCAGTCAGTCATCCAAAGTCCTCGTGGCGCCCCGATCCCGGAGCTCGCTGCTCTTCTTTCCAACCACTAAACGTCCCGGTGTCGTCTTCCTGTCTGATTCTGGGTTAATTTCCATGGCAAAAGAGGGACTTTATTTATGCAAATGTCCTCGTACCGAACTGAAAGACTAAATATCTGCTGATTGTTCTGAGGTCATGAGAAAAATATCCTTTCAATAAGAACAGAACCTGTAAACTGAGGTGTTTATCGGCAGTAAAGCTGCTCCACTGCTGGTGCCGATTAGTCCTTTTAAATGGGTGGATTACATGATTAATTAGTTTTATTAGAAGTTATCGTTACATAAAGCTTAAAAGGAATGACTAATCTTACTAAAAATGTACTTTTAATAAGTCATTTAAGGCCTCCTCAATCCTGCAAGCTGAGCATCCTGCAGGGAGAATAAAATGTCTTTAAACGGCTAAAACTTAAACATTTTCTTGCATTATTTCTCCCAAACATGCATGAAGCAGCCTGACAGTCTGAGCTCAGGGCCACACAGTCCCAGGAGCCCACAGCTGGGCTCAGAGTTCAGGCAGATGTGTCCCCTGAATGTCTGTTTATTTTAAACGAATGGACCACACAAAGACAGCTGAGAGGCTCTGAGAGGCTCCTGACCTCTGACCTGGAAGCTCCACATTTAGCAGTGATTTTACAGCTCAAAGGTCAGAACCTTTGACTCTAGAATGCTTTGGTATCCAGAGGAGTTCATGGTGGACTCAATGACTGCAAGGTGCCCAGGTCCTGTGGCTGCAGAACCAGCCCAGATCATCAGCCCTCCACCACCGTGCTTGACAGCTGGTATGAGGTGTTTGTGCTGATATGCTGTGTTTGGTTTCCTCCAAACGTGCTGCTGTGCATTAGGACCAAACATCTCCACTTTGCTCTGGTCTGTCCAAAGGACATTGTTCCAGAAGTCTTGAGCTTTGTTCAGATGCAGCTTTGCAAACCTAAGCTGTGCTGCCATGTTCTTTTTAGAGAGAAGAGGCTTTCTCCTGCAGCCCTTCCAAACAAGCCATCCTTGTTCAGTCTTTTTCTAACTGTGCTGCCATGACCTTTGACCTTTAACATGCTAACTGAGGCCTGTAGAGTCTGAGATGTAGCTCTGGGCTTTTTCACCTTGGGGTGACCTTTAACCTTTAGCATGCTAACTGAGGCCTGTAGAGTCTGAGATGTAGCTCTGGGCTTTTTCACCTTGGGGTGACCTTTAACCTTTAGCATGCTAACTGGGGCCTGGAGAGTCTGAGATGTAGCTCTGGGCTTCTTCACCTTGGGGTGACCTTTAACCTTTAGCATGCTAACTGAGGCCTGTAGAGTCTGAGATGTAGCTCTGGGCTTTTTCACCTTGGGGTGACCTTTAACCTTTAACATGCTAACTGAGGCCTGTAGAGTCTGAGATGTAGCTCTGGGCTTTTTCACCTTGGGGTGACCTTTAACCTTTAACATGCTAACTGAGGCCTGTAGAGTCTGAGATGTAGCTCTGGGCTTCTTCACCTTGGGGTGAACTTGCTGGGACGTCCACTCCTGGGAAGATTGACAGCTGTCCTGAATGTTTTCCACTTGTGAATAATCTTTCTCTCTGTAGAACGATGGACTCCAGATAGTCTGGAAATGGCCTTATAACCCTTCCCAGACTGATGGGCAGCAGCAGCTGCTTCTCTGAGATCATTGCTGGTGTCTTTCCTCCTTGGCATCGTGTTAAACTGACAGAACTTCTGCTTTTATGGAGCTGCTCACACTGACTGAGGATCAGTTAATCAGAGCATTGATCAGCAGCTCCTGGCTGCTTCTTACCTGTGGAATAAATAAGGGTTCACTTAGTTCTGCTTCTGGGTTCTGTCTCATAAATAATGACGCAGTGAGATCTGTGCTCATGTTGTGTTTAATGACTTTAACAGCTGGTAAAAAGCAGATTTATTTCATTCAGAGAACTGAAAGCACAGAATTAAACGCGTTTTCTTTGGTTTGCACGTGACTGTAACGTGTTATTGATCATTTATCCTCCGGCTGCAGCTTGCAGTTTTATCTTTTTAAACTAAAAACTAAAAGCTGGAACAGACACGGCGACTTTTCCACATCTATTCTCCTGTTTTGTCCCTTTTTTCCTGAACTTCCGGTCTCGGCGCTTTCATTAAACAGACATTTACTCCAGAATTTACATTTAAACTCGTTTGATCTGTTCTTGTCTCCGTGAACCTGCGCCTTCTCATGTCGGCCGCGCGCAGAGAGGCAAGTTGAGCGCGCGCCAGCTGCAGTTTCCAGCTGCAGTTTCCAGCTGCGCGCGTGAACCTGACCGTCACTTTCTCCTCCGGCGGCCCGGACTCTCGGTTCTCTCTCCGCGGCTCTTCGGCTCCGCTCCCCGCCCAGCGCAGCTGTTTACCGGCGTGGACCCGGACTCCTCTCCGGGATACCTGCTCCTTCCTCCGGACTAAGAACTTCACTTCGGTTCCGCTCGGTTCTGCACAGTTTTTCCATCCAAAGTCACTTCCATAGAGTTCGGTTCTCTCACCCGGACCGCGGCGGCTCTTTAACGCTGATACCTGGTTTTGGTGGTTCGGGTTGCGGTTCTCCTGGTCCAGTATGGGTTGGAGTGTCCCGGTTCTGCTGTCGGTCCTCTGTGCCCACCTCACGGCAGGAGTCCCGGACGGAGCGGACGTTCAAGGTAACGGAACCGACCCAAACCGGTGTTAAACTACATGTAAGGTACTTTAAACTGGCTGCAGGCTGGGTTATGAAAGCTGAAGCTCTGACGTCATTTCTAACCAGTAAACCATCAATAATTCTGTATTGATCACTTATCAAGGTGAATCTGGACCGAACCCGTGTCAGAACCGATGAGAAACATTCACACTTTCACTAACTTTTCCCTCATTTCGAACACAAACGGTCTGATATTGGTCTGAAATGTGAAATATTGATCTTAAAACGATTGATTTTATTTGATTGGAGGCTTTTTTTCTTGCTTCCGGTTCCGTTTGACTCGGATTATTTTAATGTGTGATTAACGCTCAGGTTAGCAGTAATAAATGTCTGAGTCATGCATCATATTTAGGAGCTGAGAGCAACTTTCAATGCGACAGAAGCACAATCTGTTGGATAAACGGCGACATTTTATGGAAACTTTCCTCATGAAATAAAACCCCTATCCTGTCTGAAACGGCGTGAGGTTCAGATGAAGGCGACAAACAACCTCAGAATCAGAAAAAACCCAAAGGAAACCTTTGGAAAATGGAAACAAAAGCAACATTTTACTGACTTTTATCTCAAAGCAGCCAGAAAGAAACTGAGATCATTTCTTCTTTAGTCTCATCAACTTTGATTTAATTCGTTGCATTTTAGACCTAAAGAGGTTTTTAATTTAGGACAAACATGTGATGCCAAAGCTTTGGTTTGAGGAGCCAAGATGTTCAGAGGAGCTCCAGTTTGTGTTTAAATCAAAGTTCCTGAGAGAAAGACTGGAAGGGATCTGCATATTTCTGCCTCTACAGAGCAGAATATCATTAAAGCATTCAGGGAATCTGGAGGAGTTTCAGTGTAAAGGACGAGGGAGCAAGCCTAAGCTGGACCCCGTGACCTCTGACCCCTCAGACGCTGCATCAAGAACCGTCATTCATCAGCAGCTGATAGAAGCACCTGGACAAGGGATTACTGTGGAAACCTTTGTCCAGCACCACAATACAGAGTTCCATTCACAAGCTTTACTGTGCAGGAAAGAAGCCTGATGTTAACCTCGTCCACTTCTCTGGGCTCGGAGGCGTCTGGGATGGACCGTCACACGGTGGAAACGTGCGCTGTGGTCAGACCCATCAGTATTCCACATCTTTGTTGGAAGAAATGGAGCAAAGAGCAAAAGCAGCATCCAGCCTGCTGTCAGCAACCAGTCCCTGCAGCCAGGCTCTGTGATGGTATGGGGTTGGATCAGGGGGCAAAGCTCATTTCCACTTCTGTGACGGCAGCATTAATGCAGAAAAGCTCACTGAGATTTTACAGCAACATATGCTGCCTTCAAGGCCACATCTTTTCCTGGGACGTCCCAGCATTGTTCAAGCAGACCATGGAAAACCACATTCTGCCACATTCCAAAGGCCTGGCTGAGGAAGAAGAGGTACGGGTGCTGGACTGGCTGCCTGCAGTCCTGACCTGTCCCCAGCAGAGAAACAACCACCCCCCCGCCCTGCTGCACACCTTAAGACCTGTTTAAGGAGGAATGGGACAAAATAACAGCTGGAACTCTGCATCACCTGGTTTCCTCAGAGTCAGAACGGCTTTAAGTGTTGGCAGAAGGAAACAAAGTGGGAAAAGGTTCACTGACTTTATGGGATGTTGCAGGTCTGAGGTGTAAAAATGATGTTTGTTATCAGATTAAATGAAGCTGAACAGGAAATCTGTTGAGTTCAGACTGTCTGACAGGAAGTAAAAGTAAGAGAAAACATCAAAATAACTGTTTTTTGCAGAAAACTATCCCAAGTTTTTCCAATTTGTGGCTGTAAAAGTTATTTTAAGCCTTTTAGGAATGTTATAACATGTAAAACTGATCAGTTTAGTCTGTTTATGGGGTTTACAGAATGAGTAAAGGCTGAAAATCAACACATACAACCACCCCCCCGCACTGCTGCACACCTTAAGACCTGTTTAAGGAGGAATGGGACAAAATAACAGCTGGAACTCTGCATCACCTGGTTTCCTCAGAGTCAGAACGGCTTTAAGTGTTGGCAGAAGGAAACAAAGTGGGAAAAGGTTCACTGACTTTATCCGATTTTAAGTCAAAATAATTTAACTATCGGTCGCGTTTAACTGTGGAAAAACACTTTGACTCCTGGTTTAAGCAGCTTCCTCTGAAGTAAGAATCACTTTTTGTTGTGTAATAATCAGTTTTCTGCTAAAATCTTTCTTTTTTGAGATATTTGAAGCTTTCAAACATGTCCTGAAGGTCGTTGTCTGTTCAGCACCGAGCTGCAGGATGAAACTAATCGTTTTTAAAGTCCACACACGAAGGAATGACTCATTTCAGACCATCCTGGGGGCCTCACAGGGCTGAGAAAGACACCGTTTTCCATCAAATTAACATATTTTTGCTCTTCTGTAACAAATGGTCTCGTCGGTTCTTTTCTCTTTAGTGTCCAACCAGAGAAAAGAACCGATGGAAATGTGTTTCTAAGCATATTTTCACTTCAGAAGAAGCGTTTCGGAGCTAAACTGAGCGGCAGAGGGAGGCTTCCTCGCTTCTTACTGCAGAAACTAAACTGTCTTAATTGTTTTAAAGCTCCTGTCAGAATGATTCATTCATGGAATTAATGGAAAACTGTGTTTCTGGGTTCAGAGTCGAGCTGAAGCAGCTCTGAAAACTGTCTTTAAACACCCCCCCCCCTCCTGCTTCAGCTGAATCATCCCTGAGTGGAGGCTGGTAATCAAGGCCAGGTTGTGTAAACTGTCCTCAGGAACTCGAGGCCGCGATCCCTGTCCGTCATTCCGGGCTTATGTTTCCGAAAATGTTCCGGAAAATTATTTCCCCATCAAGTCTGCAGCTGTTGGGTTTGTTCCAGATGTTCTGCAGCTTTTTCCAGGAGGTGAAACCACTGGAGGGGTCTCCCGTATCGGTTAAAGAGTGAGGAGCAGGATTGTGGAACAGTTCAGAGAAGCTCCAGTTTCAGCTAAAATCTACTTTATGAGTTTATCTTGCATTTCCTCAGAGGTCTTCCTGTTATTTCCTTATTTTTATCGTGTTTCTTCTCCAGCTGCAGACACAACACTCGAATAAAGGCTTTTAAATTCCTCTTTATTTACATGTTCTGTGTAAAAAAAATCTGAATATTAACAGAAAATTAAATAAAATGAGTCGATTTCGGCTGAATTTCATGACAATGAGAAGTTTAAAGTGATTCCAACCGATCCTCCTGGGAAATGAGGATCTAAACGTTGGATTCACTCTTCTTCTTCTTCACTCTTCTTCTTCTTCTTCTCCTCCTTCTTCTTCTTCTCCTGAACACTTTCCTCCCGCCTGCTGAAACCAGACAAAGAGGGAAAATAACAGAAAACCACGTGGAAACGTCTTCAAAAGCCAACGTTCACCAGAAGTCGTGGAATCCAAGGCGCCGCCGTGCAGTGATGTCATCAGTGATGTCATCAGTGATGTCACCACATTAAATTTCCTACTTTGAGTCCCACTCAGAGTTTTACCCCTCGACCGAGCAGGTAGAGCCACAGCAGACATTCAGAAGAATCCAAGTCCAAACTGAGCCCGGCGGCAGCAACAGAACCGTCACCGCTGACCTCAGAGGAGAAATTTCCCATGAGCCTTTGCTCTCATCAGCAGGAATCAGTCCGTGGTCAGAGCCGGCTGCCCTGATGCTGGTGGTGATGCTGCAGGACACAGTGTGTGCAGCGTCTGTTCAGAACATCTGTAAGACGGGTCCGTTTGGTTCTGTTCAGGTCGTGGTTTCAGACCTTTGATTGGAAACTGAAGTCAGACAGATGTGGTTCAGAGAGACTCCTCGGCTCAAAACGTCACATTTTGGGGGCGATAAAGAACAAAAACAGCAGGTTACATGTGATTCACCTTCAGCAAAGCAGATGCTCTGTTTCTGACAGATGTTTTCAGACACAGAACACAGAAGTCAGAGGTTCAATTTACTCATTATTCACTGAAACATGTTGAAACATGAACATAAACCCAGAATCTGAGGCAGAAACAGAGTTTTTTCTCAGTTCTCAGCAGCTTTAAAGTGAATCTCTGGTCTGAGCTCCTTTATTCTCCAACACAGCCTGAACCCTCTGAGACAAGCTTTCTGTCATTTCTTTAAGGAGTCTTCGGGAATAGTTCTCCAGGCTTCTTGAAGGACATCCCAAAGCTCTTCTTTGGATGTGGGCTGCCTTTTGTTCCGTTCTCTGTCAGATGATCCCACACTGCTTCAATAATGTTGAGGTCCGGGCTCTGGGGAGGATTCATCCCTCCATAAGACCTGTTGCCACTGATTTTCAGTCCACTTCTTGTGTCATTTGGCACAGCTCAGCCTTTTCTCCCTGTTTCCCTTCCTTAAGAACGGCTTCTTGACAGCCACCCTTCCATGGAGCCCATTTCTGATGAGGCTTGGGCCAACAGTAGATGGATCAGCTGAAGGTCCAGATGCATCTCTCAGGTCCTGTCAGGTCACAGCTGGATTTTTTCCTCTTTCTTAAGGACATCACTTTCAGATCCTGTTCATCTGCTGGAGATAGTTTTTTAGGCCTGACACTTCTTCTTCTGTCCTCCACTTGTCCAGTTTCCTCAAATGTTTTAAGGACACACTGCACACCATGCTGAGATATGCCAAGTTTTCAGCTAATAGCTCTTTGGGAATCACCTTGTTGCTGCAGAAATCCTATTTTCTGTCTGTCAAACTGTGTTTTCTTTGCTGTTTTTCATAGATGCAGCTAAAGAAATGGGAACAAATGATGTGTCTTTGTGACAAAGTGCCTAAAGATCCAGTTTAAAATGGCTTCTTTGCTAAGTTGTCTGTTCTGTGTCGACACAACACTGGTTCGTCCCTTGAGTTAGGAGCCTTTTTTCTGCCTGAATGGGTCAAAGGTCAGAGTTAAGTGGCTGAACAAAGAAAAAACACATTCCTCTGAAAATGCTCAGGTGCTCTGGAGTATTTTTACCTTCTCAGAGGACAGAGACGTCGGTGCAGGACAGGAAGTGACAGATTATCAGCTGAAGTCGTGTTTTTACTGCATAAATATTCAGTTTATTCTCACATCACAAACCTGGAAGCTGCTTTTTCACCTTCACCGGTTTTCATTTGATCAGATTTGGTTTAAAGTTAGATTTAAATTGTATTTAATAAAGAAAAATATTTTAAAAAGTGAAACTCGTTTGCAGAAGTTGACATAAACGTGTTTTTTGCCTCTTTTCCCTCAGTGATTGATGTGCTGAGTCTTCAGGACCCGAAGCAGAGCGTCGCCGCCGTGGAGAAGCTGTCGGGCGGTCTGAGCACGCTCAGTGACATCTACGTGGTGTCCACCTTCCGGCTGCCGGTGAAGCTGGGGGGAGTCCTGCTGGGTCTCTACAGCAAGCAGGACAACAGGAAGTACCTGGAGGTCGCCGTCATGGGGAAGATCAACAAAGGTCGGTTTCCCTGATCCAGATGTTAGTCGCAGCCTTTTTGTTTGGGCTCTCCACGGATCCTAAATCTGTGGGGAGAGGTAATCGGGATGAAAGATGGCGTGCAGGTTCTGGGACGGCTGACAAAGACAACGTCTGTTTTGTTTCATGTGTCAGAAAAACCGAGGATTCAGGGGTGATTTTTACCGATGTTCCTCTGTCACCGAGTCCAGGAATGTTGCACAGAAACTCTGAGAACTTTGGGTCTTTGTAAATGCTCAGAGAGGATGTCGCTGACCCGGTGTGTCCGGTCCGCTCCGATAAGCTGGTTCTGGTGCTGCTCCTCCTGATAATAACAGACTGTGTGTTCAGCCGGCAGCTGCCCCGACAACACGATCCCTGTAATCTGACCCCAGTTTCATAAAAAACTGCTGTTTGTGTTTGACTCGGTGTGACCTTTGACCTCAGGATGGGTGAATGAGTTCAGCCTTGGTTTGTCCTCCTCCTCGACCCGCCTCAGCTGCTTCATACGGTTTAAAGGGGGGGTGGTTTCAGCTCTCACTCGTCTCTTTTCAGGGAAGTTTCCCGTGTGTTGGACAGATGTGAGCTGACAGATGTGAGCTGACAGATGTGAGCTGACAGATGTTCTGATCTCACACGACAGAAGAAAAGACGTCTTCAGGTGTTTCGTTTCGTCCAAATTTCAAAGACGTTCACCTCAATCGAATCAGAGGCATCAAAGAGAAAATTAATCATCACTTTCTGTTCAATTCAGCTTTATTTAAAAAGCACCAAATCACGACAAACGTAACCTCAGGGAGAACAGATTACAGTCCAATTCATTAATTTCATTAGGTTCAGTTTTAGTCCAGTTCATTCAGAGCCAGTTAAAGAAAGTAGCCAACAGGTTGAACTGAAACTTCTCTCTGATCCTGAGCTGCACGAGGCGACTGTGGAGGGAAAAAACTCCCTTTTAACAGGAAGAAACCTCCATCAGAACCAGAACCAGGAAGGGTCCATCTGCCTGGACCAGCTGGGGCTGAGAGGACAGGAAAGAGGGGACAACAAGCAGCGTAACACCAGGCCAGAGACACCTGCTGAGAGAGAGAAACACAAGTTAATGACAGCAATGATGTCATCTGTACATGGAGGGAGGAGAGGTGCATCATGGGAGCTCCCCCAGCAGGCTGGGCCTATAGCAGCAGAACTATGGGATGTTTCAGGCTCACCTGAGCCATCCCTAACTATAAGCTTTATCAGAAAGGAAAGTTTCAGCCTGATCTTAAAGGTAGAGAGGGTGTCTGCTTCCTGAAGCCAAACTGGCAGCTGGTTCCACAGAGAGGGGCCTGATAACTGAAGGCTCTGCCTCCCATTCTGCTTTTAGGGGCCTGATAACTGAAGGCTCTGCCTCCCATTCTGCTTTTAGGGGCCTGATAACTGAAGGCTCTGCCTCCCATTCTGCTTTTAGGGGCCTGATAACTGAAGGCTCTGCCTCCCATTCTGCTTTTAGGGGCCTGATAACTGAAGGCTCTGCCTCCCATTCTGCTTTTAGGGGCCTGATAACTGAAGGCTCTGCCTCCCATTCTGCTTTTAGGGGCCTGATAACTGAAGGCTATGCCTCCCATTCTGCTTTTAGGGGCCTGATAACTGAAGGCTCTGCCTCCCATTCTGCTTTTAGGGGCCTGATAACTGAAGGCTCTGCCTCCCATTCTGCTTTTAGGGGCCTGATAACTGAAGGCTCTGCCTCCCATTCTGCTTTTAGGGGCCTGATAACTGAAGGCCCTGCCTCCCATTCTGCTTTTAGGGGCCTGATAACTGAAGGCTCTGCCTCCCATTCTGCTTTTAGGGGCCTGATAACTGAAGGCTCTGCCTCCCATTCTGTTTTTAGGGCCCTGATAACTGAAGGCTCTGCCTCCCATTCTGCTTTTAGGGGCCTGATAACTGAAGGCTCTGCCTCCCATTCTGCTTTTAGGGGCCTGATAACTGAAGGCTCTGCCTCCCATTCTGCTTTTAGGGGCCTGATAACTGAAGGCTCTGCCTCCCATTCTGCTTTTAGGGGCCTGATAACTGAAGGCTCTGCCTCCCATTCTGCTTTTAGGGGCCTGATAACTGAAGGCTCTGCCTCCCATTCTGCTTTTAGGGGCCTGATAACTGAAGGCTCTGCCTCCCATTCTGCTTTTAAGGTCCTGATAACTGAAGGCTCTGCCTCCCGTTCTGCTTTTAGGGGCCTGATAACTGAAGGCTCTGCCTCCCATTCTGCTTTTAGGGGCCTGATAACTGAAGGCTCTGCCTCCCATTCTGCTTTTAGGGGCCTGATAACTGAAGGCTCTGCCTCCCATTCTGCTTTTAGGGGCCTGATAACTGAAGGCTCTGCCTCCCATTCTGCTTTTAGGGGCCTGATAACTGAAGGCTCTGCCTCCCATTCTGCTTTTAGGGGCCTGATAACTGAAGGCTCTGCCTCCCATTCTGCTTTTAGGGGCCTGATAACTGAAGGCTCTGCCTCCCATTCTGCTTTTAGGGGCCTGATAACTGAAGGCTCTGCCTCCCATTCTGCTTTTAGAAACTCTGGGAACCACAAGGAAACCTGCAGCCTGAGAGCAAAGTGCTCTGTTGGGGAAATATCCAACTGTGAGATCTTTAAGATGTGATGGAGCTCGGTCATTAAGAGCTTTATATGTGAGGAGAAGAATCTTAAATTCTATTCTGAATCTAACAGGGAGCCAATGAAGAGAAGCTAAAACTGGAGAAACATGATCTCTGCTGTTGGATCTCAGCAGAACTCTGGCTGCAGGGTTTTGGATCAGCTGGAGGCTTTTCAGAGAAACTTTCTTACTTTTTGGCTCAAATGCATTTCAGCTGATTCTCACCACCTCACAGAACAGTTGGTCTCATGCAGGCTGAGAAACAGAAGAAGGATTCCTCTGAAGGTGGACTCCTGAGAGACGGATCAGAGGAACACGGGAACAGGATTTATGCTGCTTTCATTTACTCTCTGCTGTTCTATTGGTCGGCCTTCCTTCTTCCAGCTGCTGCCAGCAGTCCGATCCCTACAGCCTGTTTATTCCTTTCAACTTTTTCCATTTTCTCATCCAGAGAGCACACAAAGCTGTCGCCTGTTCCCAGCTTCTCGGCTCCAGAAGTCCCGCCGAAGAACTTAAAGCTGCAGCTCTTCATTTTCAGTGATTTGATGGCTGTTTTGTGACTTTTTCACATGAATCTCCTTCCTCCTCTTCAGTCCTGGTCCGTTATGTCAAAGCTGACGGGAAGATCCACACCGTGAACCTGCAGAACGCCAACCTGGCCGACGGGCGGACGCACTCCATCATCCTGAGGCTCGGCGGCCTTCAGCGCAGCAACATGCACGTGGAGCTGTACGCCGACTGCCGATTGGCCGACTCCAGCCAGGGCCTGCCGTCGCTGGTTCCTCTGCCACGAGAGGCGGAGATGGTGGAGATCCGACACGGCCAGAAGTCGTACGCTCGACTCCAGGTTAAACAGAAAGCTGAAAATCCCAAATAAGACGTGAAGATGCTTCTTTTATCTTATTTTCTAAGGAAAATAGATTAATCTCTGTGTACTGTGGCTGGATTAAAATCCTCCTCCAACAGATAATGAACGGAAATTTATGTTTTCTTCGTCAGATTTGACTCAGAATCGGATAATTTGAGCCCTAAATGATTAGAAAACGTTCATAATCCAGGTGTTAATGAGGGTTGGTGTCTGTCCTGTTGTCCCAGGGCTCAGTGGAGTCCCTCCGTCTGGCTCTAGGGGGCAGCGTCGCTAAAGCTGGAGCTCTGACTGACTGTCCGTTCCAAGGAGACTCATCAGCCTACAACTCAGGTGAGCTCACCTTGATCTCATTAAGCATCTTCTCAGAATCTGATCAATCAACGCTGAAGATAAACAACGTGGCGTCTTTCCTTTTTCAGTGAGCGGGGAGGTCAACTCCATCCTGGGTGAGACTGTTCAGCTCTGCTGATCAATAATCAAAGTTCACCTGTATTCTGATCACTGACCGTGAGTTTGTTTGATTCTCCCTGTTCAGGTGATCATACTAAAGCTCTGATTGGTCAGCTAATCATCTTCAACCAGATCCTGGGAGAGCTGCGGCAAGACATCCGAGAGCAGGTGAGTAAGAGAGGCGGGACACGAAAAGACAGGTGAGACTGAGACCAGGTGAGACAAAGACCAGGTGAGACAGAGACCAGGTGAGACAAAGACCAGGTGAGACAGAGACCAGGTGAGACTGAGACCAGGTGAGACAGAGACCAGGTGAGACAGAGACCAGGTGAGACAGAGACCAGGTGAGACTGAGACCAGGTGAGACAGAGACCAGGTGAGACAGAGACCAGGTGAGACAAAGACCAGGTGAGACAGAGACCAGGTGAGACTGAGACCAGGTGAGACAGAGACCAGGTGAGACAGAGACCAGGTGAGACAAAGACCAGGTGAGACTGAGACCAGGTGAGACTGAGACCAGGTGAGACAGAGACCAGGTGAGACTGAGACCAGGTGAGACAAAGACCAGGTGAGACTGAGACCAGGTGAGACTGAGACCAGGTGAGACAGAGACCAGGTGAGACTGAGACCAGGTGAGACAGAATGACTCAGACCAGGTGAGACCAGGTGAGACTGAGACCAGGTGAGACAGAATGACTGAGACCAGGTGAGACAGAGACCAGGTGAGACAGAGACCAGGTGAGACAGAATGACTCAGACCAGGTGAGACAGAGACCAGGTGAGACAGAGACCAGGTGAGACAGAGACCAGGTGAGACAGAATGACTGAGACCAGGTGAGACAGAGACCAGGTGAGACAGAATGACTGAGACCAGGTGAGACAGAGACCAGGTGAGACCAGGTGAGACTGAGACCAGGTGAGACAGAATGACTCAGACCAGGTGAGACAGAGACCAGGTGAGACAGAATGACTGAGACCAGGTGAGACAGAGACCAGGTGAGACCAGGTGAGACTGAGACCAGGTGAGACAGAATGATTCAGACCAGGTGAGACAGAATGACTCAGACCAGGTGAGACTGAGACCAGGTGAGACAGAATGACTCAGACCAGGTGAGACAGAATGACTCAGACCAGGTGAGACAGAATGACTCAGACCAGGTGAGACAGAGACCAGGTGAGACAGAGACCAGGTGAGACAGAATGACTGAGACCAGGTGAGACAGAGACCAGGTGAAACAGAATGACTGAGACCAGGTGAGACTGAGACCAGGTGAGACAGAATGACTGAGACCAGGTGAGACTGAGACCAGGTGAGACTGAGACCAGGTGAGACAGAATGACTGAGACCAGGCGAGACTGAGACCAGGCGAGACTGAGACCAGGTGAGGCTGAGACCAGGTGAGACAGAGACCAGGTGAAACAGAATGACTCAGACCAGGTGAGACTGAGACCAGGTGAGACAGAATGACTGAGACCAGGTGAGACAGAATGACGGAGGCCAGGTGAGACTGAATGACTGAGACCAGGTGAGACAGAGACCAGGTGAGACAGAGACAAGGTGAGACTGAGACCAGGTGAGACAGAATGACTGAGACCAGGTGAGACAGAATGACTGAGACCAGGTGAGACTGAGACCAGGTGAGACTGAGACCAGGTGAGACTGAGACCAGGTGAGACTGAATGGCAGAGACCAGGTGAGACTGAATGACTGAGACCAGGTGAGACAGAGACCAGGTGAGACAGAGACCAGGTGAGACAGAGACCAGGTGAGACTGAGACCAGGTGAGACAGAGACCAGGTGAGACTGAGACCAGGTGAGACAGAATGACTGAGACCAGGTGAGACCAGGTGAGACTGAGACCAGGTGAGACAGAATGACTGAGACCAGGTGAGACAGAGACCAGGTGAGACAGAGACCAGGTGAGACAGAATGACTCAGACCAGGTGAGACAGAGACCAGGTGAGACAGAGACCAGGTGAGACAGAGACCAGGTGAGACAGAATGACTGAGACCAGGTGAGACAGAGACCAGGTGAGACAGAATGACTGAGACCAGGTGAGACAGAGACCAGGTGAGACCAGGTGAGACTGAGACCAGGTGAGACAGAATGACTCAGACCAGGTGAGACAGAGACCAGGTGAGACAGAATGACTGAGACCAGGTGAGACAGAGACCAGGTGAGACCAGGTGAGACTGAGACCAGGTGAGACAGAATGATTCAGACCAGGTGAGACAGAATGACTCAGACCAGGTGAGACTGAGACCAGGTGAGACAGAATGACTCAGACCAGGTGAGACAGAATGACTCAGACCAGGTGAGACAGAATGACTCAGACCAGGTGAGACAGAGACCAGGTGAGACAGAGACCAGGTGAGACAGAATGACTGAGACCAGGTGAGACAGAGACCAGGTGAAACAGAATGACTGAGACCAGGTGAGACTGAGACCAGGTGAGACAGAATGACTGAGACCAGGTGAGACTGAGACCAGGTGAGACTGAGACCAGGTGAGACAGAATGACTGAGACCAGGCGAGACTGAGACCAGGCGAGACTGAGACCAGGTGAGGCTGAGACCAGGTGAGACAGAGACCAGGTGAAACAGAATGACTCAGACCAGGTGAGACTGAGACCAGGTGAGACAGAATGACTGAGACCAGGTGAGACAGAATGACGGAGGCCAGGTGAGACTGAATGACTGAGACCAGGTGAGACAGAGACCAGGTGAGACAGAGACAAGGTGAGACTGAGACCAGGTGAGACAGAATGACTGAGACCAGGTGAGACAGAATGACTGAGACCAGGTGAGACTGAGACCAGGTGAGACTGAGACCAGGTGAGACTGAGACCAGGTGAGACTGAATGGCAGAGACCAGGTGAGACTGAATGACTGAGACCAGGTGAGACAGAGACCAGGTGAGACAGAGACCAGGTGAGACAGAGACCAGGTGAGACTGAGACCAGGTGAGACAGGAGGCAGAGGGAGCGGTGAAGTGATCGTAGCGTTTACCGCTGTGTGGTCGTCCTCAGGTGAAGGAGATGTCTCTGATCAGGAACACCATCCTGGAGTGTCAGGTTTGTGGTGAGTCAGCAGCTCCGTGGTCGTCTCACAGTAACTCTGTTTGTCCTCTAAGGACCTGATTGAAGCCGGTCTGTCCGCAGGTTTCCACGAGCCTCGTTCCCGCTGCTCCCCAAACCCCTGCTACAGAGGAGTGCCCTGCGTGGAGAGCCTGCAGTTCCCCGGGTACACCTGTGGACCCTGCCCACCTGGAACCGCTGGCAACGGGACGCACTGCAGGGACGTCGACGAGGTGACAACACAACGCCACCGACCACATGACCGACCGTGTGTCACGTAGTTTTGTAACACGCCGCTCCTCTTCCTCAGTGTGAGCTGCAGCCCTGTTTCTCACCTGCAGCCTGTGTGAACACGGTGGGGGGGTTCAGCTGTCAGCCGTGTCCTCCAGGCCTGTGGGGGGCGCCGCTGGCTGGAACCGGACTGGACTACGCTAAGACCTACAAACAGGTCAGAAATACACAAAAACATTCTGTTTTCTTTGTTTCTCAATGATTTGGGGCGAAAACTTTAAGAAAAATCCACCTCTATGCTGATGACACTATTATCTATGGCCGTAACACAGGAAGAGCTTCTGAATGTGTTTTACCTGCTAAATGAGCGTAAAAGAGCTTCTGAATGTGTTTTACCTGCTAAATGAGCGTAAAAGAGCTTCTGAATGTGTTTTACCTGCTAAATGAGCGTAAAAGAGCTTCTGAATGTGTTTTACCTGCTAAATGAGCGTAAAAGTGCTTCTGAATGTGTTTTACCTGCTAAATGAGCGTAAAAGAGCTTCTGAATGTGTTTTACCTGCTAAATGAGCGTAAAAGAGCTTCTGAATGTGTTTTACCTGCTAAATGAGCGTAAAAGTGCTTCTGAATGTGTTTTACCTGCTAAATGAGCGTAAAAGAGCTTCTGAATGTGTTTTACCTGCTAAATGAGCGTAAAAGTGCTTCTGAATGTGTTTTACCTGCTAAATGAGCGTAAAAGAGCTTCTGAATGTGTTTTACCTGCTAAATGAGCGTAAAAGTGCTTCTGAATGATCAGAAACTCTCAGAAACAGAGCGTGAAATAACAGGACACCTTAACCAGCAGCCTCTGATGTTACATATTCAACATGTCTGATAAAATGAGCTGTTTTTATTCTGGTTGGACTTTGATGTGACTCAGATTTAGTTCACATTAACAGCTTCGAGGCTGAAGCTGCTCTGATGGGCACATTAAGGACAATATGATGGTGTGCTTGTGCGAGTTGGATAGTTCTGGTGATATTTCAACAGAAATTAGCCACTTTTTGTCCAACACGATAAACACAAGTTGATTTTTGGATAAAATACGGGACAGAAATGAAAAATTGTCTCTACTGCCCAGCCCAAGTCTCAGCTTCCTTCTGTTCTCTGCTAGCTTCCTTCTGTTCTCTGCTAGCTTCCCTCTGTTCTCTGCTAGCTTCCTTCTGTTCTCTGCTAGCTTCCCACTGTTCTCTGCTAGCTTCCCTCTGTTCTCTGCTAGCTTCCTTCTGTTCTCTGCTAGCTTCCCTCTGTTCTCTGCTAGCTTCCCTCTGTTCTCTGCTAGCTTCCTTCTGTTCTCTGCTAGCTTCCCTCTGTTCTCTGCTAGCTTCCTTCTGTTATCTGCTAGCTTCCCTCTGTTCTCTGCTAGCTTCCCTCTGTTCTCTGCTAGCTTCCCTCTGTTCTCTGCTAGACTGACTCAGAAAATTAGTTCACATTAACAGCTTCGAGGCTGAAGCTGCTCTGATGGGCACATTAAGGTTAATATGATGGTGTGCTTGTGCTAGCTTGGCGGTTCTGGTGACATTTCAACGTCTCCGTCGCTGGACAGAGACCATGCGAGACAGAATCTAATCAATAAACGTGTAACGCTGAAGATAAACAACGTGGCGTCTTTGTCAGGAACCTCGAGGACTTAGGACACAGATGCAGGGTCTTTGGATTCCAAAAGGGTTTTATTTTATAAACACAGGGCACTGCAGGGCGAAATAAAAGGCTCTCCTTGGTAACTGCGGCGGAGAAGGAGCGCAGCTATGAAAGTTACAAACATAAAACTCCACACAGGGAGAAAAACAGAAATGCTATGAACAAGTAATTAAACAAAGACACGCTCTCAAAACGAGGCGGAATAAAACAAAAGACGCACTCTTTACTAAAGAGGCACTATGGAACTTTGACTTTAACTTAAAGACTCACCTTTAACGGTGGCACGAGTTATTTTCAATAAATCAAAACACAAAACACTCGGCTAATCGGAGGCGGCTATGAAGGTTACAACAAAATTAGCTCTTTGAAAACGGAGGAAAAACAAGACTGTGAAACTTACTGTTAGACAATAAATAAACTATGGCTTTGGAACAACTTACAAACAAAATATCACTGCAGGAGAAACGCTCGCTGCAGGCTCGTGGTTTCTATGGAACATGGAATGGCTCGTTCTGAGGCTCATGGATACTGGCCAAGAGACAAGGGAGACGCAGACTATTTGAACACATGAGGGACCAAAGGGGAACAGATGGAAACACTTTGGGAATCAGGGAAGACAATGAGACGTATGATACGGGAGGAAGGGCAAGATACCTGAAACGAGAGGACAAGATCAGTGAGTTTTCAAAATAAAACAGGAAATGACAAGACATGGAACAGAACGTAAATCTTGACACAAACTGTCGCTCTGCTCTAATAAAATCCTGATTTTATAACCACAGCCTCATCTGACAGAATCACCGTTAAAGTAGCTTAAAGACGGCGCCTGAGCAGTGACTTCAGCTGGATTAGATGGACCAGGACCCCCCACAGAGGAGGTTAGCAGGATGTCTGGAAGGTTTTCAGTCAGTAACTGGCGGAGTTGAGCTGTTGCTGCAGCTCGACTCAGCGGTGGATGTAACTGCCTGGTTTCACTTTAATTACCTCACAATCTGCTCTGTAATTGGGCCAAACAGAAGTGTTAAATATCACCATAGGCGCATTCCCACTGTAGGAACCGTTTGCAGTTCCTAGAACCTTTTCAGGAATGGGGCCGTTTTTTCGTGCATTCGGACATTCAGGAACTAGGGACCACGGCCCTCAGGAACTAGGGACCACGGCCCTCAGAAACTAGGGACCACGGCCCTCAGGAACCAGGGACCACGGCCCTGAGGAACTAGGGACCACGGCCCTCAGAAACTAGGGACCACGCCCCTCAGGGACCACGGCCCTCAGGAACTAGGGACCACGGCCCTCAGAAACTAGGGACCACGGCCCTCAGGAACCAGGGACCACGGCCCTGAGGAACTAGGGACCACGGCCCTCAGGAACTAGGGACCACGGCCCTCAGAAACTAGGGACCACGCCCCTCAGGGACCACGGCCCCCAGGAACCAGGGACCATGGCCCTCAGAAACTAGGGACCACGGCCCTCAGAAACTAGGGACCACGGCCCTCAGGGACCACGGCCCCCAGGAACCAGGGACCATGGCCCTCAGAAACTAGGGACCACGGCCCTCAGGGACCACGGCCCTCAGGGACCACGGCCCTCAGGAACTAGAGACTATTTGAACACATGAGGGACCAAAGGGGAACAGGTGGAAACACTTTGGGAATCAGGGAAGACAATGAGACGCTTGACACGGGAGGAAGGGCAAGATACCTGAAACAAGAGGAGAAGATCAGTGAGTTTTCAAAATAAAACAGGAAATGACGAGACAAGACATGAAACAGAACGTAAATCGTGACTTTCCTTTTTCAGTGAGTCAGATCTGAAGAAGAATACGTTCCGTTCATTATCTGTCGGAGGAGGATTTTAATCCAGCCACAGTACACAGAGATGCATCTATTTAAAATAAGATAAAAGAAACATCTTCTGTGATAACCATCATTATTTAACCTGGAGTCGGATCTCCACCATCTCCGCCTCTCTTGGCAGAGGAAGCAGCTCATCACAGCCTCAGACACCTCTGCACATTGCATGGATGTTTCCTCTGTCCTCAAATGTTGGAACATCCTTATTTATAAATGTACAAATGGACTCGCATCCATCTAAAAGGTTCTGGAACTCACTTACTCCCGTTATCGGGCCTCAATGTTCGCGCTGAACTTGGAAAGAAAGCATTTAAGTTCTCCTGAATCTTAAGAACTGGTCTTATTGAATGAATTCAAACGAGTTTTAAATCTATTCGAAGCAGATTCGTCGGGTTGTAAACGTTGTTATGAACCAATTCTGTCTCATTTAGCCTTTTATGACTGTGGTGTTGCCTTTTATGAGGATTTGGAGTCTTGAAAATGTGTTATTTTACCTTAAGATGTTTTATATAGTTCCCTTTTTGTGTCTACGAGTTTATTTCATTTTGTCTTCGTGTTTTGTTGTGTTCATTACTGCCGACCCGAGTTGCTGCTTATCTTGGCCAGGACTCTTGGAAAAGAGATTTTAAACCTCAACGGTTTTATTCCCTGGTTAAATAAAGGTTAATTGGTAAATAAAGCTCAAACTTGGCATATTTTTGCAACCTGCCGCTGAGCTTAGATGCACTTTCTCGGCTCAGATGGACTACTGTGCATGAATTGCATGTAGAATAAGACGCTCCCTGTCTCCATGTACCATCAGCTGCTGCCTACCTCTCAGCAGCCACTTTTCTTCTTCCATCAGGAACCTTTCAGCTAACTTTCCTCTCAGTTTTCACTTTGGATGCTCGTGTCAAATCTCTGCTTCTCTTGTTTTTATCTCTTCAGAAATATTTCCCGGTTCAGTCCCATTGAGTCCCGCTCTGAGCTGGAAACTCTTCTTCCTGCATTTATTCCATCAGCTCTGGATTATTGGGATTAAAACTCTTTGGAAGGTCTGCAGGTTGCTCAGAACGCTGCTGCGAGGCTTCTAGCTGAGTCCTCTGAGTCCTCTGAGTCCCACCATCAACCCCAGAGTCCACCTTAAGATCCTGGTTTGGACCTTTGGAGCTCTGCAGGAACACATCAGAGCAGCAGGTCCCCGAGGTCATGTGATCAGGGCCCGAGGTCATGTGATCAGGTGCCGAGGTCATGTGATCAGGTGCCTGAGGTCGTGTGATCGGGTCCCTGAGGTCATGTGATCGGGTCCCTGAGGTCGTGTGATCGGGTGCCTGAGGTCGTGTGATCAGGTGCCCGAGGTCGTGTGACGAGGGCCCGAGGTCATGTGATCAGGTGCCCGAGGTCATGTGATCGGGTGCCTGAGGTCATGTGATCAGGTGCCCGAGGTCATGTGATCAGGTGCCCGAGGTCATGTGATCAGGTGCCTGAGGTCATGTGATCAGGTGCCCGAGGTCATGTGATCAGGTGCCCGAGGTCATGTGATCGGGTGCCTGAGGTCATGTGATCAGGTGCCCGAGGTCATGTGATCGGGTGCCTGAGGTCATGTGATCAGGTGCCTGAGGTCATGTGATCGGGTCCCTGAGGTCGTGTGACGAGGGCCCGAGGTCATGTGATCAGGTGCCCGAGGTCATGTGATCAGGTGCCTGAGGTCATGTGATCAGGTCCCTGAGGTCGTGTGATCGGGTCCCTGAGGTCATGTGATCGGGTCCCTGAGGTCGTGTGATCGGGTGCCTGAGGTCGTGTGATCGGGTCCCTGAGGTCATGTGATCGGGTCCCTGAGGTCGTGTGATCGGGTGCCTGAGGTCGTGTGATCAGGTGCCCGAGGTCGTGTGATCAGGTGCCCGAGGTCATGTGATCAGGTGCCCGAGGTCATGTGATCAGGTGCCCGAGGTCATGTGATCGGGTGCCTGAGGTCATGTGATCAGGTGCCTGAGGTCATGTGATCGGGTCCCTGAGGTCGTGTGACGAGGGCCCGAGGTCATGTGATCAGGTGCCCGAGGTCATGTGATCAGGTGCCTGAGGTCATGTGATCAGGTCCCTGAGGTCGTGTGATCGGGTGCCCGAGGTCATGTGATCGGGTGCCTGAGGTCATGTGATCAGGTGCCCGAGGTCATGTGATCAGGTGCCCGAGGTCATGTGATCAGGTGCCCGAGGTCATGTGATCGGGTGCCTGAGGTCATGTGATCAGGTGCCTGAGGTCATGTGATCGGGTCCCTGAGGTCGTGTGACGAGGGCCCGAGGTCATGTGATCAGGTGCCCGAGGTCATGTGATCAGGTGCCTGAGGTCATGTGATCAGGTCCCTGAGGTCGTGTGATCGGGTCCCTGAGGTCATGTGATCGGGTCCCTGAGGTCATGTGATCAGGTCCCTGAGGTCGTGTGATCAGGTCCCTGAGGTCATGTGATCAGGTCCCTGAGGTCATGTGATCAGGGCCAGAGGTCATGTGATCAAATCTGTGGACTAAAAACTCAGTTTTTTAAACTTGCTTTGGGTTAACTTTTGTTTTCATGTTACTTTTAACTCTAATTTTTAATTTTCTTTGTCTAAATCGACTTTGTTCCAGAGGACAAACCACACAACGGTCCATTTTTCTCAGAGTTTGATCTCTGTGACGTTGATCTTATTCCCTGCAGCAGGGTTTGCTGGTGATGTTTGGACATATTCTCAGCCCTCTTTCAGCTGCACAGTCTCTCAGAAACGAGGCCCCCGGGACCCCAGAGCTGCTTCACCTAAAAGTGAAACCCGATCTGTCTGCTGTGAAGCTCTCTCTTGGATCTTTGACATCTTTTCTGTGCGTGTTTTGCAGGAGTGCATGGACATCGATGAGTGCGTGGATCTCCCTGATGCCTGCGTATCAAATTCTGTCTGCATCAACACTGTGGTGAGTTCTCCTCTGAAAAGCTCTAAAGCTCAGCTCTGTTGGCCTGAAACTGAGTTTTAAAAGTTCAAGGACATGTTTCCATCTGTAGTTGTGTTTGCATGAAGCCATATTGTGTTCTGACCCATTTTTAGGAGCTGATTAACATCTGTAATCAGCCAAGAGTCGGACTGTCCCGGTGTAAGAGCTCCCTCTGGTGGACACCATGCTGTAACACAGCTGATATCATGTCATCCGTCTCTCTCAGGGTTCATACAAATGTGGAAGCTGTAAACCAGGTTTCTTTGGCAACCAGACAGCAGGCTGCTTCCCGAGGAAGTCGTGCGCTGCTTTGACCTTTAACCCCTGTGACTCCAACGGCCACTGCACCATGGAGAGGAACGGCGAGGTTGCCTGCAGGGTAACTCACACATGAACTGACTCTGTTAGAAATATGTGAGTTTATGCCCCAGAAAAGCTCTGAAATAGATGTAAAACCTCTCAGGATCAGCAAAGAAATACAGAAATACAGAAATACCAAGACACAAAAACATAAAATGTGCTTCCAAAGCATTTTTCTACTTGATGAACAAAATGAGGCCGAGCCACAGACTGGATTCATTTAAGCTGTTCCCCGGTGGAGGGGCCCCCTCCATCCTCGGCTTTAAACACAGCTGGAAGCGTATTTGTTCTCCTTTAACTGCATTCAACAAGTTATTGTTTTACTTCCTACTTTTTCAGGAAGTAATTTGTTTTAGGGTCGACTCGGCGTCTCTTCTCCCGTTTGGTCTCGTTGGTTTATAGATGGTTTATAGATGGTTGCATGTGATCAGGAACGGCTGGTATAACTGGGCTAACAGGGCTCAGCCCTCCCTACATTATTCAATAAAAATGAGAATATAATATATAAATATTTCAATAAAAACTTTAAACAAATTGTTTTTTAATTTTTGATCAGAGGCAGAGCAAAATCTGAACTGAAACCCATGAAATCGGTGAAAACGGGTTAATTATTTACAGCCCAAGCGAAGCAGCTCAGTTACACTTGACTTTTCTTCAACATTTGAGTGACAGGTTGAAAGTCCCGCCCCCTCCATTTGGGCTAAATCTGTACAGCCCAAAGCCAGCAGATTTGGGCCAATCACAGACGACTCTACTTTATTGCGTGTGTTTGGGGCGAAACTTTGACAATGGCAGGCATCGGCGTTAACGAAGTGGATTATTTACTTTCAAATCCGTTTTCTTCAATGTCCTTTGGTGAAAAAAGTAGGGGCACATCATCCAAAGGATATCCAAATTACACAGAAAGAAAAGCGCCGGAATCGTAGCTTTTGTGTAACTTGGTTTGAGAGAAAGGCTAACGTTAGAAAGGCTAACGGCTAACGTTAGAAAGGCTAACGGCTAACGTTAGAAAGGCTAGCGGCTAACGTTAGAAAGGCTAACAGCTAACGGCTAACGGCCTCTTGAAGCTTCTCTTCAAATAAGGTAGAAAACCACCACTCATCTGTCACACAGATGGCACATTTGTGGAGTATTTCTTTTCAGGCTCTCTTAACGTCTTTCTGGAGTGTTTTTCTGGAGTTACTATTTTAGTTTTGTGCTGATGTTTGGATTATTGTGTTCCAAAGCTAATTGCAATAGGCTATAAGTCTGGGTTGACCTTTTTTTAAAACCTTTTATGGTGTGAAAGTATTTGTATTTCCAGAGAGATGGTAGATGGTATATTTTCCATCAGTGCATTCTTCTAAATAGTGTTTTGGTGGTTTGTTGAAAAGGCCCGTGCTGTTGTCCATCCATCCATCATCTACCGCTTATCCGGGGGTCGGGGGGGCAGCAGCTTTAACAGAGAAACCCAGACTGTTCCCGGCCACTTCCTCCAGCTCTTCCGGGGGGACCCCGAGGCGTTCCCAGGCCATAGTCTCTCCAACGTGTCCTGGGTCTTCCCCGGGTCTCCTCCCAGTGGGACGGGCCCAGAACACCTCCCCAGGGAGGCGTCCAGGAGGCATCCTAACCAGATGCCACCTCATCTGGCTCCTCTCAATGCGGAGGAGCAGCGGTTCTACTCCGAGCCCCTCCCGGATGACTAAGCTTCTCACCCTGTCTCTAAGGGAGGCCCAGACACCCTGCGGAGGAAACCCATTTCGGCCGCTTGTATTCGCGATCTCGTTCTTTCGGTCTCTACCCACAGCTCCTGACCATAGGAGAGGATAGGAACCGGTAAATAGAGAGCTTCGCCTTCTGGCTCAGCTCCTTCTTCACAGACGGGTCGGTGCAGAGCAACACTGCAGACGCTGCACCGATCCGCTCCATTCGTCCCTCACTGTGAACAAGACCCCGAGATACTTGAACTCCTCCACTTGGGGAAGGATCTCATTCCCGACCCGGAGAGAGCATTCCTGTTGCGTGCTGTTGTGATAGTTTAACTTTACATTCTAACCTTTTATGTTGAAATACAACTACTTGGCTTTTATAATACATTCGCCGACCCATTCAATGTCACCACAAGCCGTCACTGCATGTGATGCTTTTTGACGTTGTGTTTCAGTGCAACGTGGGCTGGGCCGGTAACGGGAACACGTGTGGAACGGATACGGACATCGACGGGTATCCGGACCGCGCTCTGCCCTGCATGGACAACGACAAACACTGCAAACAGGTCAGTCCGCCATCGTATCCAGCGTCTCAGCTAGCTGCTGCTCAAAACATCTGTAAATAAGAAGTGTGTTTGTCCACCAGGACAACTGCGTGTACACCCCGAACTCTGGTCAGGAGGACGCCGACAACGACGGGATCGGAGACCAGTGCGACGAGGACGCGGACGGCGACGGCATCAAAAACGTGGAGGTGAGAGAGAGCGCGCGTCCGCGAGTGTTGCAGCTGTTACGGGATCATGTGACGTCTCCTCTGTCCCGCAGGATAACTGCCGTTTGGTGCCCAACAAAGACCAGCAGAACTCGGACAGCGACTCGTTCGGAGACGCCTGTGATAACTGTCCCACCGTCCCCAACAGCGACCAAAAAGACACTGACAACAACGGACAGGGAGACGCCTGCGACCAGGACATCGATGGCGATGGTAAGAGACCCCCGATCTTCAGGGTCTTACAGGCTATAAAAACAGGGTCAGAGGAGTTATTACTGACCACAAACAGCTGTTCATTCCAGGCCTGACACAGAAACAAACACTGCCCTCTGCTGGCAGACAGCAGAACTGCAGAAGCTGTGACGTTAGAAAATAAAGATCCAAAAGTGTTGAATTAACTGGTTTTACTTCTCTCAGGTCCTGTCATCCCTTGAGTTAGGAGCCTTTTTTCTGCCTGAATGGGTCAAAGGTCAGAGTTAAGTGGCTGAGCAAAGAAAAAACACTGAAAATGCTCAGGAACAAGGACTGAAAATGAGGGAAAAATCAGAAAAACTGTGAAAGAGCTTCAGAAAGCTGCAGAACTGTTGATCAGGACACTTTAAGAGAAACAGAGAGACCTCATGTTCACACAGTTTGAAGAAAAACTACCAACAGAGATCAGATCAGTGGACATTAAATGTCTTCACCTCACTTTTCCTGAAATTCCTTAAATACTCACCAATAACACACCAGTGTTTCCCATTCAGGAGTAAGTTGACTGCATTTGTAGCACTTTTCTGGTGTTGTTAGATTAAGAAAAAGGAGGTGCTCATGTTACCTTCACCTGGAGGATCTACATGAAGAATTAAAGCAGGTTAAAGAAGCACGAAAACACACCAAACCGAACAAAACTCACATGTCTTTGGGTCAGAAGCACTTCTGTTTATTCAGACACGAGTAAGAAAGCTCCTGCCTCTCTTTAGAACCCAGAAACGGAGGAATAATCATCGTGTGCTTGTTGGCGTTCAGGTATTCCCAACGTCCTCGATAACTGTCCGAAGGTGCCGAACCCGATGCAGACGGACAGAGACCGCGACGGCGTCGGAGACGCCTGCGACAGCTGTCCTGAGCTCAGCAATCCCATGCAGGTACGGGCAGTCAGACATGGTTTCTCCTGCAAGATTCTCTGTTTTCTGTCGAGAATGCATGGAAAAGTATGGAATTTATTCCAGGCCCGTGTTTCTATCGCCTCTAAACTGTTGATGGAAGATTTCTTTTGTCCATGAAAGATGGACGAAGTTTCCGGTTTTATTTATAAATCATTTAAAACAACAGGTTTGAACCAAAGTTTATGTTTATGCATTTAGCTTTTATCCAAAGCGACTTACAGGTAGGTATGTAGGGTAAGGGGGTCTTGCCTAAGGACCCCTACTAGTACCTTTCATGTAGGGGATTTGAACCCAGATCTCCCACATGAAAGATGGCAATCATACCACTACACTATCCAAAGTGCTGTAAAATCAGTGAAATACATCAAATATAAGACGCATTTATGAATAAAAACAGCAGCTGGCGTCAGATTTCAGACCAGGAAGTCGTTAACTGCAAAGCCGGATCCCCTCTGAGCTTCAGCTTCGTTACCGGGACAACCAGGTCAGCTGATCAGCGGGCATCAGGGACGGAGATGAGAGGCGTGAAAGGGAAACCTTTCTAACCCCGACATAAAGAGCAGGAATCCCCACGAGTCGTGATAAAAGCACCCTTTAAAGTCAGTTAAGCTTAAAGAAACGTTTCTGCACCGCAGAGCTGATCTGGTTTAAAAAAGTTTAAAATCGCTGCTTTGAAAGCTTTGAACCAAACATTAACAGCATCCACAGTTTGATGTCATTCAGGCGCTCTAACAGAGAGTCGATGCATTATTTTGCTGTCGGGGACCTTTTTTTGTTTATTTGTACCTTTTATTTATTTATTTGTATTTTTTGTTTATTTGTACTTTTTGTTTGTACCTTTTTGTTTATTTGTATCTTAGTTTATTTGTACCTTTTTTATTTGTACCTTTTTGTTTATTTGTATTTTTTGTTTATTTGTACCTTTTTGTTTATTTGTACCTTTTTGTTTATTTGTACCTTTTTATTTGTACCTTTTTGTTTATTTGTATCTTTTTGTTTATTTGTACCTTTTTGTTTACTTGTATCTTTTTGTTTATTTGTACCTTTTTATTTGTACGTTTTTGTTTATTTGTACCTTTTTATTTGTATCTTTATTTGTTTATTTGTACCTTTTTTATTTGTACCTGTTTTGTTTATTTGTATCTTAGTTTATTTGTACCTTTTTTATTTGTTTGTTTATTTGTACCTTTTTGTTTGTTTGTACCTTTTTGTTTATTTGTACCTTTTTATTTGTACCTTTTTGTTTATTTGTACCTTTTTGTTTATTTGTACCTTTTTGTTTATTTGTACCTTTTTATTTGTACCTTTTTGTTTATTTGTACCTTTTTGTTTATTTGTACCTTTTTGTTTATTTGTACCTTTTTTGTTTATTTGTACCTTTATGTGGCAGTAATCTGTAGAACAGTGGGAGGAGATCCCGTGTTTCCTCAGAACAGAGTCCAAAGGACGCAGGTAAAGCTGCAGAGGAGACGGAATCATCAACATTAACCTTAAGATAAGGTCTGATGGGAACCGGCCCGCTTCAAAACCATTTAAAAACTTTCCGAACGTTTGATATCAAATAAATCTTCACAAATCAACTCGTTTCAGTTTAAATTGGTGTATTTACGAAGCTCCAGTTCCCAGATAAAAGGCCTCTTAAGGCACTCTAAAGTCAAATTATAATCCGGTTTAATCTGGTTCAAGTCCGAATCAGTCCAGTTCATTACAGTTTTACTCATATTTCCGAGCTAAGAAACCGTGGGATCACATCAAATCTCGATTCACTCCCCAGTGGAGAGGAGAATCTCGAGTGTGAAAAGCTGCAAAACTTGATCAGATCAGAGGTCTGAAAGTTTGTCTTTTCTCTTCTTCAGACCGACGTAGACAACGATCTGGTGGGAGACGTGTGCGACACCAACCACGACACGTATGTAACACACAAAACCTTCCTGATAAGGACGTTGTATTGATTTCCATTTCTATTGGATCGCCTTTCCAACTCCTGATCCCAAAACCTTAACCTCAACCAGGACCGAGAAATTATGTAGTTTCCCTAACTATAAGCTTTATCAGGAAGGAAAGTTTCAGCCTGACCTTAAAGGTAGAGAGGGTGTCTGCTTCCTGAAGCCAAACTGGCAGCTGGTTCCTCAGAGAGGGGCCTGATAACTGAAGGCTCTGCCTCCCATTCTGCTTTTAGGGGCCTGATAACTGAAGGCTCTGCCTCCCATTCTGCTTTTAGGGGCCTGATAACTGAAGGCTCTGCCTCCCATTCTGCTTTTAGGGGCCTGATAACTGAAGGCTCTGCCTCCCATTCTGCTTTTAGGGGCCTGATAACTGAAGGCTCTGCCTCCCATTCTGCTTTTAGGGGCCTGATAACTGAAGGCTCTGCCTCCCATTCTGCTTTTAGGGGCCTGATAACTGAAGGCTCTGCCTCCCATTCTGCTTTTAGGGGCCTGATAACTGAAGGCTCTGCCTCCCATTCTGCTTTTAGGGGCCTGATAACTGAAGGCTCTGCCTCCCATTCTGCTTTTAGGGGCCTGATAACTGAAGGCTCTGCCTCCCATTCTGCTTTTAGGGGCCTGATAACTGAAGGCTCTGCCTCCCATTCTGCTTTTAGGGGCCTGATAACTGAAGGCTCTGCCTCCCATTCTGCTTTTAGAAACTCTGGGAACCACAAGGAAACCTGCAGCCTGAGAGCAAAGTGCTCTGTTGGGGAAATATCCAACTTTAAGATGTGATGGAGCTCGGTCATTAAGAGCTTTATATGTGAGGAGAAGAATCTTAAATTCTATTCTGAATTTAACAGGGAGCCAATGAAGAGAAGCTAAAACTGGAGAAACATCATCTCTGCTGTTAGATCTCATCAGAACTCTGGCAAACAAACACATGGACCATGTCTAATTATCTCTGTTGTCTATTACTTCACCCTGAGCTAAATAAATGCACTTTTATTCTCCTGTGGTAAAAGTAAAGCTGCTTTCATTAGTTCACAATAATATGTAACGAGGAAAAACTACAGAAAGTCTTCACTTTAAAGCACTAAAATATTATTTTCCATTTTCACCTGACTGAATCCACTGGTTAATGATAACTGAAGTGATCATTATTTAAATGAAACAACCAAAAGATGTTAAATGACCAAAGGCATCCAATTATGTCATATGTACATGGAGAGGTGCATCATGGGAGCTCCCCCAGCTGGGGGCTGACCCAGCTCCGCTGTAACTGGTGGAAACTTGTCATAAATACCTCCTGTGACCCCGGGTCCTGTTGTTTAAACCCTTCAGGGACGGAGACGGCCACCAGGACAGCAGAGACAACTGTCCCGACATCCCCAACAGCTCACAGCTGGACTCCGACAACGACGGCCTCGGAGACGACTGCGACCACGATGACGACAACGACGGCGTCCTCGACGACTACGACAACTGCAGACTCATCGTCAACCCCAACCAGAAAGACTCCGACGGTAACAACGACCAGAACCTGCAGCGGCCGTACAAACCGTGATGATTCTGTTTCAAACCAGTGAAGTTAGGGCAACTTTTACATCCAGTCTGATCATGCTAACAAACTGAAATCTGCGCCTGATGGTGACCGAACTGAAGCATTCGTATCAAACCCTGAGACCAACACCTGCTCTTTGGTTCCAGTAACTTTTGTCAGATTTTGGTTTAGTTTCTGGGGAAGGGAGTTGGTAATAAATAATACTTTTTATTTCTGGGCGCCTTTCACAACACTCAAAACCTGACAGCAAATGGCAGCAACTCGGTGCATTAAAGACGACTTACTGAAGCATCAGAGTGTGGAAGAAGGGATATTTAAGTAACTTTGAATGTGGTCGGGCTGGCCTTCTACACTCAATCATGTGATGTGACTCAAACAACCGCTCGTTACATCCAAGGTGCGCAGAATACCATTTCTGACCACTCCTCAACCACATCGGGTGCAGCTCCTGTCAGCTAAGAACAGGAAACTGAGGCGACACTTCACACAGGATCATAAATTAATCATCTGCAGAACAATGGAAATATATATCGTGTTTCCTGATGTTTCCCAGAGGAATCGAGGTACCGAGTGAACAGAAATGGCCCCAATCCAGACCCCTGTGGAACACCAAAGGGGTCTGGATTTGGGCCGGACTCTGACCAAATCAGACCAAAGCACTACCCTTGATCTCTGGATCAGGAGCCTTTTAAACAGTGGTTTAATAACAGCACGGGGGGGGGGGGGGGGGGCTTTGGTGATTATACGAGCTGCAGAATTCTGAAGTTGTAGAAGCTTATGGGGGAATTTGTGAGTGAGACCAAAAAGAAGGAAGCTGAAGTAGTTGGTACAGGGTTCATTGTTGGTTTGTGTTGATTTGGTACCAATTAGAAGAAATTCAGTTTTATTCAGTTTAGTTTAAGGAAATTTGTAAAATTGGGAATTAGAGAGAAGGAGCTGGGTGTCATTTATAAGTTCAGAAAATAGGTAAATGATGAAAAGAAGGGGCCCCAGGACAGAGCTCTGGGGCACGCCTGTGGTAATGGGAAGGTGTGGCCAGAGAGGTAAGATTTAGATAAAGCGGGTTTGAGGTTCTGCTGTAAGCCCTGTTCTGAGAGGGAACCCGATCATCTGTTCATTATCTCTGTCCGTCCTCAGCGAATGGTGTCGGGGACGTCTGTGAGAACGACTTCGACAATGATGCCGTGATGGATTTGGTGGACGTGTGTCCAGAGAGCGCCGAGGTCACTCTGACGGACTTCAGAGCCTATCAGACGGTGGTCCTGGACCCAGAGGGCGACGCTCAGATCGACCCCAACTGGGTGGTGCTGAATCAGGTGACCGATAACTGCCTTTGAACGTGAACAGCTGTCAACAGCTGTGTTAGAGCCTGAAACTGTACATCTGTGAATGAGAGATTTTATAATCTCTATAAATCCGTTGGTTACCTTCAGCTCTTATGTTGACATGAGGAATCCGTCCAAATGCATTATGTTTATCACACATCGGAATAATGATGATTGCCACCTTTCATGTGGGTGACCTGAGTTCAAATCCCCTGCATGAAAGGTATTACCTCCAGTAGGGGTCCTTAGGCAAGACCCCCTTACCCTACCTGTAAGTCGCTTTGGATAAAAGCGTCTGATAAATACAGAAACATAAACATAAACAAACATGATCTCAGAGCTCTCTTTTTTGTTCCAGGGTATGGAGATCGTCCAGACGATGAACAGCGATCCCGGCTTAGCCGTTGGTACGTTTGCACCTTTAAACGGTATTCAAGCTGTCCGCTGATCCTGCGCCATCGGTCAACCGTCTCCTCCACTCTCTGTCTGCAGGCTACACGGCGTTTAACGGCGTCGATTTCGAGGGAACGTTCCACGTCAACACAGTGACGGATGACGACTACGCTGGCTTCATCTTCGGCTACCAGGATTCCTCCAGCTTCTACGTGGTGATGTGGAAACAGACAGAGCAGGCGTACTGGCAGTCGATCCCCTTCAGAGCCATGGCCCAGCCCGCCCTGCAGCTCAAGGTTTCCGCTCTGTTCAAAATGCTAAAATCAAAGGGTGTCAGAGGGTTCCAAAAAGCCCAAAAATATGACTTTAAAACCTTCAGGTCAGGAGGAGTCAGTTGTTTTTTTCAGACGTGTACAATCACACTGCCATGCAATGCCAATGTCAACCACCAGAGGGCCACGTGGGCCTCAGCTTTTTCAGAACAGATGTTTATCATACATCTGCTTCCCTGTGTTCCCCTGCTTTTCGTCCCAAACTAATCTTAGATTAATGGAAGTATCTTAAAACCTAAATCTGTCCCCGTTTGTCCTGCAGGCAGTGAAGTCTCAGACCGGACCAGGTGAGTTTCTGAGGAACGCGCTGTGGCACACCGGAGATACACCTGGAGAGGTGAAGCTGCTGTGGAAGGATCCACGAAACATCGGCTGGAAGGATAAAACCTCGTACCGCTGGCAGCTCAGCCACCGACCGCAGGTGGGATACATCAGGTGAGACCACATCCAGATCTGAGACCCTGAACTGCAGCTGAAGGTGGGTTAAACTGCAGCTGAAGGTGGGTTAAACAGCAGCTGAAGGTGGGTTAAACTGCAGCTGAAGGTGGGTTAAACAGCAGCTGGAGGAGGGTTAAACTGCAGCTGAAGGTGGGTTAAACTGCAGCTGAAGGTGGGTTAAACAGCAGCTGGAGGAGGGTTAAACTGCAGCTGAAGGTGGGTTAAACTGCAGCTGGAGGAGGGTTAAACAGCAGCTGAAGGTGGGTTAAAACGCAGCTGAAGGTGGGTTAAAACGCAGCTGAAGGTGGGTTAAACAGCAGCTGAAGGTGGGTTAAACTGCAGCTGAAGGTGGGTTAAACTGCAGCTGAAGGTGGGTTAAACTGCAGCTGAAGGTGGGTTAAACTGCAGCTGAAGGTGGGTTAAACTGCAGCTGAAGGAGGGTTAAACTGCAGCTGAAGGAGGGTTAAACTGCAGCTGAAGGTGGGTTAAACTGCAGCTGAAGGTGGGTTAAACTGCAGCTGAAGGTGGGTTAAACTGCAGCTGAAGGTGGGTTAAACAGCAGCTGAAGGTGGGTTAAACTGCAGCTGAAGGTGGGTTAAACTGCAGCTGAAGGTGGGTTAAACTGCAGCTGAAGGTGGGTTAAACTGCAGCTGAAGGTGGGTTAAACTGCAGCTGAAGGTGGGTTAAACAGCAGCTGAAGGTGGGTTAAAACGCAGCTGAAGGTGGGTTAAACCGCAGCTGAAGGTGGGTTAAACAGCAGCTGGAGGAGGGTTAAACAGCAGCTGGAGGTGGGTTAAACTGCAGCTGAAGGTGGGTTAAACTGCAGCTGAAGGTGGGTTAAACTGCAGCTGAAGGTGGGTTAAACTGCAGCTGAAGGTGGGTTAAACTGCAGCTGAAGGAGGGTTAAACTGCAGCTGAAGGAGGGTTAAACTGCAGCTGAAGGTGGGTTAAACCGCAGCTGAAGGTGGGTTAAACTGCAGCTGAAGGTGGGTTAAACCGCAGCTGAAGGTGGGTTAAACTGCAGCTGAAGGTGGGTTAAACTGCAGCTGAAGGTGGGTTAAACTGCAGCTGAAGGTGGGTTAAACTGCAGCTGAAGGTGGGTTAAACCGCAGCTGAAGGTGGGTTAAACCGCAGCTGAAGGTGGGTTAAACCGCAGCTGAAGGTGGGTTAAACTGCAGCTGAAGGTGGGTTAAACAGCAGCTGAAGGTGGGTTAAACTGCAGCTGAAGGTGGGTTAAACTGCAGCTGAAGGTGGGTTAAACTGCAGCTGAAGGTGGGTTAAACAGCAGCTGAAGGTGGGTTAAACAGCAGCTGAAGGTGGGTTAAACCGCAGCTGAAGGTGGGTTAAACCGCAGCTGAAGGTGGGTTAAACTGCAGCTGAAGGTGGGTTAAACTGCAGCTGAAGGTGGGTTAAACTGCAGCTGAAGGTGGGTTAAACTGCAGCTGAAGGTGGGTTAAACTGCAGCTGAAGGTGGGTTAAACTGCAGCTGAAGGTGGGTTAAACTGCAGCTGGAGGAGGGTTAAACTGCAGCTGAAGGAGGGTTAAACCGGACCTAAAGGTGGGTTAAACCGCAGCTGAAGGTGGGTTAAACTGCAGCTGAAGGAGGGTTAAACAGCAGCTGAAGGTGGGTTAAACTGCAGCTGAAGGAGGGTTAAACTGCAGCTGAAGGTGGGTTAAACTGCAGCTGAAGGTGGGTTAAACTGCAGCTGAAGGTGGGTTAAAC
Source organism: Leuresthes tenuis (assembly GCF_036924035.1). NCBI lineage: Eukaryota > Metazoa > Chordata > Actinopteri > Atheriniformes > Atherinopsidae > Leuresthes > Leuresthes tenuis. The sequence goes on from NW_027325364.1 coordinate 1,918,998, forward strand.
TGCAGCTGAAGGTGGGTTAAACTGCAGCTGAAGGAGGGTTAAACTGCAGCTGAAGGTGGGTTAAACTGCAGCTCTGTAGTACCCTGTAGTACCCTGTAGTGCACTCTAGTACTCTGTAGTACCCTGTAGTACCCTGTAGTGCACTCTAGTACTCTGTAGTACCCTGTAGTACCCTGTAGTGCACTCTAGTACTCTGTAGTACCCTGTAGTACCCTGTAGTGCACTCTAGTACTCTGTAGTACTCTGTAGTACCCTCTAGTACCCTGTAGTACTCTGTAGTACCCTCTAGTACCCTGTAGTACCCTGTAGTACCCTGTAGTGCACTCTAGTACTCTGTAGTACCCTGTAGTGCTCTGTAGTACCCTGTAGTACCCTGTAGTACCCTCTAGTACCCTGTAGTGCACTCTAGTACTCTGTAGTACCCTGTAGTACCCTGTAGTGCACTCTAGTACTCTGTAGTACCCTGTAGTACCCTGTAGTACTCTGTAGTGCACTCTAGTACCCTGTAGTACTCTGTAGTGCACTCTAGTACCCTGTAGTACTCTGTAGTGCTCTGTAGTACCCTGTAGTACCCTGTAGTGCTCTGTAGTACCCTGTAGTACTCTGTAGTGCTCTGTAGTACCCTGTAGTACCCTGTAGTGCTCTGTAGTACCCTGTAGTACCCTGTAGTGCACTCTAGTACTCTGTAGTACTCTGTAGTACCCTGTAGTACCCTGTAGTACTCTGTAGTACCCTGTAGTACTCTGTAGTACTCTGTCGGCCTGCAGATGTCTCTCCACTCGTCTGTTGTCCGTTTTTCCTCTTTCTTCCTTTTCTTTTTGCTGCATTCTTTCCTCTCTGAAACTTCTTTGTGGCTCCGGGGCCCCCCGGTACTCTATTGTACTGGTCGCCATGGCAGCCAAAGCCCTGGCAAGAATCTGCCTCGGCAGCCGTTGATATGCAGATCAGACGCAGAGGCAGAGCCACACTGGAAAAGTTTATCCCATAATGTACCTACTGTAGTTCTGCGGTCCAAGGAGTAACCCGGGCCGGCGAGGAGATTCACAGACCCGACCCGCTATGTTTGATCGGACTTCCTGTTGCTACATCTGCTTTTAGCCTTTAAGTTGTACAGAGGTGCAACACGGTTTGAATCAGCTCCAGAAATTAGACGGATCCCTGATATGTTGCTGCTGATCTTGGAGTCGGGACACATTCTTCAGTCAGAAGAAAAAGAAAAGAAGGGCAAGAAAGGAGGAGGTTTGTGGAAAGTCTTTTCAAAGATTTGAGGAGAGTACCCCCCCCCCCCCGCTGAGCTCAGAGATACTTCAATAAAGTCTTCTGTAATTCATCCTTTAACTGAACTGATTTATATCCTGAAGAATCATCCTCTACTCTTATGTTAATATGAGGCTTTGGTTCAAATTCAATTCAGTTCAATTCAATTTTATTTATAAAGCGCCAGATTACAACAATTGTCATCTCAAGGCACTTAAGTAATAAAGTCCAATTCAAGCCAATTGGAATTCAATTCATTGTAATCATAATCCAATTAATTCATATAGAGCCTATTAAAAAATAATATCCGAGCTAAGGAAACCAACAAATCTCCCGTCCTGAGCCTGAGGGACTGTGGAAAGGAACGACTCCCTTTAACAGGAAGAAACCACTGGCAGAACCAGAACTAGGAAGAAACCTCTGGCAGAACCAGAACCAGGAGGAAACCTCTGGCAGAACCAGAACCAGGAAGAAACCTCTGGCAGAACCAGAACCAGGAAGAAACCTCTGGCAGAACCGGGAAGAAACCTCTGGCAGAACCGGGAAGAAACCTCTGGCAGAACCAGAACCAGGAAGGGTGGCCATCCACCTCGACCAGCTGGGGTTTGAGAAGACAGAAAAGAGGGAAAAGAGGGGGGAAAAACACCATAACACCATTCAAAGGATACCTGCTGGAACAGGGAAACACAAGTTAATAACCACAATAATGTCACATGTACATAATATCATCTGAGAAATTAAACAGGAGGAAAAAGAGAGCAAAGTGAGGAAAGGTGTGACAGATGAGCTCCCCCAGCAGTCTGGGCCTATAGCAGCAGAACTATGGGATGTTTCAGGCTCACCTGAGCCATCCCTAACTATAAGCTTTATCAGAAAGGAAAGTTTCAGCCTAATCTTAAAGGTGGAAAGGGTTCCCAGACATTTACTGGCAGCAAATTCTGCTGTCCTGGTGCCATTGGACCTGAATTCTGACCATGATGGTTCTGTATAAACCAGCTCCTCAAGCCTCCATATTGGGCCTCATTCCCTTCTTGCGACACCTTTATTTTTTCTTAAAAACTAACCTTTTTCTTTCTATTTTACCACTGAGATAAAACCTATTTTGCATGTAAGAATGTGACATTTTACACTAAATATACATTTTTATTTTTAATATATAAAAACAAGGATATTTACACATTAAAGGGACTATTTCTTCACTCGGCTTCTTTAGATTCAAACAGTTTAAGCAGCTAATTTAAATGCCCTTTTCCCACATTTGGTATGAGCTCTGACATGTAGACACAATAAATAAAAACCTAATTTCAGCTCATGATTTCATAATAGTTGCTGGATATGAATTTTGAATTAGAGTCCTGAGAAGTGGCGATAGATTTAGGATCCACAGGAATGCTGTTAAGCTGTATTAAACGTAATGTGAAGCTCACTGAGAGGTTAATTAGGGGAAGCAGAGCAGAACGACACTGTATTATCTGCATAAAAGTGAGCTTTGATTAAGACTCTTAACGTATGGAGTGAATAAGAGTGGGCCCAGGGTTGATCCCTGAGGAACACCTTCAGATCTGCTAATTAGGTTAATTAGGGGAAGCAGAGCAGAACGACACTGTATTATCTGCATAAAAGTGAGCTTTGATCAAGACTCTTAACGTATAGAGTGAATAAGAGTGGGCCCAGGGTTGATCCCTGAGGAACACCTTCAGATCTGCTAATTAGGTTAATTAGGGGAAGCAGAGCAGAACGACACTGTATTATCTGCATAAAAGTGAGCTTTGATCAAGACTCTTAACGTATAGAGTGAATAAGAGTGGGCCCAGGGTTGATCCCTGAGGAACACCTTCAGATCTGCTAATTAGGTTAATTAGGGGAAGCAGAGCAGAACGACACTGTATTATCTGCATAAAAGTGAGCTTTGATTAAGACTCTTAACGTATAGAGTGAATAAGAGTGGGCCCAGGGTTGATCCCTGAGGAACACCTTCAGATCTGCTAATTAGGTTAATTAGGGGAAGCAGAGTAGAACGACACTGTATTATCTGCATAAAAGTGAGCTTTGATCAAGACTCTTAACGTATAGAGTGAATAAGAGTGGGCCCACGGTTGATCCCTGAGGAACACCTTCAGATCTGCTAATTAGGTTAATTAGGGGAAGCAGAGTAGAACGACACTGTATTATCTGCATAAAAGTGAGCTTTGATCAAGACTCTTAACGTATAGAGTGAATAAGAGTGGGCCCAGGGTTGATCCCTGAGGAACACCTTCAGATCTGCTAATTAGGTTAATTAGGGGAAGCAGAGCAGAACGACACTGTATTATCTGCATAAAAGTGAGCTTTGATCAAGACTCTTAACGTATAGAGTGAATAAGAGTGGGCCCAGGGTTGATCCCTGAGGAACACCTTCAGATCTGCTAATTAGGTTAATTAGTGGAAGCAGAGCAGAACGACACTGTATTATCTGCATAAAGTGAGCTTTGATCAAGACTCTTAACGTATAGAGTGAATAAGAGTGGGCCCAGGGTTGATCCCTGAGGAACACCTTCAGATCTGCTAATTAGGTTAATTAGGGGAAGCAGAGTAGAACGACACTGTATTATCTGCATAAAAGTGAGCTTTGATCAAGACTCTTAACGTATAGAGTGAATAAGAGTGGGCCCAGGGTTGATCCCTGAGGAACACCTTCAGATCTGCTTCAATAATATGTGACTCATTATCAAACAATCAGTACAAATCAGAGATAGACCTGCACAGTGTAGTTTTATCAAATTAAACATCTAATACTTTTAAATCTGCTGAAGTGTTGCTGTGTATTAGTATTAGTACATAAACTCACAAGATGTTCAGAAACATTAACCAGAACCAGGCTATAAACGAGGCTAAAATTCCACATGGAAGGAATTTTATTGGGTTTATTGTTAGATTTCATTATGTACAGATATATATTCCATTTGCACATAACTTTACGCATATTTTTGTTCGTTATTCCTTTATAAGTAACTGTTTTTCTGCCTAACATAGACATCTCCCAGCCCTGCATCATTAAGTATATCTTATATTTTAGTTAAGGCGACGTTCTGCGTCCCTTTACAGAGTAATTAAGGCCTTCATCACCTCTAATTTAGGTTATTTTATAGCTTTGGGATCCATCTTTGTGATGGCAGCTTCTTATCTGTGGAACTCTTTATATAAAAGCTTCAGTCTTTGAGGAGGCTTTAAAGCACTTTGGCCATTTTAGGTTGTTTTTAAATGTGCTAAATGAATAAACTTGACTTGATGAAGAAGCATTAATCGGTATGACCGTAAAGTGAGATTCTGTGTGTAACCATGGGAACGTTTGATGTCCCACCAGCTGATTTTCACCTCAAACCGTTCAAATCTCTGGTTGAGACGCGGTTTACCTTCAGGAGTGTTTGTTTTCTCACCCGGCGTGTCCCTGTTCAGGGTGAAGCTGTTCGAGGGGACGGACATGGTGGCGGACTCCGGCGTCGTTATCGACACAACGATGAGAGGAGGCCGGCTCGGAGTCTTCTGCTTCTCCCAGGAAAACATCATCTGGTCCAACCTGCGCTACAGATGCAACGGTACGGCTGGAACGCACTTCCACTGAAATCCAGTTTCTTTTTGCCTTCTTAATCTGCAGAACGTGAAAACTACCGACTGCTTTTATTTCAGACACGGTGCCTGACGACTTCAAGTCTCATCGTAAACAAGTTCTGATGCACATTCAGGTCTGAGAGCGGCAGACGGACTGTTCACGCACAAACACACACATACAAAACAAAAACGTAGAAACACACACGCCCCGAGCACGCAGAGCGTCTGTGAACCCACTTTAACTGTAGTCCGAATCTGAGCTGGGCAGTTTGAATGAGTCTGTCTCTGTGTGACCGAACAGAAGCTGCTGAAAGGCAGAAACCGACCGCCAGGAGCACCTGAACGCACCACCGGTGTTGGTCTGTGAGATGTTCAAGCGTCAGTTAGTTTCTGTCAAAGAATCAGTAACCAGACATAGCGTAATAATAGTTTAGCTTCAGTAATATCACAGCCACATTTCAGTGTTTCCCACATGCAGTCTTCCCTCGGGCAGGTCGACCACGCGTCTTCGGTGGCGATTCGCGTATTTATTCAGGATTTTTCCGACTGTCTAAAAGAAGTTGACTCTAGTTTTACTGTAGAGTGGCGCCCCGCACGTTGACTCGGCTCCCCTCGGTGTTTCCAAATCAAAACCACCGATAAAAACCGGGATGGAGAGTAAAACCGGTGTGGTTTTAAGAGGAAATCTTCTCACCCGTTGTGTTGTTGGACGTGTTTATTACCTGGAAGCAGCTGATGTTTTCATCCCCTCAAGAAGAGCGTTTAGCGTTTTCTGATGTGAATCTGAGGAAGATTTTTCTGATTTGAACAGTTTCCATCGACCCAGTCCCAGCGCGGTCTGAGCTAACGCTCGTGCTTTTGTTACGTTGCGTACGTCTGATCCGGTTAGGTTTAGTTTTACGTCGCACCGACACACCAAACAGCTTCACGCGACATTCCTACATGCTGCTGTTTTCTCCTGCAACATCTGCATCTGAACTCTGGACAGAAAGAATCCAAAGCGTTGGTTTAAATTCGTCTTTAACACCAACAACCTGCTGTAAAGTTTCTGCAGCTACTCTAAATGTTTTAAAACTAGAAACCAAGGAGCCACGCTCTGATCCTGTTTGAATAAATATCAGCTGGATCCAAACGAGGAAGGTGGGAGAGCATTTTCAGTGTTTTTGTTGTTGGATTTAGTGGCTTCCTGTTAAATACCCACATTAAAGGTGCTGCCTCCAGTAGGGGTCCTGAGGCAGGACCCCCCCCAACGCTACCTGCCGACCTGGGATATGAGTGCAAGTCGCTTTGGATAAAAGTCTCTGATAAATGTATAAACATGAACAAACGACCACCGACCGAACCTCAGAGGCTGATGTGTTTAAGCTCAGTATTCAGCACAGATTCGGTGCTTCGGAGTGTCAGAAAAGGCCAGAAAACAGCAGCCGATGTGGACGTGAATCCGAGATTAGAATCAACCCCGTACCGCCACAAGAATAATCTGATTCTGTGGGAAACACTGTTTGACAGCCCGCCTCAGAGGTCAATGAGCTGAGCGAGAGCTGGTCATTGATCCAGAATCAGCACCAGAGGAGGAAGTGGACCAGGTGTGTTTTCTGCAGATTCGTGGGGTGAAAAGTGTTGAAATTATGACAAACATGACCTCCAGCCCAGAGCTCCGGTCTCAGTTCTTTTATATTTAAAAACCACAAACACGCCGATGGCTGGAAACACACACATAGACTTTACTTCACAACTGAACAAAGATGAAGGATCGCAGGAGATTTCTGGACCAACTCCGCTGAAAGACTCGCCTTCAGACGCCTCTGCTAAGACCTGAAAAACCACCAATATACTGAGTTTGATTCAAATGAAACGTGACACTTATAAATGTACATATGTGTGTTTAAATAAACTACCGACCATGAGGTTTCCTACAATGACGGCTTCATGTTTCATGATTCTTACAGACTCAGGCTGAAGATATTCCTTAAAAACAACTGAAAAACACTCCTGATTACAGTAAAGAACAGCATCAGTCTTTTACATCTTTTTATTCGTAAGTATAACTTCGTAAAGTACACGGGACAAAATGATGATGATGATAGAGCACCCAGCGGTTTTCTGGCTTTGAACGCATCGATTAATTTTGCCGCCTGTTCTCCTGGATGCGTGGCTAATGACTAGCTTCTCTAGGCTGGTGACCCACTGGATCAGATGCTCCCTCTGCTATCCATTAGTAAGGAGATGCTAGTGTTAGCATCAACAAGGCTAACGACTAGCTTCTCTAGGCTGTTGACCCACTGGATCAGATGCTCCCTCTGCTATCCATTAGTAAGGAGATGCTGGTGTTAGCATCAGTGAGGCTAACGACTAGCTTCTCTAGGCTGTTGACTCACTGGATCAGATGCTCCCTCTGCTATCCATTAGTAAGGAGATGCTGGTGTTAGCATCAGTGAGGCTAACGACTAGCTTCTCTAAGCTGTTGACCCACTGGATCAGATGCTTCCTCTGCTATCCATCATATGCTGGTGTTAGCATCAGTGAGGCTAACGACTAGCTTCTCTAGGCTGATGACTCACTGGATTAGATGCTTCCTCTGCTATCCATCAGATGCTGGTGTTAGCATCAGTGAGGCTAATGACTAGCTTCTCTAGGCTGGTGACTCACTGGATTAGATGCTTCCTCTGCTATCCATCAGATGCTGGTGTTAGCATCAGCGAGGCTAACGACCAGCTTCTCTAGGCTGGTGACTCACTGGATCAGATGCTCCCTCTGCTATCCATTAGTAAGGAGATGCTGGTGTTAGCATCAGTGAGGCTAACGACTAGCTTCTCTAGGCTGGTGACCCACTGGATCGGATGCTTCCTCTGCTATCCATCAGATGCTGGTGTTAGCATCAGCGAGGCTAACGACTAGCTTCTCTAGGCTGATGACTCACTGGATTAGATGCTTCCTCTGTTATCCATCAGATGCTGATGTTAGCATCAACAAGGCTAACGACTAGCTTCTCTAGGCTGGTGACTCACTGGATCAGATGCTCCCTCTGCTATCCATCAGATGCTGGTGTTAGCATCAGTGAGGCTAACGACTAGCTTCTCTAGGCTGATGACTCACTGGATTAGATGCTTCCTCTGCTATCCATCAGATGCTGGTGTTAGCATCAGCGAGGCTAACGACCAGCTTCTCTAGGCTGGTGACTCACTGGATCAGATGCTCCCTCTGCTATCCATTAGTAAGGAGATGCTGGTGTTAGCATCAGTGAGGCTAACGACTAGCTTCTCTAGGCTGATGACTCACTGGATTAGATGCTTCCTCTGCTATCCATCAGATGCTGGTGTTAGCATCAGCGAGGCTAACGACTAGCTTCTCTAGGCTGATGACTCACTGGATTAGATGCTTCCTCTGCTATCCATCAGATGCTGGTGTTAGCATCAGTGAGGCTAATGACTAGCTTCTCTAGGCTGATGACTCACTGGATTAGATGCTTCCTCTGCTATCCATCAGATGCTGGTGTTAGCATCAGCGAGGCTAACGACCAGCTTCTCTAGGCTGGTGACTCACTGGATCAGATGCTCCCTCTGCTATCCATTAGTAAGGAGATGCTGGTGTTAGCATCAGTGAGGCTAACGACTAGCTTCTCTAGGCTGGTGACCCACTGGATCGGATGCTTCCTCTGCTATCCATCAGATGCTGGTGTTAGCATCAGCGAGGCTAACGACTAGCTTCTCTAGGCTGGTGACTCACTGGATCGGATGCTCCCTCTGCTATCCATCAGATGCTGGTGTTAGCATCAAAAAGGCTAACGACTAGCTTCTCTAGGCTGGTGACCCACTGGATCAGATGCTTCCTCTGCTATCCATCAGATGCTGGTGTTAGCATCAACAAGGCTAACGACTAGCTTCTCTAGGCTGGTGACTCACTGGATCAGATGCTTCCTCTGCTATCCATCAGATGCTGGTGTTAGCATCAACAAGGCTAACGACTAGCTTCTCTAGGCTGGTGACCCACTGGATCAGATGCTTCCTCTGCTATCCATCAGATGCTGGTGTTAGCATCAACGAGGCTAACGACTAGCTTCTCTAGGCTGGTGACTCACTGGATCGGATGCTTCCTCTGCTATCCATTAGTAAGGAGATGCTGGTGTTAGCATCAACGAGGCTAACGACTAGCTTCTCTAGGCTGTTGACCCACTGGATCGGGTGCTCCCTCTGCTAACCATTAGTAAGGAGATGCTGGCGTTAGCATCAGCGAGGCTAACAACTAGCTTCTCTAGGCTGTTGATTCACTGGATCGGATGCTTCCTCTGCTATCCATTAGTAAGGAGATGCTGGTGTTAGCATCAACGAGGCTAACAACTAGCTTCTCTAGGCTGTTGACCCACTGGATCGGATGCTCCCTCTGCTATCCATTAGTAAGGAGTTGCTGGTGTTAGCATCAGCGAGGCTAACAACTAGCTTCTCTAGGCTGTTGATTCACTGGATCGGATGCTCCCTCTGCTATCCATTAGTAAGGAGATGCTGGTGTTAGCATCAGCGAGGCTAACGACTAGCTTCTCTAGGCTGGTGACCCACTGGATCGGATGCTTCCTCTGCTATCCATCATATGCTGGTGTTAGCATCAGCGAGGCTAACGACTAGCTTCTCTAGGCTGGTGACTCACTGGATCAGATGCTCCCTCTGCTATCCATTAGTAAGGAGATGCTGGTGTTAGCATCAGCGAGGCTAACGACTAGCTTCTCTAGGCTGGTGACTCACTGGATCAGATGCTCCCTCTGCTATCCATTAGTAAGGAGATGCTGGTGTTAGCATCAGCAAGGCTAACGACTAGCTTCTCTAGGCTGGTGACCCACTGGATCAGATGCTTCCTCTGCTATCCATCATATGCTGGTGTTAGCATCAGCGAGGCTAACGACTAGCTTCTCTAGGCTGGTGACTCACTGGATCAGATGCTCCCTCTGCTATCCATTAGTAAGGAGATGCTGGTGTTAGCATCAGCGAGGCTAACGACTAGCTTCTCTAGGCTGGAGACTCCCTGGATCGGATGCTCCCTCTGCTATCCATGAGTAAGGAGATGCTAGTGTTAGCATCAACAAGGCTAACGACTAGCTTCTCTAGGCTGGTGACCCACTGGATCAGATGCTTCCTCTGCTATCCATCAGATGCTGGTGTTAGCATCAGCGAGGCTAACAACTAGCTTCTCTAGGCTGGTGACCCACTGGATCAGATGCTCCCTCTGCTAACCATTAGTAAGGAGATGCTGGTGTTAGCATCAGCGAGGCTAACGACTAGCTTCTCTAGGCTGGTGACTCACTGGATCAGATGCTCCCTCTGCTATCCATCATATGCTGGTGTTAGCATCAGTGAGGCTAACATAAAATTTTGTCATCTATAGACACTCTCTATTTAAACACTTGCAGGACTAAGAGACGTCTGCAGGACAGATTAGCGAAACATATATACGTAATTCATGCAGGTAATGTTACCGTCCTATGGCCATAACAGCGATCCATCCACATTACGAGCCTTTGGAGTTGATCATATTAATATTGTTTAACATTACAACACAGAACAAGTCTTCCTTGGAGGGTGAATTTTTGAGAAATGTATGATTTGTTCTACATTGTGGGCCTTAAACTCCCTTAAATAGTTTGTCTCCCGCCCCGTCTGCAGCCAACAGGGTTTAAAGGTTTTTGGGGGACGTCATACAGTTTGAAGCCATCGTCTCCGAGCTGCAGCGCTGCGTCACTCCTGGCCGTCCGGAGGTGGGGGTCGTGACCCCTGGGCCGGGGAGGCCGGGACGAGTGCAATATTGGGGGGGGGCACATGACAACAGTGCACCACATCCCGGACCTGCCCGACCCTGGGAGGAAACACACCACACACCCTGAAACACAGTTCAGAGGACGTTAAAGTGGACTAAACCAAGTGATTAATGTGATTTATTTCAGCTAAACTGATTGAAAGACCTGCAGGACTTGGTCCCGTTGGAGGAACCAGACAAAAAACAGCGAGCAGCGTCTCAGAAATGAGTTCAGCAGACTGTTAACGAGGGCTTTCGTGTCCTTTACATGAAGAGTTTGAGTGTTTCTCCTGCTCAGCTGAACGGGAACTCGGCAAACTAAGGTTTTAGGAGGAAGAAAATGATGCTGGTGGTCAGACGGTAAAATGAAAAAAGCTCCGAGGGCAAAGTTTATTATTACAGGGCTGAGGTTAAACCTGTTTTAGGTTCAATTAAATGGTATAAAAGCAGAATATAAAGTGATTTATTACACCGTCGTGTAACTTAAAGTAAACTGTGGCTGATTATTAACTAACTAACAATCACTTTGTTCTATAAAAATACCTAAAATCTATCAGTGCTGCCAATATTAAGTTAATTTGCTCAGAATCAGAAATTCTTTATTAATCCCAGAGGGGAAATTATTTGAATTTCAACTATCACATTTTCCACACGTTTTTATTAACCGAACAATATGCTTTGTTATTACTTTATGAGTTGGAATACAGTTACTTAAAATTAGGCTCAAATTTAATTTGAAGGGTATTAAAATATTGTTTCAGTTCACTGTTATATTAATAACTAACAAATTAAAAGCTAACATTTGTGTATTTTGTAGATATTATGTCAGAACTGACTCAGTGCTCCTAATTATTCATATTTACACAGCGAAACTGTGGAAAAGTTGTTTTAAACTGAAATAACGTCAGAAGAAGCAGAAAAAAATGATAAAATAAAATCTCTGCACGATTAAAACATTCAGAAACTAATTTAATCCTGAACCACAGCAACACGAATGGAGCCGGACGCTTTCTGCGTATTAATCCTTTAACATCCTGCTGTAGTATTTGGTAAAGCACATTTTCTGCTGACTTTTCAAAGATTAGTGCATAAATCGCCTCTAAAACTTGTTTCCGGTATGAAATGACAGAAGAAAGAATGTTATAACGTTACTTTTTTTTACCACAAAGTGTGAAAAAAAGCCTTAATTTGGATTATTATTGCTTCAAGGAAATGAAAAAACTGTTTTCTCAGTGTGAAAGTTAAAGATATCGTTTGCACCACCAAATAGACACGATCATGGAATGAGAATAAGGGTTGAAGGGAAGTTGGAGGAGCTTTATTTGGATTTTAAAAGGAAATCCATCCATCCATCCATCCATCCATCCATCCATCCATCCATCATCTGCTCCTTCTCCGGGGGTCGGGGGGGCAGCAGCTTTAACAGAGAAACCCAGACTGTCCCCGGCCTCTTCCTCCAGCTCCTCCGGGGGGACCCCGAGGCGTTCCCAGGCCATAGTCTCTCCAGCGTGTCCTGGGTCTTCCCCGGGTCTCCTCCCAGTGGGACGGGCCCAGAACACCTCCCCAGGGTGGCGTCCAGGGGGCATCCTAACCAGATGCCACCTCATCTGACTCCTCTCAATGCGGAGGAGCAGCGGTTCTACTCCGAGCCCCTCCCGGATGACTGAGCTTCTCACCCTATCTCTAAGGGAGGCCCAGACACCCTGCGGAGGAAACCCATTTCGGCCGCTTGTATTCGCGATCTCGTTCTTTCGGTCTCTCCCCACAGCTCGGACCATAGGTGAGGATGGGAACGTAGACTGACCAGTAAATAGAGAGCTTCCCCTTCTGGCTCAGCTCCTTCTTCACAGACGGGTCGGTGCAGAGCAACACTGCAGACGCTGCACCGATCCGCTCCATTCGTCCCTCACTGTGAACAAGACCCCGAGATACTGGAACTCCTCCACTTGGGGAAGGATCTCATTCCCGACCCGGAGAGAGCATCCCACCCTTTTCCGGCTGAGAACCATAGTCTCAGCCGGTTAAATTCAGTTCAGTTTTATTTGAACAGCAAACCGCAGCTATTATGATCTTTATCAGCTGGAAGAAACTCTGAGAGAATATCTCAGCGCTTTTATCGTAAACTCGGATATTTTAACGTGTGCTTTTATGTTTAATCGGTTTAATCCGTTCTTCCCTTTTATTTGATATGTTGTTTTTTTTTAAAGACTGGTTAATCACGAATGTTCGGAGTTTGTTTTGCTTCCGTCCGGCCGTAGGAACAGAAAAGCACAACTCTTTTAATCACTGTTTTATGGGCTCGCTGTCTCATCTCACACGGATTTTTGGGCGGTTTTATGTACTTTGTGGACTTCAAAGATAAAATCCAATTCAAGCCAAGTTTCCCAGCTAAGGAAACCAACTTCCCTCTGGTCCAATCCCCGTCCTGAGCTGCACGAGGCGACTGTGGAGAGAAAAAACTCCCTTTTAACAGGAAGAAACCTCCATCAGAACCAGAACCAGGAAGCCTGGACCAGCTGGAGGCTGAGGAGATGTTCAGATGCATCATGGGAGGTTTCCGCAGCCATTACGCACGGCCGTGACGCTCAGCTGTGGTTTTCTGAAGCACAGGATTAAAACTTATGAACCAAAATCAGAGAATCGTACTGAGCTGGCTGAACGTGGACTGAAGTATTCTCTCTTCTTGACTGCAGGATTGAATGTTTCTAACTTTATTAAACTAATTCTTGAGTAAAGATGCTCAGATTTGGACAGGATTTAACTAAAACTGGAGGTTTGAATAGTGACCACCTGCTGCTGGACTTGTTTTATCGTGTTTCCACATCGTTTGTTACGCTTTTGCTGCTTTAAATATGATTTTTGTAGCTTCAGTTTCACTTTAAGATGGCGTCTGCACTCTAAAATCTTTATTAGCATTTTTATTTCTGCCTTTATCCAAAGCAGCCGCAGCTTTTACATATTTATTTTACCAACATGTGCCAGATGCTCTAAATGCACACCACTGTGCCATATTTGGCCATTTTAAACACTTTAAATGATGCTTCCAGGAAACCTGCAGCTGAGAACTAAATATGTTGTTTAGAAAACTCATTAAAACACATTATATTCAGAAGTAAACGTGCTTTTTATGCAAATTAGTAGCCCATTTATGTTTTTATGTCTCTGTTACTGCTGCTTAGCTGAAAAAATCTTAAATTTGTTAAAAGAATATATAAAACAACTGAAGACTCGTGATATAAAACATTCTGAAATAAAGACCATTAGAGATAAGCAGGTCACATCTCAATGGAAATATGTTCATAATTTCAGGTTTAGTTCCAGTTTTTTCCCTGTTAAATTCTGATAATTTAACATTTCAACGTCTCAAACTCACAGTTCTGAGCTCAACTTGTGAGAAACATTTTTTAAATGCCGATTTTTCTTCTCCTGAAAAGGTCAAACAAATAGAAATAAAGGTTCGTTTAAAAGCAAAAAGACGCTCACCTCTCCCTGCAGCCTCTGACTGTGTCGCCCTGCAGTCTCTGGTCTGTGGAGGGTCTCGGTCCACAGCAATGCTCACAGCCCCCCAGCGCCGCCCCACTCTGCCCCCTCCCACCTCCAAACTCTAACAAAAGGCCCTGAGAGCTGCTCAGTGAAGCGTGGAGGGGCCCCGCTTCGTGCTTAAAGGGCCAACAACTCCACCTGCTAAACTGTGCTTTCTTGGGGGGCAACCTGGCCAGCAGAGGAGGGGCGGGGTCCGTTCTCACCTGCTGCAGCTGCAGGTGGAGCTCCGGGGTCGCCTCCTTCAGACTTCTGACCTAAAATCACTTCTGTGACGTCAAACCGCTGCAGCGAGTCGGCGCTGCCCCCTGCTGTCCGTTTTCTGCTACTGCAGGACGCCTCACTCACAGAAAACTGAACATTTACAGTGTCGGTCCGTGGCTGAATATCCACAAAAGTCTGATGTTACATCCTGCTTTGAGGCTCAAACTGCAGTGAAGCTTGAATAACTTTATTTACTCTGTATTGCCTCTGATTTTCCTTTAAAATTCTGATGTTTTCACTCTAAAATGTCTGAAAAGTCCTGATCCAGCCCTCATTTCTTAAAATATTTCCATGAAAACAGGAAATGGCTGCAGTGAAATACTGAAACATGGTTAAAACATCGATATAAATGCAGAATATGAGGCAGAAACGGCTTTAAAGGGAATATTTGGTCTGATCCTTTATTATCCAACACAGCCTGAAACAAGCTTTCTGATCAAAGTCAGTGTAGCTACAGAATAATTGATGAGATGTGAACAGAGTCTGTGATAAAGGACGGTCTGCTGGTCTCTCTGTTGGGCTCCATGAAGTGGAAGAGAAACAACAACATACAGACACATCAACACAAGCATCCAACTAACATTTAGAGCTCAGAGAAGTTTAGATTTTCATGTGGAGAAACATTTCTGTGAATAAAACTCATCATTAGCAGTGATTTCCTCCATGGCTGCACAAACACAGGAAAAAGCAGCAAATAAACAGCAAAGAGCTGACAGGATACCTTTATTCCAGTTCACACAACTCTGCTGTGGCTCCATGGTAACCATAAAGCCGAATCCCAGCATAGAGCGGCTGAGTGAATGAGGTCTGGACTCTGTGGAGCAGAGTCATGGCTCCAGAGACGCTGTAGAAGGACAGAATACCTGCTCTGTGATCCAGGTACACTCCGACTCTGGAGGATACAGGACCTGAGATGGAGGTTTCCTTGTTGTTGTACATAAATACATAACTGTCTGGGTAACAATATAATGCCCAAGATTTGTCATTATAACCAAATCTACATTCATGCTCACTTCCTGCTCTGCTGATGTTCTTGTATGCGACTGATACAGCAGCTCCTAACCCTCTCCTCTCCACTTCCCAGTAACAGCGTCCAGTCAGACTCTCTCTGCTCAGGACCTGCTGATGTTCACTGAATCTGTCTGGATGATCAGAATAAGACTGAGGTTGACGCATAAATGTCACTTTTCTGTTCCCCTCTGACAGGAACAGCTTTCTGTGTGCTGTGTTTGGATCCAGTTTGATTTCACATGAATATCTTAAGAATCCAGCTCTGCTCTCTGGTTCTGGTTCCTGCAGTAAAACATCCACCTCAGTGCCTCTCAGTGAGATGTTGGTCCATTCCTCTCTCAGGATGTCCTGTAGTTTCTCTCTGAGCTCTGACACAGCTGCTGTCACAGCCTCAAAGTGCCTCAGAGGACGGATCTTGATGCTGGATGAGGGTGTAGACTCCCTGAGTGCTGACACTGAGGGGCAGTTCTGCAGAAACTGGATGTGATCCTCTGTGTCTGAGAGCTGCTGCAGCTCAGCATCTTTCCTCTTCAGCTCAGTGATCTCCTGCTCCAGCTTCTCCTGAAGCTCTTTGACTCGACTCACTTCAGTTTCCTGCTGGGATCTGATCTGCTGCTTCACCTCAGAGCTTCTTTTCTGGAGGAGACGGATCAGCTCAGTGAAGATCTTCTCACTGTGCTCCACTGTTTTATCAGCAGACTGATTGATGGCCTCCACCTCCTGCTGAAGCAGCTTCACATCTTTCTCTCGGTCCTGGACTCTCTGCTGGATTTGCTGCCGACTCCCCTCCAGCTCTCTCTGCCTCTCAGTCCTTTCTGCTGCAGCTGACACTGTGTCGTGGCCTTTATGTTCATCCACAGAGCAGAGATAACAGATAGACTTCTGATCAGAGCGGCAGAACATCTTCTTCACCTCATCGTGAAGAGAGCAGATGTTCTCCTGGAGGTTCTTGGAGGGCTCCACCAGCTTGTGTTTCTTTAATGGAGCCACATCATAATGAGGCTGAAGGTGATTCTCACAGTAAGAGGCCAGACAGACTAAACAGGACTTAAAGGCTTTCAGTTTTCTTCCAGAGCAGAAATCACAGGCCACATCTTCAGCTCCAGCATAGCAGTGATCAGCAGGAGCAGCTTGGAGTCCAGTCTTCTTCAGTTCTTCTAATAAATCAGCTAACATGGTGTTTTTCCCCAGGACAGGCCTCGGTATGAATGTCTGCCTGCACTGAGGGCAGCTGTGGATTCCCTTCTGATCCTCTCCATCCCAGAAGCCTTTAATACAGTTCCTGCAGTAGCTGTGTCCACAGGGAATAGTCACCGGATCCTTCAGCAGATCCAAACAGATCGAACAAGAGAAGCTTTCTCGGTCCAGCTGAACTCCTTTTTGAGCCATTTCTCCTCTCAGATCAGTGACTCGGTGAGTTTCACTTCCTGAAAGCTGAAACTAGTCTGAGCTCTGAGCCAATCAGTGAACCAGCTGCTGGTTACACCCATCATCTGCCTGCAGATCTGAAGGGGAGGGAACAAGGAAACATGTGAGAGCAGGAAGTGTGTTGAAGCTGTTTCACACCAGTCTTCATGGTTAAAATACGGCTTGATTCTTCTTTTAATCCCTCTGGAAAGAAGTTTAGCTTCACTTTCACAAAGAATCATTGTGTTAAAGCTCCAGTTCCTCGTCAGCTTCTTTCTTCACAGAACTTTAAATGAAGCAGACGAGCTTCTCCTGAAATAATGGAATCAGTTGCTGCACATAAATCAAAATGTTGCTGCTTTGGATCCTAAATTCAACATAAATGCAGCAGAGTTTTGATCCTTTTACTTGTGGCAACACATTCTTAACATGTATTAAAATCATATCCTGACCAAACACACGTCAGACCTGAATGTATATTTAGAACTTTCTTCCTTCAGTCATCTCTCAAGCTTTCAGCTTTATTTCATGGCCTGCTGGAGGGGCCCAACCAAGAGGCTGAGGGCCACTAAGCTAAGAGAGAACACCACGTTCAGGCATAAGGTCCATATGTGCACTTGGCACCAGGACACCCTTCGGTGTTCGATGACTTTGTGGTTGTATCGTTGGACTCGTGGCCGTATGTCCTGGACACTCGGGTGTAGAGAGGGGCGGAGCTGTCAACTGATCACCACCTGGTGGGGAGTTGGCTCCGCTGTTGGGAGGATGCCGATCAGACCTGGCAGGCCCAAAGGTATTGTGCGGGTCTGCTGGGAACGTCAGGAGGAGCTTTAACTCTCACCTCCGGCAGAGCTTCAACCATATCCCGGGGGAGGTGGGGGACATTGAGTCCGAATGGGCCATTGTTGAGGCGGCTGATTGGAGCTGTGGTCGTAAGGTGGTCGGTGCCTGTCGTGGTGGAAACCCCCAAACCCGCTGGTGGACACCAGCGGTGAGGGAAGCCGTCAAGCTGAAGAAGGAGTCCTATCGGGCCTTTTTGGCCAGTGGGACCCTGGGAGCAGCTGATAGGTACCGGCAGGCCAAGCGGGTCGCGGCCTTGGTGGTTGCTGAGGCCAAAACTCGGGCCTGGGAGGAGTTCGGTGAGACCATGGAGAACGACTTCTGGACGGCCTCGAAGAGATTCTGATCCACCATCTCAGGGGGGGGAAGCGGCTCACAGTCAACACTGTTTACAGTGGGGACGGGGCTTTGCTGACCTCAACTAGGGATGTTGTGAGTCGGTGGGGGGAGTACTTCGAGGACCTCCTCAATCCTACCAACACGTGCTCGGAAGAGGCAGAGTCGGAGAGCTCGGAGACGGGGCCTCCCATTTCTGGGGCTGAGGTTGCCGAGGTGGTCAAAAAGCTCCTCGGTGGCAAGGCCCCGGGGGTGGATGAGGTCCGTCCTGAGTTTCTCAAGGCTTTGGATGTTGTAGGGCTGTCTTGGCTGACACGCCTCTGCAGCATCGCGTGGACATCGGGGACAGTGCCTCTGGACTGGCAGATTGGGGTGGTGGTCCCCCTCTTTAAAAAGGGGGACCGGAGGGTGTGTTCCAACTATAGGAGGATCAAACTCCTCAGCCTCCCTGGTAAGGTCTATTCGGGGGTACTGGAGAGGAGGATCCGTCGGATAATCGAGCCTCGGATTCAGGAGGTGCAGTGTGGCTTTTGTTCTGGCCGTGGAACAGTGGACCAGCTCTATACCCTCGGCAGGATCCTGGAGGGTTTATGGGAGTTCGCCCAACCAGTCTACATGTGTTTTGTGGACTTGGAGAAAGCGTTCGACCGTGTCCCTCGTGGAGTCCTGTGGGGGGAGCTCCGGGAGTATGGAGTGCCGGACCCCTTGATAGGGGCCGTTCGGTCTCTGTATGACCGGTGCCAGAGTTTGGTCCGCATTGCCAGCAGTAAGTCGGATACGTTTCCGGTGAGAGTTGGACTCCGTCAGGGCTGCCCTTTGTCACCGATTCTGTTCCTAACCTTTATGGACAGAATTTCTAGGTGCAGTCAGGGCGTCTCCAAATCCGAGACTATGGTTCTCAGCCGGAGAAGGGTGGAACGCTCTCTCCGGGTCGGGAATGAGATGCTTCCCCAGGTGGAGGAGTTCCAGTATCTCGGGGTCTTGTTCACAGTGAGGGACGAATGGAGCGGGAGATTGACGGCGGATCGGTGCAGCGTCTGCAGTGTTGCTCTGCACCGACCCGTCTGTGAAGAAGGAGCTGAGCCAGAAGGCGAAGCTCTCTATTTACCGGTCAGTCTACGTTCCCATCCTCACCTATGGTCCCGAGCTGTGGGGAGAGACCGAAAGAACGAGATCGCGAATACAAGCGGCCGAAATGGGTTTCCTCCGCAGGGTGTCTGGGCCTCCCTTAGAGACAGGGTGAGAAGCTCAGTGATCCGGGAGGGGCTCGGAGTAGAACCGCTGCTCCTCCGCATTGAGAGGAGTCAGATGAGGTGGCATCTGGTTAGGATGCCCCCTGGACGCCTCCCTGGGGAGGTGTTCTGGGCCCGTCCCACTGGGAGGAGACCCGGGGAAGACCCAGGACACGTTGGAGAGACTATGGCCTGGGAACGCCTCGGGGTCCCCCCGGAAGAGCTGGAGGAAGTGGCCGGGGACAGGGACGCCTGGGTTTCTCTGTTAAAGCTGCTGCCCCCCGACCCCCGGAGAAGCAGCAGATGATGGATGGATGATCACTTCTACTGGCTCTGGGGAGGATTCATCCCTCCATAAGACCTGCTGCCACTGATTTTCAGTCCACTTCTTGTGTCATTTGGCACAGCTCAGCCTTTTCTCCCTGTTTCCCTTCTTTAAGAACGGCTTCTTGACAGCCACCCTTCCATGGAGACCATTTCTGATGAGGCTTGGGCCAACAGTAGATGGATCAGCTGAAGGTCCAGATGCATCTCTCAGGTCCTGTCAGGTCACAGCTGGATTTTTTCCTCTTTCTTAAGGACATCACTTTCAGATCCTGTTCATCTGCTGGAGATAGTTTTTTAGGCCTGACACTTCTTCTTTTGTCCTCCACTTGTCCAGTTTCCTCAAATGTTTTAAGGACACACTGCACACCATGCTGAGATATGCCAAGTTTTCAGCTAATAGCTCTTTGGGAATCACCTTGTTGCTGCAGAAATCCTATTTTCTGTCTGTCAAACTGTGTTTTCTTTGCTGTTTTTCAGAGATTCAGCTAAAGAAATGGGAACAAATGATGTGTCTTTGTGACAAAGTGCCTAAAGATCCAGTTTAAAATGGCTTCTTTGCTAAGTTGTCTGTTCTGTGTCGACACAACACTGGTTCATCCCTTGAGTTAGGAGCCTTTTTTCTGCCTGAAGGGTTCAAAGGTCAGAGTTCAGTGGCTGAACAAAGAAAAAACTGGGCTGAAAATGAGGGAATGAGTCTCTGTGATGTTTCGGCTCTCTGCTGCTTTTTAAGAGTTTTAAACATGTTTTAATTCATCCCTGATGAGTTGGTTTCTCTGCACTCGGACAGTTTATCCTGTGAATTCAGCCGTCAGATCAACATCTTCGAGCTCAAATCTAACAGAAACGCTTTAATCACAGATGGATAATTGGTTTTCACAACTTCTAAAGTTTTCTCAGAATTTAACGGAGGCAAAGTTTCTGCTTCGGTTAAACGGAGCGACAGCAGGTTACAAATAGAGTTCGACTTCCTGGAGGTCTGAAATAAAAATAAACTGCTGCAGAGTGTGTGCATGTGTGTGAGGACAGTTGTCGTGCAGCAGGTGGCTGTTGGTGATTTATTTAGAGACTCTCCCAGTCAGCTGTGAACACAAGCCTCAGACCAGAGCCCAGAGGTCCTGGACAGACCCGCTCAGAGCGTTCGCGGGTCGACTCAGAGGCCTTCCTCGGACAGACTGGGCCCATGGACTCTGGTCCTGGACGGACTCTGATCCTGGATCTGCTGGAGGTAAGAGGCTAAAATAAACACCGAATGTTTGCACGCTGTAACCCAAAAACCTTTTTTAACACAGAAATCAGGCACAGTCCGTACATGTGGGAATGGGAACATGTGATACCATCTCTGAGGTTCTGATCCAACGTCTTTAGTCCAGTTAATTTATCCCAGTGAAACGGACACAGTCGAGGCTCAGTTTAGCTGCCTCACGAATCACTAAACTTTCCTTTGTTCACAGCCCTCAAATATGAATTATTTACATCAGATGATCAAATGAACAGAAGAAAACAGTAATTTAAATGGTTTTAAACTGGCTTTAAACACCTTTTTTAATCAAATATGCCTGAAATGCTTGATTTTTTTCTATCAGTTCCACTTGTTTTTACTCATTTTTACTCATTTAGGTTTAATGTTGCTCCTTCTGAGCTCAATAACTGAACAAAAATAAAAATGAGTCACTGTTTTCCATTTTGATCTTTTCTGTTTATAGACAGTCATGCAGTCGCATTCATGTGATGCTGCATCACGTACAGTCGTGAAAAAACAAAGAAAGTGAGATGTTAAAGGGTATTTTTAAACCTTATTTCTGGCTGAAATACGTTCATCTACTCACTGAGAACAGTTTGGTGAAAGTCGGCGTCCTTCAGAAGATATTTAGATAACTGGAGATCCATATAACGGAGAGAACGGGGCTTAGAGGATGCAGCCTCTAAATAAGGCATTATCTGTCTTTATTTCACCAATACTTTAAGAAGAATGAATGAATGAACGTGTGCTATAGCTCTGTTAGCTCATAGCTGCTGTTATGTGGCTACTTGCAGCTATAGGAGAGCTAACGGAGGGATTTCTACACAGGCACTCTACTGGGACCACTTCATCCACACGCCCCCCTGCAGCACAGTTTATTCACTCCGTGCTCTGTGACAGTCGGCTAACTTCACACAGAGTTTGCTGCTGATAGTTTTGTGCAACATGGCAGGATATTTATCAGATTTGGACGACGTGAACGACGACTTTGAGTAAGATGGACGAAGTGGTCCCAGTAGGCCTGTGTAGAAATCCCCCAAACTCCCCCACCACAAGATTATGGGAGAGATAATCCATTATCATTAATAACTGCTTCTTAATTCACATAATTGTATCTGATAAACGGTGAATGTTTGAGGGACGCAGTCACAAAACATGAAAATTTACAGATTTAATACATTTAACCAGAAATCCTGGTGTTTAAATTCAGAAAAAATACGTGAAACACTACAAATAACGTGTATTTATAAGTGTTGGACCTCTGGGGGTAGTTGCAGTTTAAATTTAGCCTTCACACACACACACTCACTCCTTCACTGTCTTGTATGTACTTTGACTTTCATTCATTTCTGTGATATTTAACTGAACTCAAAGCCTTGGACAACCTGAATCGAATGTTAAGTTAAACTTAAATTTAAACAGCAGCTTTTGCTGAGATGTGAACTTTGAAAGAAATCCCCAAAATGTGCCAAA
Source organism: Leuresthes tenuis (assembly GCF_036924035.1). Lineage (NCBI taxonomy): Eukaryota > Metazoa > Chordata > Actinopteri > Atheriniformes > Atherinopsidae > Leuresthes > Leuresthes tenuis. The sequence goes on from NW_027325364.1 coordinate 1,941,294, forward strand.
CAGATGGATAACACACACACCTGTTCACTGAAGGTCAGCTGACTGCAGTCTGTCAAAGTGGAAACTGTTGATTAATTTAAAAAATCACAACGAGGGGGCAAAGTTTTTTATTTTAAGGAAACTATTTCATTAAATTATAATTCATTAAATCAAAGTCATTAAGATCCAAATGAGTCCAATTCATACAAGAAAAGTATTTCCCAGCTAAGAAAAGGCGACTGTGGAGAGAAAAAACTCCCTTTTAACAGGAAGAAACCTCCATCAGAACCAGAACCAGGAAGGGTCCATCTGCCTGGACCAGCTGGGGCTGAGAGGACAGGAAAGAGGGGACAACAATCAGCGTAACACCAGGCCAGAGAGACCTGCTGAGAGAGAGAAACACAAGTTAATGACAGCAATGATGTCAGAGGGAGGAGAGGTGCATCATGGGAGCTCCCCCAGCAGGCTGGGCCTATAGCAGCAGAACTATGGGATGTTTCAGGCTCACCTGAGCCATCCCTAACTATAAGCTTTATCAGAAAGGAAAGTTTCAGCCTGATCTTAAAGGTAGAGAGGGGGTCTGCTTCCTGAAGCCAAACTGGCAGCTGGTTCCACAGAGAGGGGCCTGATAACTGAAGGCTCTGCCTCCCGTTCTGCTTTTAGGGGCCTGATAACTGAAGGCTCTGCCTCCCATTCTGCTTTTAGGGGCCTGATAACTGAAGGCTCTGCCTCCCATTCTGCTTTTAGGGGCCTGATAACTGAAGGCTCTGCCTCCCATTCTGCTTTTAGGGGCCTGATAACTGAAGGCTCTGCCTCCCATTCTGCTTTTAGGGGCCTGATAACTGAAGGCTCTGCCTCCCATTCTGCTTTTAGGGGCCTGATAACTGAAGGCTCTGCCTCCCATTCTGCTTTTAGAAACTCTGGGAACCACAAGGAAACCTGCAGCCTGAGAGCAAAGTGCTCTGTTGGGGAAATATCCAACTGTGAGATCTTTAAGATGTGATGGAGCTCGGTCATTAAGAGCTTTATATGTTATCTCACAGCTGCTGTTATGTGGCTACTTGCAGCTATAGGAGAGCTAACGGAGGGATTTCTACACAGGCACTCTACTGGGACCACTTCATCCACACGCCCCCCTGCAGCACAGTTTATTCACTCCGGTAAGAACGTCCATCTTACTCAAAGTCGTCGTTCACGTTGTCAAAATCTGATAAATATCCTGCCATGTTGCACAAAACTATCAGCAGCAAACTCTGTGTGAAGTTAGCCGACTGTCACAGAGCACGGAGTGAATAAACTGTGCTGCAGGGGGGCGTGTGGATGAAGTGGTCCCAGTAGAGTGCCTGTGTAGAAATCCCTCCGTTAGCTCTCCTATAGCTGCAAGTAGCCACATAACAGCAGCTATGAGCTAACAGAGCTATGAGCTAACAGCAGCTATGAGCTAACAGCAGCTATGAGCTAACAGAGCTATAGCACACGTTCATTCATTCATTCTTCTTAAAGTATTGGTGAAATAAAGACAGATAATGCCTTATTTAGAGGCTGCATCCTCTAAGCCCCGTTCACTCCGTTATATGGATCTCCAGTTATCTAAATATCTTCCGAAGGACGCCGACTTTCACCAAACTGTTCTCGGTGAGCAGATGAACGCATTTCATGCCAGAAATAAGGTTTAAAAATACCGAAGTTCCCCTTTAAATGATTAAAATATTTATGTCAGAAACAGAAAGTGAGTAAATTCAACTGAATTCACCTCACCAGGGTCTACCTCCAGCTCTTAAATCTTTTTACCACAAGCTAAATCCCATCTGATGGAGCCTCTGAGGCCCTCTGGATCTGGCTGAGGAACCTCTCTGGAGGTTGAGATTCTCTCCTTCAGTGTCCTGTTTCATCTGCCGATCTGTTTGATGGCGGCGCCAGTGGATATGTCACAATAAGCTCCGCCTCCTGCCCTCTGAGGTTTGCCTCGTGGAGTAAAAAAAAACAGGTAAACAGATGAGAGTCCACGTTACAACACAGAGAAACGGGTCAGTGTCAAACAAACCAGCAGCTACACAAACATTCATAACGGAAACGATGCCTGTCCAGACCAGCAGAGACTCAGCAGGTAGGCCTCAGATCCCAGCTGATCATTCAAATAAAAGAAGATAAAAGAGCTGCTTTACTTCATCAAATCCTCAGAAAAGCTCATGTTTGGTTTCCACTGGGAGTCGTAAAGCAAGCCTTAAAACTGACCAGTTCTTGTTGTCTCAGAGCTCTGAGGTGTGTTTGGGCTCATTATCCTGCAGCAGTTTGAAACCAGACGACTTTTGTATCGATCCTGTAGAAATCTGGAAGCGTTTCCTCCTGAGAAGCGGTTTGCAAAGCCTCTCGGCTTGGAAGCAACAGCTTTTTTCTGTCAGGACTTTTGCTGATTTGGGTTTTGTGTTTGCTTGTATCTGTGGTGAAGCTGCTTTTCTGTCTGTCAGCGTTCAGAGTTTGAATTATTGATCTCAAAAGCCCTGCTTTGGATCCAGTCCAGCCTTGATGAGGCTACCTCAGATTCATGAGGACTTCTGACTCTTCCACTTAGTTCTGATGTTTCACAGAATCAGATTTGCTCATCAGTGCTCCGCTGGAAACTCGAGGCTCAGATTTCAGCTCTGATAAGTCGATCAAATCCACCTGAGCTTCGCCTAAACGCTGCTTCAATGCACGGATATTATTTAAGGAAACCTGAAACGTGTATCAATGGCATAATTTCACAGATTTATTGAGTATTTTTCTGCTGCTGTTTGAGTTGAGAGTGATCGATAGGAACCACGATGAGGGATAAACGGTGATCAGATTAACAGAAAATGGCGATGACATCATTTACAGATGGATTCACTGAGAAAAGAGATAACTGGAAGCGCCATCATGGAGGGGAACAGCGGCGGTGGCGTGGTTAACGAAGGCGTCACAGACGGGTTAATGAGACCTTCATCTGTGGTTTCTTTCAGAGTTGCGTTCACCTGTGAGGTCGGTTTGATGATGGAGCTTCAGCCATTAGTACCTTTACCATGGAGACGCTGCGTCCACCTGACTCTGCTGCTTCTTCACCTGAGTTTACCTGAAGGTACAAACACACACCTGTTGGATAACCATAAGCTGATGAGACCAAACTAACCCGAAGCAACCTTCCCAGTTAAACTGCAGATGTCTTTCTGTCGTTTTCTAGCGATTCATGCTGGAGATGAGGTTTGCATTTGAATCTCTTCCTTCTTCTCTTCAGTCACAGCTTCCTGTCGTATCCTGATGTGTAACTCTGACTTTGTGGCCGCAACGTTGGACCTGGGCAGCGGCAGCGGCGGCGGGGGTGGCGGCGGCGCAGCAGGCCTCAGGGAGGTGGTGAACGCTGGATACTGCAGCGCCCTGCGCTCCTACGCCATGTGCACTAAGAAGATGGCGCGGGCATGTCGAGGTGACCTCGTGTACCACTCTGCAGTCCAGGGCATCGAGGACCTGCTGATCCAGCATCGTTGTCCCCGGGCGGGCCCCACAGCCCAGCCGCGGCCCCTGCCTCAGGGAACGCTGTCCGGAGACGCCTGCCTCTACGAGAGGAGCTTCTTCAGCAGAGAGGCGCGGACCCCAGAGTACCTGCACTGCAGCGTGTTCGGTGACCCGCACATTCGCACTTTTAACAATGACTTCCAGACTTGTGCCGTGCAGGGGGCGTGGCCTGTCATCGACAATGAATACCTGTACGTACAGGCCACCAGCTCGCCAGCAAGGACTGGGACGTACCCCACAGTACTCACCAAGGTGAGCCCAAGTTCACACCTTTAAAGTTTAAACCAGATTTCCATCCGAAAAACAAACAACAGACCCCGAGGAGACCCTTGGGGTGACCCCGAGGAGACCCATGAGGTGACCCCGAGGAGACCCTTGGGGTGACCCCGAGGAGACCCCGAGGAGACCCTTGGGGTGAACCCGAGGAGACCCTTGGGGTGACCCCGAGGAGACCCATGGGGTGACCCCGAGGTGACCCATGAGGTGACCCCGAGGAGACCCTTGGGGTGACCCCGAGGAGACCCCGAGGAGACCCCGAGGAGACCCTTGGGGTGAACCCGAGGAGACCCTTGGGGTGACCCCGAGGAGACCCATGGGGTGACCCCGAGGTGACCCCGAGGAGACCCTTGGGGTGAACCCGAGGAGACCCTTGGGGTGACCCCGAGGAGACCCATGGGGTGACCCCGAGGTGACCCCGAGGAGACCCTTGGGGTGAACCCGAGGAGACCCTTGGGGTGACCCCGAGGAGACCCATGGGGTGACCCCGAGGTGACCCCGAGGAGACCCTTGGGGTGAACCCGAGGAGACCCTTGGGGTGACCCCGAGGTGACCCCGAGGAGACCCTTGGGGTGAACCCGAGGAGACCCATGGGGTGACCCCGAGGAGACCCCGAGGAGACCCATGAGGTGACCCCGAGGTGACCCCGAGGAGACCCACGAGGTGACCCCGAGGAGACCCTTGGGGTGACCCCGAGGTAAACATCAGAGAACTAAGTCAGAGCAGTGAGAAGAAAGGGTGAAGAGGGGAGTAATGAGCCACCCAATCTGTAACTTTAAATTCCAGTTCCAGTTCCAGTAAACTGACGAATGAAATGAAACGCTGTATCAGCGACGCCGTTAGCTCATGTAGCTAACAGGAAGTGTTTATAGGGAAGATGAAAGAAAACCATGTGGAAATGTGATGTCATCGGTGATGTCACCACATGCTTATTAGGTCATTAAATTTACTATCTTCATAAACTGTCTGTATTTTTTCCCATTTACAGTTTCACTTCATTTCTGACCGTTTTTCAGCTGCAGACGTTTCAAAACTCCCTTAAACTCTAATTTGATGTTAAAATGTCTCTTTTCTCCATCCTTCACTTCCTTCCTGTCAGATCACCATCATCTTTAAGAACTGGCGGCAGTGTATTGATCAGCAGCTGTACCAGGCGGAGCTCGACGACGTTCCCGCCGCGTTCACCGACGGCTCAGTGTGGAGCGGCGAGCGGCAGGGTTACCGTAGCCTGACGGTGAGGACGCAGAATCCCGGCCGGCATGTGGAAATCCGAGCGGCTCACATCGGGACGCTGCTGGTGGTGCGTCAGACCGGCCGCTCCCTTGGCCTTTCGGTCCTCTCGCCACGTGGCGTTGTGGAGGCCTTCGGCCCGGAACAGGACCTGCAGCTGTGCGTTTGGGGGTGCCCCGCCTCACAGAGGCTCAACACGCTCCGCCCCCCGCTGCCAGACTCCATCACGCCTGCCGCCATTGGCGCAGAGGCCCACTGCGCCGGACTACTTCCCGCACGAGACGTCTACTACCAAGCCTGTGTTTTTGACCTGACCACCAGCGGAGACCTGAACTCCAGCATGGCCGCCGTCCGCGCGCTTCAGGATGCCCAGAATATGATCTCAGACAGAGATGGCATCCACCTGCCGCCCGTCACTGCCGCCGCGCGCCGAGCACTACCACACCTCACGCTGCTACTGCTGCTCGGCATGCTGGGTACTTTGGTCGGGGCCTGACGCAACAGGAAGCAACATCAGCCAGGTTTCTTTAAACCTCATTTTTCCGACTAACAGTGATGTCATCAGCGCCCGCAGGGCTCTGCGCTGTCACCGGACAAAGGATGGAAAACACACCTGTGGTCATGTGCTTTTCATCATTCAGTTTCTGAGGAAGAGATGTGAGGCGTGAGGAGCCCGACCAGTCCCTTCATGTCGGTCTGAGGCGAAAATGTGCAGATGTGTGCGACACGTGGCGGGCCGCACCTGGCGGGCCGCACCTGGCTGGGTGCACCTGGCTGGGTGCACCGTGGTGCGCGTCCGGTTCACAGGAGGTGCTGGATGTCAGGAATCTGAATTTCACATAATGGAAAGCACCCTGAGGCCCGACCAAAAGAGAGTGAATAACTCACAGGAAAGAAGAGTGATGATGATGAAAAACTTTCACAACAACAACAAAATGTATTAAAATCCGTCTGTTTTAGCATCTAAATCCTGGAGAAAATTAAATATATTCACGTCATGAATCATTCCACAGCTTCTTTTTGAGTTTTTAACTGTGGGAAGCTGTTTGTAAAGAGGCTCTGGCACTGCAGCTGGCTGATGTGCTCCTCTGTACTCCAGAAAAGCTGAATAAATGTATTGGTAGCATCCTGGTTCTGTGTTTTAAATGTGGACAGTTCAAAGGAACTTTCCGGGAGGAAGTCAAACCTGTGATGGGAGAGATTTGATCTGTTGTTCCCCTAAAGATTAAGGAAGAAAGAGCGAATCCTGGTCCATAGAGGCTGCACGCTGCTTTATTCTAAGCATTCGCACACATTCATACACGGATGGATCCAACGTGGGGCCCAGAGAGGTCAAACCATCGACCTTCTGATTGGGTGGAGACGGCTCTTCCTCTGGAGGATGCAGCCTCACTGCATGTTTTCATCCTTTATTTGTCCTGTGCTTCCTCACTGTTGTAATTATATTTATTTTGCAATAAAGAAAGTGTTAAAAGTGGATAGTGTAGTGATAAGATCGCCACCTTTCATGTGGGTGACCTGGGTTCAAATCGGTATTACCTCCAGTAGGGGTCCCTAGGCAAGGCCCCCTTACCCTATCTGCCTATCTGTAAGTCGCTTTGGATAAAAGCATCTGCTAAATGCATAAACATGACTGAAAGCTAACATCTGCGGGTCCCTGCAGGTGATACAAGGAGGCAGTTTTCAGCCATCTTTCTGCTCTCAGGTGGGTGCAGTCGAGTTGTTGCTGCTGTTCTTTTAGGGGAGTCTGATTCGAATCCTGCTGATCTAAGCTCCGCCCACTGAGGTGTTGCCTGACAGGGACAGCAGAGATTGCACAACTGAATCATTTACAGGAAAGGCACATAAATAATGACTCAGCTCAGTTTATGGCAACAGGTTGGGAAGTTTGAAGCTGCAGGGCACTGAATCATTACAGCAAGGGGGCGGAGTCCTAGGTGTGCCCAGGTCTAACAGAACCCTCAGCCCAGTCCTGGCTGCCCTGCCCTGTACATTTAAGAATTGATTTTAAGATTTAACTGATCACTTTGCTCACATTGGGTCCGTCCCCCCTGCTATTAGAAATGTTGGGCGGGGTGACCCCGAGGAGACCCATGGGGTGACCCTGAAGTGACCCTGAGGAGACCCATGGGGTGACCCCGAGGTGACCCATGGGGTGACCCTGAAGTGACCCCGAGGTGACCCTGAGGAGATCCGTGAGGTGACCCTGAGGAGACCCATGGGGTGACCCCGAGGTGACCCTGAGGAGATCCGTGAGGTGACCCTGAGGAGACCCATGGGGTGACCCTGAGGTGACCCCGAGGAGATCCATGGGGTGACCCCGAGGAGACCCTGAGGAGATCCATGGGGTGACCCTGAGGAGATCCATGAGGTCACCCCGAGGAGACCCCGAGGTGACCCATGGGGTGACCCTGAAGTGACCCTGAGGAGACCCATGGGGTGACCCCGAGGTGACCCATGGGGTGACCCTGAAGTGACCCCGAGGTGACCCTGAGGAGATCCGTGAGGTGACCCTGAGGAGACCCATGGGGTGACCCCGAGGTGACCCTGAGGAGATCCGTGGGGTGACCCTGAGGTGACCCCGAGGAGATCCATGGGGTGACCCCGAGGAGACCCTGAGGAGATCCATGGGGTGACCCTGAGGTGACCCCGAGGAGATCCATGGGGTGACCCCGAGGAGACCCTGAGGAGATCCATGGGGTGACCCTGAGGAGACCCATGGGGTGACCCCGAGGATATCCATGGGGTGACCCCGAGGAGACCCATGAGGAGACCCATGGGGTGACCCATGAGGAGACCCATGGGGTGACCCAGAGGTGACCCCGAGGAGATCCATGAGGTGACTCAGAGGAGACCCATGGGGTGACCCCGAGGAGATCCATGGGGTGACCCCGAGGAGACCCATGGGGTGACCCCGAGGAGATCCATGGGGTGACCCCGAGGAGATCCATGGGGTGACCCCGAGGAGACCCATGGGGTGACCCAGAGGAGACCCTGTGGAGATCCATGGGGTGACCCCGAGGAGACCCATGGGGTGACCCCGAGGAGATCCATGAGGTGACCCAGAGGTGACCCCGAGGTGATCCATGAGGTGACTCAGAGGAGACCCATGGGGTGACCCCGAGGAGACCCATGGGGTGACCCCTGAGGTGACCCCCAAGCCTTTTCTATCAGAGCCCCTCGACTTTGGAACGACCTGCCCCGAGAAAACGAGGCTCACAGAATCAGACAGTTCCTAAAACCCATTTTTATAGATTAGCAGTCATGTGACTTCATCCTTTATTTATCTAAACTTCTTATTCTTTGTTGTTTGTTTTATCCTTAACTTGTAATAAACTGTTTCTAACAGATCTAACACGAATAAAGTTTTAATTAACATGATTTATGGTCACTTGATGGTCATTTTGTTTCTTGCTGAAGCAGATTTTTCCCTCTTTGGGATCATGATCATGATTTTATGTCTTTGTGGATTATCGGAGCAAGCAGTTACTTGCATTAAATATGATGGCCTGTGTTCTGATATTGTTACTGTCCACAAGGGGGTGCCGCAGGGTTCTGTGTTAGGTCCCCTCTTATTCATTATTTATATCAATGATCTGGGTATAAATGTGACAGATGCTAGTTTACATTTCTATGCTGATGATACAGTTATTTACTGCAGCAGATAACTCTTGTTCAGGTCCTTGAATCCCTGCAGAAAGCCTTTGTTGTTGTCCAGCGCTCATTACGTCAGCTGAAACTTGTCCTCAATGCTGACAAGACCAAGCTTATGCTGTTCTCTAATTCGAGGAAGAGGACACAAATTACCTCCTCACTGACCAACCTCGAAGGAAATGAAAAAGAGGTGATTCACGAGTAGAAATACTTTGGTGTCTTAATAGACGACTCCCTCACTTTCAAGCTGCATTTAGAGAAACTTGTGAAGAAGCTGAGGTTAAAACTAGGTTTTTATTTTCAAAATAAGATGACTTGTTGCTGCCTTTTTACCTGTGCTGCATGATGGAGATCTTTTATATATGAATGCTTCTGCTAAATGTCTGTTGACTATCAGGCCTCTCTGAGGTTCATTACTAACTGTAAACCACTGAGTTTCTGCATTCCAGTTCTGGCATATCTTCAAGGTATTTCTGTCGCAAAAACGAATATTAGTCAACAGAGCCGAAGTTATTTGTCTTATCACTTCATTCATATGACTTCTACAGTTCCAATAAAAGTGCATTATATGCTACTTTTGAATTCATTATTGGATTTTGCGTATGACGATGCGATTAATCGCGATTAATCACAGGAAATCATGCGATTAAAGCGATTAATCGCGATTAATCACAGGAAATCGTGCGATTAAAGCGATTAATCACAGGAACTAATGCGATTAATTGCGATTAATCACAGGAAATCATGCGATTAAATAATTTAATATTTGTTATAGCCCTGTGATGTGATTCAACTCAACACAGTGCAGCTTGAGTAATGAACGTACCACCCCGGCCTTCCTAGGAAAGAGACAGACATCGTAAAAACGATGACACAGCAGTGTGAAACATGTCCGCCTGTGCAGCTCGACGTTTTACCATCCTTCCAGTAAAGATTAGAGACTGTTGACATCTGTGTCAGATGCTAAGAGCACGAGTGGTTCCCACCAAGTTTAACACTGAACATAAATTGAGCCGAAGAGGAGGGGAAATGGAAAGAAATAAGAGAATAAATTAAATGAGAGAAAGAAGTGGATTAAGAGGACTCTTTGTCTCTTGCTCCTGACTCCAAGGTGGATGATGTCATTGCTCAGACTCAGTGATGAAACATGACAGTTAAACAGAAATCTGAAGAAGGAAGATGAGGAGATGAGTCAGTCCTGGTCATATCATGCAGGAAATCAGGAAGTGGAAAAACATTAGTTTTAAAAAAAGGGTTTTATACACAATAACAAACCCTGCAAAGGTCGGCCTGCTGAGCCCAACTTGGATTACCTGCACAGAATGAAACTAAATTAAATCAAAGTTCATGCTTCTACACTGTAAATCATCTTGTGTAGAACAACAAATGTACTCAGACTCATCTGTACATGCATGAAAGTCCGCTGTTGAACCCCTGCTTTGATTTTAAAGGCTTTCAAACATCACACAGCACAATGAAAGAACCGTAAGGATGTTATAATTTAAAGAAAACAGGCGTTTTCTGAGCCATGTGACGTTTTCACATGTTGCAAAGTGTAGTTATGTTATGATTTAATGGCCTAGAAACTAGTTATTTTACATATTGGAGCCTTTATAGTGAAGCTGCTGCAGTTTGTGGTGTCGGGCGACACATAAATCACCAAATATAGGCTGATATTCAGTCATTTAAAGTGGATTTGAGTAACTGGGACAAAGAGGATGCTTACAGACTGCATGTTTTAACTGTGAGATGTTAAACTCTTGCAGCCTGTATTTTGCCTTCTCTCTAGGAAACATTTCAGTGACGTAATTAATCTTTTTATCAGTGACTCAGTGATGAAACAAGCAGTTAATCTGAAATCTGAATAATAAGGATGGTGTGCATTTCTGGCACCCTTAATGTGATGAAACACGCAGGAACTTTCCAAAGTCTGATGTCAAAGCTTCTGAGAAGATGACCCGGGGTTTCCGTGGAATGGGCTTTGATTCAGGATGGATGGAGGATAAATATGAGCGTCAGCAGCGTAAAGGCTGCAGAGACCAGCCTGAAACCCACGAGATCACAGCTGCTTCAACCTGCAACAGGAGACAACAAGTTGGTTTTTACTTTCTTCTTCTGAAACACTGAAATATTGTCGGTCGTGTATCTGAACCGGAGCTCTGTGTGCTGACATTTTGCATGTTTAACCAGCAGTTTGAGGCCTCTGATACTTTTTATTGAGTTGATAATGTGCTCAAAACGGTAGATATGAGCTCAGGAGAATCCGGAGAGTCAGAATCTACATGTGCACGGCTTCTTATTTCATGGTGATTGAGATGGACTCGTAATGTTTTCATGCAGCAGATGCTCTCAGTTATAAGACTGAAGTGTGTTAATGCAGCTTAATGCTGGTTTCTATGTAACATTCTCTCATATTTCAATGCAGTTTGTTGTGGCTTCACTGAATTATGCTTAAAAAAAACTTTTTTTGAGCACCTTTATCTTTAACTTTATTCATATGAAGCAAAAGACTGAAATCAGATTTTCTTTTTCAATTTTTAAGATCTAAAGTGATTTTAAGACATTTTTTATATACCTTTACTTTAATTGCTGTAAAGCTGTTATCCTCACTTTGATTTAAAAACTGGATTCGTGCAGAGGATCCAGTCTTAAATGTAAGTCTTTACTAATAATAACTTTACTACGTCCTTCTTTGGACTTACATACAGACAAATAGGTTTATTTAAAAGAAATAAATGTCTTTTTTTGTACAGAAAGGTGAGGTTAGCTACAGAAATACACCTTAAGGATATTAACGTTTATATTTGTTTTAGTTTAAAGCCACAAAATAATTACTAAGAACTAAATGTGCATCATTTTACCTCAAATTTATTTTGAAAACAGAAACTTTTATCAGCTTACATTAAGCTTTTTTAATTCAAATTTGATGATCGGATGTTTTATTGTAGCATTAAATGCTTCCAATCTTCATAAAAGTTACTGATCTTCCTTTTTTCCTCCTGACAACAACAAAGTTTCTCTTGTGAATCTCTGCTGAGACCTTTTTGTGTCGAGTTTGCACTTTTTGATCGGCGTCCTCTGACCTGACCGTCATTTAAATGATCCGTCCCACGTGCGCCTCGTCTGTCATCCAATGACAGCTGGAATAGAAAGTCGAAGGTACATTTGTACTCTTAAGGGACGTTTTTCTGAGACTAAAGCTGGACCTACAGCACGTCTTTTCTTTTTTGGGGGATCGCTCCTGCATCTTAATCATTTCTTAGTTTGTTTACATCACTTCTTGCATCCACGTGTCTCTGTATTGGAGTCAACCGGAAGTCCTTCGGACGCCACAAAAGGTTTGAAAAAGAAAATATTCTTTATTGATAAATTACCACTGGGGAAGAGGGGGGTAAAAGGTTAACCCATAAAGTTATGAACCAAAAAGAGATGGGAGACCCCGGCCAAAAGGAACAAAAAGGGGAAAACGCCGGCTCTGACTGAGAAAAACCGGATATGAAACTGAACTGAAAACAAAAACGACAAAACAGGACTACCGGCGGTCTCCAACTCAAACTAAAATAAGAAAACTCCGCCATCTAAGACAGATATTAAAAAAAGAAACAAGGGTTAACTCTGTTTAATCATTAGAAAGCAAACCTTCCACGCGGCTGCAGCCTCCCTCCTCTCCCTCTTCATCCTCGACCTGATTGGCTACTGACCTGTGGAGGAGTGATCAAAGAGGAAGTAGAGTGCGGGGAAATAGCAGCACCAACACAAAACACTCCTCTAGGTGTAGCAATACCAGGCCACTCATAAAGAGAGATGCATCTCTTTCTATTCTATTGTCTACATATCAAACTAAATCATGGAAATGTTAATGTTTGAATGCTCTTGCAAAGATGCTCTTGCTCTTCAGAGAGCATCTCCTATCCCAGCACTTACCTTGTACTTCCCTCCCCCCTCTATCTCTGCACTTTATCTTTCTGCACTTCCTTCTATGCCTGCACCCTATCTCTACTCTGTCCCCTCTGACAGAGTCGGACTCCTGGGTTCCTTCTATGTAGCTTATTGTTAGCTTTTTGTTAGCTTATTGTTAGCTTTTTGTTAGCTTATTGTTAGCTTTTTGTAAAGCTGTTATATCTTCATTTGTAAGTCGCTAAATGCATAAACATAATGCCTGTCTGACTACGTTAATTATGGTGTTGCAATGACCCAAAGTCTTCATCATATCGACATCTACCTTTAGAGAGCTGAGGAGAAAAAACACAGGTTCACAGTAAATTCTGGTGAAACTGAGTCCCTATACCTGGTTTTTGCTCTCCGATGTGTCATTAAATTAAAGCACAGAAGAGTTTTTCCACAAACAGAAGCATCTGTTTTTATGCTTTGGTGCCACAGTAATGATGCTGTGATCTCTTAAGGAACTAAAAGAAATAAAACCCTCTTTTCTCTTGCAGTGCATTGTGGTTACCTGTGCCTCCTGCTCCTCGGGTTGTGTGTAGACTTTGCAAAGGGCAAAGCTTTGCCAACAAACACTGAAATGCAAAGTATCACCGAAGACCTGCTGAATGCACTGCAGAACTTCACCAGCGTCCTCAAAAAGACGGTGAGACTGAACACTTTTCAGTCACAGTTTGCGACTTCTAAACGAAGCTCAAATTGCTGAAATATTGTTTTTTTGCCACAGAAATACCTTGAAGATATGCCAGAACTGGAATGCAAAGAGGTGGCTGTCACCCTGGACCAGGTAAACCTGCCTTTTTTGTGGATTTTTACACACAACTGAACTAATGACGACACATTTTTTAATCACTCAGGATGTAGCTCCTCTTTAGCAGCAGTAACTACTGAAGTCATATAAATTCCAGACAGTGCCGGGGGAATTATCATCCACTTATTGAATATGTCTCATTCAAATACAGGATATCTCTAGTTTATCTAAGATTTATGTGCCATTAGGATTCTTATTTACAATTAAATATACATATATATTATGTAAAAAGGCACTTATCTCCTTTTCTTTTGTCTAATCCCTCTAAATACAGCTGTTAAACACACCAGCCGACATGTTATTTAACAACTGTTCTAACATTTCTGTGTTTCTTAAATGTGTTTTGGTGCAGAGGTCCAAAGTGGCCCAAAGACTTTATGAGAACCAAGCGTGTGCAGAGAAGCTTCAGCCTTACTCTCCAACAGGAGCTCTGTGTGGAGTCATTTCCCTGAACCAGGAGCTGCTGCAGCACCTGGTGAGTCTCTGCATGCTGATTGGCTGATTTAGGATTTATTTACAGATGTTCAACAAATATTCTACAGAATCAGCTGCAGATATGTAGTCTATTAAATCTTAACCCATTCTTACATGAAAATGATGTAATATATATCATGTTAGTGACTATATACAATATAATATGAGCTATATAAAGATATGTTTATTATCAAAGTTCATGACTGAAAAAGGACAGAAACGTTTTTAAAAAGCTGCAGCTGCAAAGAATTATGGGACAGAATGAGATCCGTTGTTTCCTAAAGGAGATCCTTAAGGAAGCATCGGAGCTCCTTTCTCTCAGGAAGGACGGTCCGGTGTTTCCTAAAGGAGATCCTTAAGGAAGCGTCGGAGCTCCTTTCTCTCAGGAAGGATGGTCCGGTGTTTCCTAAAGGAGATCCTTAAGGAAGCGTCGGAGCTCCTTTCTCTCAGGAAGGACGGTCCGGTGTTTCCTAAAGGAGATCCTTAAGGAAGCGTCGGAGCTCCTTTCTCTCAGGAAGGACGGTCCGGTGTTTCCTAAAGGAGATCCTTAAGGAAGCGTCGGAGCTCCTTTCTCTCAGGAAGGACGGTCCGGTGTTTCCTAAAGGAGATCCTTAAGGAAGCGTCGGAGCTCCTTTCTCTCAGGAAGGACGGTCCGGTGTTTCCTAAAGGAGATCCTTAAGGAAGCGTCGGAGCTCCTTTCTCTCAGGAAGGACGGTCCGGTGTTTCCTAAAGGAGATCCTTAAGGAAGCGTCGGAGCTCCTTTCTCTCAGGAAGGACGGTCCGGTGTTTCCTAAAGGAGATCCTTAAGGAAGCGTCGGAGTTCCTTTCTCTCCTGAAGGACGGTCCGGTGTTTCCTAAAGGAGATCCTTAAGGAAGCGTCGGAGCTCCTTTCTCTCAGGAAGGACGGTCCGGTGTTTCCTAAAGGAGATCCTTAAGGAAGCGTCGGAGCTCCTTTCTCTCAGGAAGGACGGTCCGGTGTTTCCTAAAGGAGATCCTTAAGGAAGCGTCGGAGCTCCTTTCTCTCCTGAAGGACGGTCCGGTGTTTCCTAAAGGAGATCCTTAAGGAAGCGTCGGAGCTCCTTTCTCTCATGAAGGACGGTCCGGTGTTTCCTAAAGGAGATCCTTAAGGAAGCGTCGGAGCTCCTTTCTCTCCTAAAGGACGGTCCGGTGTTTCCTAAAGGAGATCCTTAAGGAAGCGTCGGAGCTCCTTTCTCTCAGGAAGGACGGTCCGGTGTTTCCTAAAGGAGATCCTTAAGGAAGCGTCGGAGCTCCTTTCTCTCATGAAGGACGGTCCGGTGTTTCCAAAAGGAGATCCTTAAGGAAGCGTCGGAGCTCCTTTCTCTCATGAAGGACGGTCCGGTGTTTCCTAAAGGAGATCCTTAAGGAAGCGTCGGAGCTCCTTTCTCTCAGGAAGGACGGTCCGGTGTTTCCTAAAGGAGATCCTTAAGGAAGCGTCGGAGCTCCTTTCTCTCAGGAAGGACGGTCCGGTGTTTCCTAAAGGAGATCCTTAAGGAAGCGTCGGAGCTCCTTTCTCTCAGGAAGGACGGTCCGGTGTTTCCTAAAGGAGATCCTTAAGGAAGCGTCGGAGCTCCTTTCTCTCAGGAAGGACGGTCCGGTGTTTCCTAAAGGAGATCCTTAAGGAAGCGTCGGAGCTCCTTTCTCTCAGGAAGGACGGTCCGGTGTTTCCTAAAGGAGATCCTTAAGGAAGCGTCGGAGCTCCTTTCTCTCCTAAAGGACGGTCCGGTGTTTCCTAAAGGAGATCCTTAAGGAAGCGTCGGAGCTCCTTTCTCTCATGAAGGACGGTCCGGTGTTTCCTAAAGGAGATCCTTAAGGAAGCGTCGGAGCTCCTTTCTCTCCTGAAGGACGGTCCGGTGTTTCCTAAAGGAGATCCTTAAGGAAGCGTCGGAGCTCCTTTCTCTCATGAAGGACGGTCCGGTGTTTCCTAAAGGAGATCCTTAAGGAAGCGTCGGAGCTCCTTTCTCTCAGGAAGGACGGTCCGGTGTTTCCTAAAGGAGATCCTTAAGGAAGCGTCGGAGCTCCTTTCTCTCATGAAGGACGGTCCGGTGTTTCCTAAAGGAGATCCTTAAGGAAGCGTCGGAGCTCCTTTCTCTCAGGAAGGACGGTCCGATGTTTCCTAAAGGAGATCCTTAAGGAAGCGTCGGAGCTCCTTTCTCTCATGAAGGACGGTCCGGTGTTTCCTAAAGGAGATCCTTAAGGAAGCGTCGGAGCTCCTTTCTCTCATGAAGGACGGTCCGGTGTTTCCTAAAGGAGATCCTTAAGGAAGCGTCGGAGCTCCTTTCTCTCCTGAAGGACGGTCCGGTGTTTCCTAAAGGAGATCCTTAAGGAAGCGTCGGAGCTCCTTTCTCTCATGAAGGACGGTCCGGTGTTTCCTAAAGGAGATCCTTAAGGAAGCGTCGGAGCTCCTTTCTCTCAGGAAGGTCCGGTGTTTCCTAAAGGAGATCCTTAAGGAAGCGTCGGAGCTCCTTTCTCTCATGAAGGACGGTCCGGTGTTTCCTAAAGGAGATCCTTAAGGAAGCGTCGGAGCTCCTTTCTCTCAGGAAGGACGGTCCGGTGTTTCCTAAAGGAGATCCTTAAGGAAGCGTCGGAGCTCCTTTCTCTCAGGAAGGACGGTCCGGTGTTTCCTAAAGGAGATCCTTAAGGAAGCGTCGGAGCTCCTTTCTCTCAGGAAGGACGGTCCGGTGTTTCCTAAAGGAGATCCTTAAGGAAGCGTCGGAGCTCCTTTCTCTCCTGAAGGACGGTCCGGTGTTTCCTAAAGGAGATCCTTAAGGAAGCGTCAGAGCTCCTTTCTCTCAGGAAGGACGGTCCGGTGTTTCCTAAAGGAGATCCTTAAGGAAGCGTCAGAGCTCCTTTCTCTCAGGAAGGACGGTCCGGTGTTTCCTAAAGGAGATCCTTAAGGAAGCGTCGGAGCTCCTTTCTCTCAGGAAGGACGGTCCGGTGTTTCCTAAAGGAGATCCTTAAGGAAGCGTCGGAGCTCCTTTCTCTCAGGAAGGACGGTCCGGTGTTTCCTAAAGGAGATCCTTAAGGAAGCGTCGGAGCTCCTTTCTCTCAGGAAGGACGGTCCGGTGTTTCCTAAAGGAGATCCTTAAGGAAGCGTCGGAGCTCCTTTCTCTCATGAAGGACGGTCCGGTGTTTCCTAAAGGAGATCCTTAAGGAAGCGTCGGAGCTCCTTTCTCTCAGGAAGGACGGTCCGGTGTTTCCTAAAGGAGATCCTTAAGGAAGCGTCGGAGCTCCTTTCTCTCCTGAAGGACGGTCCGGTGTTTCCTAAAGGAGATCATTAAGGAAGCGTCGGAGCTCCTTTCTCTCAGGAAGGACGGTCCGATGTTTCCTAAAGGAGATCCTTAAGGAAGTGTCGGAGCTCCTTTCTCTCAGGAAGGACGGTCCGGTGTTTCCTAAAGGAGATCCTTAAGGAAGCGTCGGAGCTCCTTTCTCTCCTGAAGGACGGTCCGGTGTTTCCTAAAGGAGATCATTAAGGAAGCGTCGGAGCTCCTTTCTCTCCTAAAGGACGGTCCGGTGTTTCCTAAAGGAGATCCTTAAGGAAGCGTCGGAGCTCCTTTCTCTCAGGAAGGACGGTCCGGTGTTTCCTAAAGGAGATCCTTAAGGAAGCGTTGGAGCTCCTTTCTCTCCTGAAGGACGGTCCGGTGTTTCCTAAAGGAGATCCTTAAGGAAGCGTCGGAGTTCCTTTCTCTCATGAAGGACGGTCCGGTGTTTCCTAAAGGAGATCCTTAAGGAAGCGTCGGAGCTCCTTTCTCTCCTGAAGGACGGTCCGGTGTTTCCTAAAGGAGATCCTTAAGGAAGCGTCGGAGCTCCTTTCTCTCATGAAGGACGGTCCGGTGTTTCCTAAAGGAGATCCTTAAGGAAGCGTCGGAGCTCCTTTCTCTCAGGAAGGACGGTCCGGTGTTTCCTAAAGGAGATCCTTAAGGAAGCGTCGGAGCTCCTTTCTCTCCTGAAGGACGGTCCGGTGTTTCCTAAAGGAGATCCTTAAGGAAGCGTCGGAGCTCCTTTCTCTCATAAAGGACGGTCCGGTGTTTCCTAAAGGAGATCCTTAAGGAAGCGTCGGAGCTCCTTTCTCTCCTGAAGGACGGTCCGGTGTTTCCTAAAGGAGATCCTTAAGGAAGCGTCGGAGCTCCTTTCTCTCATAGAGGACGGTCAGGTTTGGAGGATTCAGACAGCTCTGATCATGGGTGCTGCTCACTTAGGAGGATTAGGTAAAAAAGAGAAGTGGATGGAAGAGAAGAAGGAAAGGAGAGTGGAGAGTAGAAGATAGGAGATGAAACAGATGACAAGGGAGGAAGGAAGGATACCCACAGAGATTAAGAAGAGCAGGAAAGAAGGAAAAAGAAAATGGGGAAAGGATGGAAAAATGATTGTTTTTAAAGAAAGCTTTTGTGGGAAAAACTGATTGATTGATTGATTGATTTATGTGTTGCAGGAATCAAACCCTACCTCCACAAATTGTCCCACCTCCTCCTCCAGCTCAACACCGCCTTCACCAGACTTCAATGTCCTATTGAAATCCATGCAGTGTGTTCAGTGCTGGTGCCAGCAGGTGGCAGCACTGCAGAAAATAATATTTGATGAAGCAGATTCTAACTGGAACCCTTAAAGTTTAAACCCTTTGTCTGGTGCAACCTCCAGTAAGGGAGCAGCATTAATGTCCTCCTGGGCCGGTCCCCACGAGGACAGCTACACTGGCCTACACCCACAAACACACCTGAATATTCACAGATTTACATTTGTTGATTAACTTTACGGAGACCTAACCCTAACCCTCCTGGTTTAAACTACAGGTCCTCCACGTTAGTTATAGTTTAGCGTGTTGATAGTTAAAGTCAGCTGGACTGATCGATGCTAACTGAGACAAAAACTGTGTCTTAGGCTTCAACAAAGATAATTAATTTAAAGAAAGGAGACATAAGAATTTACTAGAAAATAAGCTGATAAATATATCACATTTCTGACAGAATAGTTCATGTTTTTTTACACAAAATATTTTTATAGTACACCTTTATCACTGCACATGTACATTAAGTCACTCTTATTCTTCTAAGATACATAATTTTGAGTATTATAAATTATGTTCATTTTGTGTTTTATCTTCCTTCTAAAGTATAATTTATTTCGTCTGTTGGTGTTATTTTCACAGCGTGAAAGTTTTTTCAAAATTAGTTTTAGTTTATTTATCTATTTTATTTCAAGCCATTATTATTATTTGTGCTCTTTATGTTGTTGTTTTTATAATTCTCTCAATAAACACCTAGAGAAGCTATTTAGTTAGTTTTGTACTGTTAAAGTGATTGAAAAAATGTAAACAAACAAACGGATTGAATGAATTCAAACTCAAAACTATATTTATTTTATGTTTTTTAATACATAGTTGTTTCTGCTCAGAAAATAGTTTTGATTAAAGAAAGAAAGAAACGTTTCTGAGTCAGTTTATGAAACCAGCACAATCACTGAACTATTTCCGAGGTCACTGTTAGGAAAATGCAACAAAAACATTATTTTTAACTTAACTGGTTCTTTTCTCATTGCGTAAATTTGAGCTTTCAGTGTGTTTCCTGCCATAACAAAGTTCAGCAAATGAAACATTAACATAAACGGTTCATAAATGATAGCAGCAGCCAAACACTTCCTGTCAGCTGCATAAGCTAACGGCCAAACACTTCCTGTTAGCTGCGTGAGCTAACGGCCGAACACTTCCTGTTAGCTGCGTGAGCTAACGGCCGAACATTTCCTGTTAGCTGCGTGAGCTAACGGCCGAACACTTCCTGTTAGCTGCGTGAGCTAACGGCCGAACACTTCCTGTTAGCTGCGTGAGCTGACGGCCGAACACTTCCTGTTAGCTGCGTGAGCTAATGGCCAAACACTTGCTGTTAGCTATGTGAGCTAATGGCCAAACACTTCCTGTTAGCTGCGTGAGCTAACGGCCAAACACTTGCTGTTAGCTATGTGAGCTAATGGCCAAACACTTCCTGTTAGCTATGTGAGCTAATGGCCAAACACTTCCTGTTAGCTGCATGAGCTAACGGCATCACTGATACAGCGTTTTATTTCATTCATCAGTTTACTGGAACATTTTGAACATGAAGATACTTAAATTCAGGGATAATTCAGATAAAACGTGTCTGTTATCTGTTGATAGTGAGAAGAAACCAGATTTAAGGTTAATATTGGACTTTCAGCCTGTTTTATTCAGATGGTGGTGCTTAAGAGGCCAAAAGAAAAAAAAGATGCAAATTATTCAATTGAATCCAAGTTCAAAGCATCCCTCTAGCTCCACCCTCCTGTTCAAATATGGTCAAGAAATATCGACCACACAAACCAATGAGTGATGTCATAATAACTAAGTTGACTTCCTACACAAAGGCTTTAAAAAAACACTGATGAATAAATCAATTCCTAATTCAAAAGCTGAAAAGCAATTCAGAATAAAAACTCATATACTTGGACAATATCTATCACTGGCCGATGAAGCTTCTGTGAGATTCTGACCGCCTGAAATGTTTAAAGC
Organism: Leuresthes tenuis; assembly: GCF_036924035.1. Taxonomy (NCBI): domain Eukaryota; kingdom Metazoa; phylum Chordata; class Actinopteri; order Atheriniformes; family Atherinopsidae; genus Leuresthes; species Leuresthes tenuis. The sequence goes on from NW_027325364.1 coordinate 1,961,723, forward strand.
AACACCAGAGAAGTTTGTTTATTTAAAGGAGACTAGTAGTTCTGAACTGGTTGCAGGAACACCTGATGTTGGTTCTGGTTGTACTGTTGATACGCCAGCTGGTTGGGGTCCATGGAACCCATATTGTTAAAGTCTGTGTAAGCCCCATCAGGATCCATGTAAGCCCCATCAGGATCCATGTAAGCCCCATCAGGATCCATGTAAGCGTTGTTCTGCTCTCCATAGTCTGCGTCTGGGTCTGGGTCATCTTGATTAACCAATTGATCGGTTCTTTTTAAAGCCTCTTTTTTTTTGAATGCCTGGTACAGGCCGGCTGCGATGGAAATGTCAATTATCTGAAAAGAAAATAAAGAATAAATCTGGTTAAAAACCAACAACAGCTGAACTTCAACTGAAAGTGTTGACAAAAAACAATAATTAAATTCTGTATTAAAAGGTCAAAGTTTATTTATAGATAACATTTAAAATGACAATGCTGACCAAAGTAAATAACTATAAAATCATAGCTAAAAATAACAATTATATCACAGTTTAACCCAGCTGACAGCTTTAAAAGAATAAACAAATAAAGGCAGCGCGCAGAATTAAATCATCTAAAAGGATGTCAGACTGGAGCCAAAAGCCAAGAAGAAGAGATGTGAGCTGGAAGTGATGAATGGCTGAGAGGTAAACCGATGCCCTGATTGTTCCACCATCATCTCTCTGCTTTCACTTAGTTTTTGGGTTGGATGACCTCAGGACAGGTAGGATGGTGCCGGTCCATTTAAAACCTTAAAGTGAGCAATAAAACCTGAAAATCAATCTGAAAACGTGAGCCAAAGAAGGGAAGACCCGACTGGAGTCATGTGTTCAGGCTTTGAGTTTTGGACCAACTGAACATTTCGATGCCAAATACAAAGAATTTCAGCAGCCCAAGAACTTGGGTGTTGTAGTGCATACCATTAAAAACAATGGCTGCTTTAGCAGTATTGGAAGACATTGTAAATGGTGCAATTGGAAGAGAGCGTGTGTTCAGAGACGGAGAGGATTTGCTTAAGCACTGATCTGTTTAAATGACTCATCAGTGTTAGATGGTGCCATCGACAGGTTTCTGGGGTAACTGCATTATTAAGAACAGGAACCAAAAGACATCTAAAAGCCTTCCTCCATTACAAATACAGTTCTTAGCCTTGTTAACATGGTCACAGGATATTTTGTGTGTTGCAAGACAAACACTTCCTGTTAGCTGTGTGAGCTAATGACCAAACACTTCTTGTTAGCTGCATGAGCTAACGGCTAAACACTTCCTGTTAGCTGTGTGAGCTAATGGCCAAACACTTGCTGTTAGCTGTGTGAGCTAACGACCAAACACTTCCTGTTAGCTGTGTGAGCTAGCGACCAAACACTTCTTGTTAGCTGCATGAGCTAACGGCTAAACACTTCCGGTTAGCTTTGTGAGCTAATGGCCAAACACTTGCTGTTAGCTGTGTGAGCTAACGACCAAACACTTCCTGTAAGCTGTGTGAGCTAACGACCAAACACTTCTTGTTAGCTGCATGAGCTAACGGCTAAACACTTCCTGTTAGCTGTGTGAGCTAACGACCAAACACTTCTTGTTAGCTGCATGAGCTAACGGCTAAACACTTCCTGTTAGCTGTGTGAGCTAATGGCCAAACACTTGCTGTTAGCTGTGTGAGCTAATGGCCAAACACTTGCTGTTAGCTGTGTGAGCTAACGACCAAACACTTCCTGTTAGCTGTGTGAGCTAATGGCCAAACACTTGCTGTTAGCCGTGTGAGCTAATGGCCAAACACTTGCTGTTAGCTGTGTGAGCTAACGACCAAACACTTCCTGTTAGCTGTGTGAGCTAACGACCAAACACTTCTTGTTAGCTGCATGAGCTAACGGCTAAACACTTCCTGTTAGCTGTGTGAGCTAACGACCAAACACTTCTTGTTAGCTGCATGAGCTAACGGCTAAACACTTCCTGTTAGCTGTGTGAGCTAATGGCCAAACACTTGCTGTTAGCTGTGTGAGCTAACGACCAAACACTTCCTGTTAGCTGTGTGAGCTAACGGTTAAACACTTCTTGTTAGCTGTGTGAGCTAATGGCCAAACACTTCCTTTTAGCTATGTGAGTTAATGGCCAAACACTAAAGCCATCGTTGTCCAGCCATCACTGCTGTGGCTGATAATTTCTTCTTTGATTCTGTGGAGCAGCGCCGACAGTCTCAGCGAGGTCGGACAGCCCAAATGTTCCATGGAGAGACTAACGAACTGAATAAATGAGAAGGTACCAAGCTACTGGAGAACTTAGCACATGCTAACTGGAAACAGAAGGAACATGGAGGTTACTCGTGTTTCGACGATGCTGTTCCAACCAGGAGACACCGACAGTCTGAGCTGAGTAGGTTGGTCAACCAGCAAGTTTATTCTTATACTCATTGAGTCATACTCTTTTTTTTTTGTGTGTCTTTTGGCACGAGGGGCTGTGACCAAGTCCAGCTCACCCACAGGACACCGATCACTCCTCGAAAGACCCGTAAAAAAACATAAAAAAGCTATCGCTGCCTCGGGTTTGACTGCTCGAGAGACCATCCGTTCCCCGGACAGTCTGCCAGACTGTCTGTTAGCTTCTTATTTCTAAAACCTAATGAGTTTTGTGCCTTTGAAAGGATTCCAGTTTCATTACCTGCAATAAAATGAGGCTCACATCCATGACGAGGACAGTCACAAAGTTCACCTGCAGCCAATCAGCGAGCTTCTGGCCGCAACTCTGCAACAGCAAACACATCAATCCTATAAACCCATCCGTGCCCAACAACAACAAACATGTTGGAGCGTTTACTTTTGAACATGAGAGTCTCTTTTCCCTTGGAAGGTTCCTAACTGGGTGTAATTACCCCCGTAAGTATCAAGTATCAAAGTCATGATAGAAGCTGGTCGAATGCTCCAGAAGCAAAGGAAATAAGCTTCAAGTCTGGGTCTTTAGGTCCTTCCTTCAGTTTGTCCTTTAGCATAGGAAAGGAAACACTGGGCCGTCCTTTAAGAGGTAATTCTACCCCATCATTCTGATTATTTTGATAACACAAAATTTCTCCTCTGCATTTAACCCATCCAGGTTGGCGCCTGTTGAACGCACACATGCACAGGGTCACGAGCGGTGGGCAGCCATGCACAGCGCCTGAGGAGCATGGTGCCTTGCTCAAGAGTAGCTCAGCCATGACAAGGAGCTGTTTAACCAATCTTTTTGGGGGTGAGAGTTGGAATCAAACTGCCAACCTTCCGGTTATGGGATGACCCACTTTAACCACTGAGCCACGGCCGCCCAAACGGTAATAGCCCGTACGGATAAGCCTTAAGCTTACAAAGAAAGCTTTCATAAGAAGGCATTATGCTGCGAACTGCACTTAAGTCTCTTTGGTAGAATATTTTTGAACATCTGAAGTCTAAGTTCTGCCGACCTACAACACAGTAAGCAGCAGGACGTCGTAATGAGACATTATTGTGGTTATTAACTTGTGTTTCCCTGTTCCAACAGGTATCCTTTGGATGGCGTTATGGTGTTTTTCCCCCCTCTTTTCCCTCTTTTCTGTCTTCTCAAACCCCAGCTGGTCGAGGCGGATGGACACCCTTCATGAGTCTGGTTCTGCCAGAGGTTTCTTCCTGAGTCTGGTTCTGCCAGAGGTTTCTTCCTGGTTCTGGTTCTGCCAGAGGTTTCTTCCTGGTTCTGCCAGAGGTTTCTTCCTGGTTCTGGTTCTGCCAGAGGCTTCTTCCTGGTTCTGGTTCTGCCAGAGGTTTCTTCCTGGTTCTGGTTCTGCCAGAGGCTTCTTCCTGGTTCTGGTTCTGCCAGAGGTTTCTTCCTGGTTCTGGTTCTGCCAGAGGTTTCTTCCTGGTTCTGCCAGAGGTTTCTTCCTGTTAAAGGGAGTCGTTCCTTTCCACAGTCCCTCAGGCTCAGGACGGGAGATTGGACTGAAGACAAGTTTCGGTCCAATCTGTTGGTTTCCTTAGCTCGGATATTATTTTTTGAATTGGCTCCATATGAATTAATTGGATTATAATTACAATGAATTGAATTCCAATTGGCTTGAATTGGACTATATTACTTTAGTGCCTTGAGATGACAATTGTTGTAATCTGGCGCTATATAAATAAAATTGAATTGAATTGAATTGAATTGAACTCGAACAAAGACCGATGCACGAGTATGATCAGTACGATCAGCCCTTAAGTATGGTTGGTTGCAGCTTTCTTTCATCTCATGATGTTGTCCAAAGAGGTGAAGGAAAAGACCAAATATGTTGTTTGTTTTGACTGTTAAGTTGTTCCTATTATCTCCATAAAAGGCACAAGAAAGTCACTGGTCAGGACCCAGAAACATGAAACATCGAATTTAGCTGATTTTTTTCACTTCCTTGTTTTCTTTCACTTGCTGTTTGGTTAGGTTTAGGAACGAAGACTAAACTTTTAACCTGCAGTCATTTCACAAATCATGTTTTTCAAATAGAAGCCATATGAAGCTTACAAAACGTGGTGTTCTGAATGCAACTGACAAGTTACCTCATTAAAACGGCCTTTTCCTCGTCCAAACAGTGGCTCGGTGAAACTGATGTTCTCCGAGCACCAGGCCGAGTCAAAGCTGCGATCAGACGACCTGAAACAGGAACATGGAAGCACCTCTGGGCTCATCAGGTTGAGGCTCTCTATGAAAGAGTTCCTCAGCCAATCATCGGGCCCTAACCGACCACAGCACTCTGCCTGCGAATGGATCAGAATCAGTTAGCTTAGAGACAGATTTGATTCATATCTTATTGTTTTGATATGAAATCAAACTCACGTAGTGCTGCATGTTGTCCATCAATCTGTCTTTAGTGTCACTGCTGTTTCCACTGCTGTACTGAGTGATGATGGCATCCACGGTTTCATTCAGATTCACTTCAACCTGACAACAACAAACATCTGTAACACCTGATAATCTACATGGAGAGTTACTTTTACTTATTCAAATGTACAAAAAACATAAAACAAGATGAAAATGACCACTGGACAGTTTAGAGGAGGAACTCTGTTTTGTAGTATATTTTGTAATATTGTGTAAAACTCCATCTTCCTGCTCCTGGGAGCATATATCAGGGCCTCTGAAGTGTAAAACTCCTTCTTCCTGCTCCTGGGAGCATATATCAGGGCGTCTGAAGTGTAAAACTCCTTCTTCCTGCTCCTGGGAGCATATATCAGGGCGTCTGAAGTGTAAAACTCCTTCTTCCTGTTCCTGGGAGCATATATCAGGGCGTCTGAAGTGTAAAACTCCTTCTTCCTGCTCCTGGGAGCATATATCAGGGCGTCTGAAGTGTAAAACTCCTTCTTCCTGCTCCTGGGAGCATATATCAGAGCGTCTGAAGTGTAAAACTCCTTCTTCCTGCTCCTGGGAGCATATATCAGGGCGTCTGAAGTGTAAAACTCCTTCTTCCTGTTCCTGGGAGCATATATCAGGGCGTCTGAAGTGTAAAACTCCTTCTTCCTGCTCCTGGGAGCATATATCAGGGCGTCTGAAGTGTAAAACTCCTTCTTCCTGCTCCTGGGAGCATATATCAGGGCGTCTGAAGTGTAAAACTCCTTCTTCCTGTTCCTGGGAGCATATATCAGGGCGTCTGAAGTGTAAAACTCCTTCTTCCTGCTCCTGGGAGCATATATCAGGGCATCTGAAGTGTAAAACTCCTTCTTCCTGCTCCTGGGAGCATATATCAGGGCGTCTGAAGTCACCAGCAGGTGTAAAACTCCCCAAAAACACAACCCTGGTATTTATTTAGTTCCCCTTTGTGTGAAAGTTAATCATTTAACGAGCCGTTCTGATTTTCATTTCTAAAGTACGTCACTCCTTAAGTTGGCTCCGCCTCCTCTGCTAAGCCCCGCCCACTCACATCCACCCTGCTGGGCGGATGAAGCCAGCTTCTGGTGGAAATGTTCTGCTGTCAGCTGCACTGAGGAGCATGCATCTTCCATCCAGCAGCAGCCTCAGAGGATATAAGAGCCCAGTGGATAAACTATATCTGAGGCTAATGTTCCAGCAGAGTTAGCTAAAGACTGTGAATGTGCAGCAGACACTTTTCATCCCACTGTTTTAACAACTTGGTCCAGTTCAACGCTGGACTGAAGGAACTGAGCCACAAAGAGGATCAGTTCCAACTCTCAGAGCCTGAACTTCAGAGCAGGGAAATGGAAGCATCTGAGAAATAACTCCTCATGGTTTATTTACTGATTTATTTCTTCCTTTAGCAGCAGCTAACGCTAACAGCTTAGCTAATGAAGATGACGTACACCAACTTCTAAGGAGTTACTGCTGCTCCTTTCTGAAAGATGAACATTATTGTTCCCACATTACTTTGTTAGCTGAAGCTTTCTCGCTGAACGGTTCCGTTCTGTAACTCAGACAACCTGCAGCTGTGTTTAAGGTGTGTTTCCAACACAACACCGGTCCTCTCCTCACTCTCGCTGTGTTAACGTTACATTATCGGCATGTTTCTGATAAAGATGTAGGTCTCCAGGTACAACTGTTTAATGAGGTTAATATATCCAAAATGTTCAAACGCAGTAATTAACGGTTCACATGCATTACTACGAGTTACGCTGTGCACATCTCTGGCTTGTTCCATCACTGTTGATGAGAAAGCATCGTTTGCTAGCATCTGCTAACTTACAGCTAACTTACAGCTAACTGCTAAACTGTTTCCCTCTGGTATCAATAGAGTAACTATCTGTATCTGTATATAGAGCTGGAGTGTTTCTGACTGGAGGAACAGCTTCATTATGTCTGTGTTCCTGCATTAAATCACACAGCAGGTGTCCAGGTGTTGATGACAGGTAACGGACGGAAACACAGCGTAACAGCAGCATGACAGCGTGTCCTCAGCCAACGAACAGACAGAAACTTCAAACGTCCTGTTGCAGCCTTGATGGTTAAACCTCTCCATGAGCTTCTTAACTTCATACTGATATAATTCCACGATTTTGAAAGGGGGAGGGGTTAGAGTGACATCACCAAAAGGGTGGGGCTGAGCATCATCAGCTCAGTCTCCGCCCCTCTAAACAGAGCTGCCTCAGCAGGGGTCAGAGTAGAGCCACTGTGCTTAAACCAACAGGGATTTTGACCAAAGCATGTCTCAAACATCTCAGCAAGACCTCAGAAAATTGTGTTTTTGAAAATTCAAATTGTTGAAATTGTCTCAAAAACTGTAGTTACACTGAATAAAAATGCCTAACTGAACAAACAAATCCCCCAAAATGGTGCTCTTGATATTTAATGGAGCAACTTATTTTTCTGTTAAAGCCATTAGAAGTCAGAGAGGTTTAGGCAAAAAGTTATTTCATCATTATATCAGTTGTATCTCTGTTGTCTGCAGGAAGTTGACCATACAAAGTGTAATATGTTGCAGGTGTTCATATGAGGAGGGACTCACCTTGTTTCTGCATACAAGCAGCAGCACTGTGATGAACAGCTGACCCAGGACCAGGATGATGATGAAGCCCGAGTACTGAGGAGGAAGAGCAGAGTTCAGGCACTCGCAAATGAAAGGGTAAAATTGAGGAGTTTTAATAACATAACAGTCATTGATAATTTCGTTTGTTGGATTTCTTTCCATAACGCAAAACAAAGACCTTTGTTGGGTAAATCACAACAGTGAACACACAGTTTACTTCAAAGTGTCATTTTCTTTCACCTAAACTGACTTTTTCCAGCATTAATAAGAAATTCACATGTTTTCAGAGCGTAAGACTTCATAGTCAAGAATAAACTTTAAAAACTGAGACAGTTTTGGCCACATAATTGACGATCCATCGATTGATTTGCAGACGAACCGATCAATTTCAGCTAAAGCTTTCTGTGCGATCAGAACATATTACACACGTGTGGGTTTGGGGAAGATATTTGGAATCACATACATGTCAGTTATGTTAGTGAAGCTAGTCTCCTAACTGGTTTCCTAACTGGTCTCCTAACTGGTCTCCTAACTGGTCTCCTAACTGGTTTCCTAACTGGTCTCCTAACTGGTCTCCTAACTGGTATCCTAACTGGTCTCGTAACTGGTCTCCTAACTGGTCTCCTAACTGGTTTCCTAACTGGTCTCCTAACTGGTTTCCTAACTGGTCTCCTAACTGGTCTCCAGCCTGTGAAACCTCTGCAGATGGTCCAGAACGCGGCGGTGCGTCTGGTCTTGGATCAGCCTAAAAGAACACGTCCCCCCTCTGTTCATTGAGCTCCTCTGGCTGCCCTTAGCCGCCCGCATCAGATCCAAGTCCCTGATGTTAGCTACAAAGAGCTTAATGGAACGGCTCCATCTACTTGAAGGCTCTTGCAAAGGCTTCTGTCCCAACTGGGTCCCTCCGTTGGTCCCAGGATTGTCGTCTAGCAGCTCCTACACCACGCCTAAGACAATCCAAACTCTGTTCATGTGTCGTCCCACGATGGTGGAATGACCTACCGAGCGCTACCAGAACAGGGGCGTCCCTGTCTATCTTCAAGAAGCTCCTGAAAACCCAGCTCTTCAGAGAGCATCTCCTATCCCAGCACTTACCTTGTACTTCCCTCCCCCCTCTATCTCTGACCTTTATCTTTCTGCACTTCCTTCTATGCCTGCACCCTATCTCTACTCTGTCCCCTCTGACAGAGTCGGACTCCTGGGTTCCTTCTATGGAGCTTATTGTTAGCTTTTTATAAAGCTGTTATATCTTCATTTGTAAGTCGCTTTGGATAAAAGCGTCTGATAAATACAGAAACATAAACTTATCATCATTTATAATTCAGTGATGCTGATCATTCTGCAGATCAGGTGTTGCTGCAACTCACCACCACCAGCAGGAGCCTTTTCTCGATGCTCGCTCCAACACATCCAGTGATACTGACCAACGCCACCACTCCGCCAACCAAGAACAGCCCTGCCGCCGCCACCTGCAACTCATCTGAACACACAAAGACAAAATACACACCGAGGCACCACGATTGATACAGAGATACCAACAGACTTAGATCCAAGCTTAAAATCAAACTTGAATATTAGCTTATTCTCCTGTGAAATGTATTTGTTTTGCTGATTTGATCAATTCTAAAGGATAAAAAAGTGTTAATTAGGGCAGTTTAGAGATGTACAATCATCCCAAATTTTGCACAGCCACCTTCTCAGTTTGTCTTGAGACATTTTTTCTAAGATTTCCATCTAGGGGCTCAAGAAGTTTCTCCCTATAGTCCCTAGTCCTAGTCTTAGTGCTGCACGAGGCGAGGAAGCTGGGGTGAAGCGTGTTACCTGTGGTGAGGACGTTGAGAAAGGTTCCTCTGTCGAACAGGATCCAGACTGAACAACCGGCAACACTCAACCCCAGAACCTACAGAGGTAAAAGGTCACAGTGAAGGGATTGCATCCACACAAAGAAGGTGGGGTTCACTACATTTCATAATATTCACCAAGAGACCAACAAAATAGCACCACAAAGGCACCTTCCAACTGGCCTGGATGTACAAGGTGACGATGGGGATGGTTTCACTTTCTTTCATCACTACCACCTCCTTCTCTTGCATTCCTTTGCTACGCTGAACAGCCAATCAGAGTGAGCTCGCTATGTGAGTGACACAACGCTGGTTCTACAGATTGAATCAGCTGAAAAAAAGACGCCGATGGAGTCCAACATTCACCAACGCTCCAGATGGCCGACGGTTGGCTTGGTGTAAAAGGCCCCTTAAAGGGGAACTCCGGTATTTTTAAACCTAGACCTTATTTCTGGCTTAGAATGCGTTCATCTGCTCACCAAGAACAGTTTGGTGAAAGTCGGCGTCCTTCAGAAGATATTTAGATAACTGGAGATCCATATAACGGAGTGAACGGGGCTTAGAGGATGCAGCCTCTGGGTTTCTACACAGGCACTCTACTGGGACCACTTCATCCACACGCCCCCCTGCAGCACAGTTTATTCACTCCGTGCTCTGTGACAGTCGGCTAACTTCACGCAGAGTTTGCTGCTGATAGTTTTGTGCAACATGGCAGGATATTTATCAGATTTTGACAACGTGGACGACGACTTTGCGTAAGATGGACGTTCTTACCGGAGTGAATGAGCTGTGCTGCAGGGGGACGTGTGGATGAAGTGGTCCCAGTAGAGTGCCTGTGTAGAAATCCCTCCGTTAGCTCTCCTATAGCTGCAAGTAGCCACATAACAGCAGCTATGAGCTAACAGAGCTATAGCACACGTTCATTCATTCATTCTTCTTAAAGTATTGGTGAAATAAAGACAGATAATGCCTTATTTAGAGGCTGCATCCTCTAAGCCCCGTTCACTCCGTTATATGGATCTCCAGTTATCTAAATATCTTCTGAAGGATGCCGACTTTCACCAAACTGTTCTCGGTGAGCAGATGAACGTATTTCATGCCAGAAATAAGGTTTAAAAATACCGGAGTTCCCCTTTAAGAGTGGAAGTGTTCTCTGAGGAGATGAGTCTTCAGAGGTTCTTAAAGGTAAAAAGCTAACACTGATTTCTGAAGCTCTCATCATTGTGACAAGCTCCCAAAAACAAAGCCCCAACGGAAGAACTCAAGACCGAAAGGAAATATTAAAATAAACAACCACATTAATAAAAAACAAAGACAGATTACACGAAAAGTCAAACAAAGCAGTGAAATTATTTAAAAAAGAACAAAACAAAATCTCAAACTGAAGCTGAACTAAATGACAAAAAGACAAAGAACTAAAATATGAAAATTAATGATAAGAAATAAGAACAAAGGTCTAAAACAGAACTGACTTGGTCCAACTCTTGGTGGCTCCTGGTTATTTATGAGCAGCCGTCTCAGTGTTTTAAACCCAGGAAACATCTCATCTCTTAATATGATCCCCAACCTCATTTCCTTTTTGCGTAGTTCTTCTATTTTTAGCTGGTTAGTTCCATTTTCTTTTGGTTTGAATTGTTTTTGCTCACAGATCCGTGTTTAATTGTCTTTGCTTCAAGTTTCCAGACAATCAGTAAAAATACTGTTGGCCAAAAAAGTAAAGAAAACTAATGAAATTGGATTGATGTCTGCAGGCATAAAAAAGAATTAAGATGAAAATATAAAAGCAAACAAGTAAAAAGACGTAAGAAAATAGGAGAGACGTGTTTAAACGTATTATTATGGCACCTGAAGGAAGATGATTCAGCAGCCGCTGATTAAATTTGATGATAATTATTAGAACACTTTTAGGTGCAGCCGTCTTTAAACTTCCTCATTAAGCTCCTATCCTCTGATTCCATGAAGTCTCACCAGGAAGATGGTGTTGAAAACGGCGAAGCTGAACTTCAGCACCTCGATCTTCACCTCCAGCTTCATCTCGAACAGCAACAACGACGACGAGCAGCAGGTTCAGACGTCTCTCAGTTTAGACCTCTTGTTGTGTTCGGTGGAACCGCAGCTGGAGGTTCCTCCGTCACGTTCTCCAGCTGATTGCACCTGAGTTCAAAGTTCACTTCCTCATTGTCTCTAAACATTAAACTGCTCTGAGTGTCTCTGTGGAAACACAAACTTCAGGGGACAACAGTCACATTGTTCATTACCTAAAGTATTACATTCACCATAAGAACCTGAAAACAGCTCATCTGCTCCATGATTTATTTTGTGGTACATCCTTCAGATGTGACTATCCAAACTGATTTGTTCACATTTTGAGAACTACATTTCCCAGAAGTCCTCGGGTTGAGTAAAGACCAGCTGGAAAAACAAACAGGAACAAGGAAACTCACTGAAAAACAAAGATGGATCACAGCTTTCTCCAAAATTCATCAGATTGATCCATCACAAAAGTAGCTATTAGGATCTTCTGTTTTCTGTGTGCATCTATTGGAATAATAACTCTGGACTGGATACATGTAAAATAATCTCATCACATCACCAGGAAGAGATCAAATAAAAAAGGACTGAATGCAAAATTATCTGACTATTTTCCATTTCACTATGATTCAGAGTCAGCCTCTGCTGTGGATTTATGCTGCTGTTTGTTCAGTTATTCAGCTCGTCCACCTGCAGGGGGCGCTGTTTGACTTTAGTTGTTTATATAAGAGGTTTAATTTTTCATTCTATTTTATTTATTCATAAAATTCAAATCTGAGAAGAACACATTTTCAAGTCTCAATCAAATCTGAGAAAAAGGGCAGAAGTTTTAATGTCTGTTTAAAGTACAAAAATTCAAATTACTTTAGTTTTTATAGCTTTTGGGGGCAAAGAACTTTGAGTTCATAAGGAAATAAGCAGTCTGGTGAGCTTGATTAGTTTAAAACGTGTAAAAACAGAACCGATCGGCCTTAAAAAAGAAAAGAAAAAGCTGTGTATCTGCACAGATTCTGAAAGTAAAAACAAGGTAACACCTGATAATTTGTCAGGAAAGAGAAATGTATCCGCATGGTTTGGAAATAATGGTCCCCAGGTGTTCCCAAACCTGGCAGATGACCTTTTTCGAATGCTAAAATATGGTAAAATTCCCTCTAGGACCTCAGGAAGGTCTTGAGGGTCCCTTGGAGGGTCCTCAGACCACAGTGTGACAACCTCAACTGCAGTTAATTTGAAATGCAAACAGTCAGCGTGATCCGTTGACCTTGAGCTAAACACAGCGGCATTACAGAGTCAGACAGGGGCTGCAAATCAGCCTCATTCCCACGTCCATCACCACCAACGGCATGTTTTTACTGCTGGGCAGACAGCCAATCAGCTCCAGGCAGTTTTCTTGTCATTGGCTGGTTTCCAGCATGACGCCTCATATCTGATGTGCTGATGCCAGTCTCATCCAAATGTACAGAGCCTGGTGTGTCTGTGTGAGGTTGCAGGTGATGTAATTCAGCAGCAGAACAGGCGAAATACATCAGAGACTTGTTAACACATGATTACTAAGTCTGGCTCTTCTTTTAAAGTGCAGGTATGTTCGTAGAAATGTCAGCAGCTGAATGACAAGTGAAACAGTGTTGAGGCCTCCTGAAACACCATGAATCGCCTCTTCGACTCTGCCAAGGCGCACTTTTAAACCCATGGATCTTGTGCAAAGAACACACATTTTCTAACTTCTGTCTGTTCCCAGGAACCTTAAAACCTAAACCTGCATCTGTCCGAAAGCAAAGCCTCTGAAATATATCCTCAACAAGATCTAAAACCCACGGGTCTTCAGTTGAAGGGAGTCCCAAAATTGACATAGATTACGCACAGTCGCAGTCGTCTTTTACGGCGTTTCTCAGCAAGAAGAATTCCTACAGGAAAACAATCCATCAAACCACCCACATCCCCACCCGCATGCACAGACCCTCAGTTAGGCATCACTGAGAACACTGGGATCATAAATCTCTAATGTCTCAGTGAGAGTGGAAAAATGTGAGTCTGAGCAGCACAGGGGAGCAAACTTTAGGGCCTTTCAGATGTATTCTTGTCAATTAACTCAAGAGACTATCACAAATTCACCTTGCAAGACCCTGACAGAAGCTTTATGTGGTTGTAACACATGTTAAAGCCTCTTTAAAGGGCTTTTAGATCTGAATTATGACGCTGGGAGGTTGTAGAGAAGCTTAAACTGACTTTGCATTCATTAAGAAGAATTTGGGGGTAATTTAAGTGCAAATTTAAATGTAAATGTGATTTATTTCTACAGCCCTTTACAACAATCCATTTCGGTGCTTCACAGCAGATAATAAATAAAGAAAATAATAAGTACAAAACAATAAAATAACAGTAAACGCAATAAAATACAGCAAAATTGAATAAGATAATATAAAAGTGTCACCATACTACTGGGTATTAAAAGCCATCTGAAATAAGTATGTTTTAAGGGGGTCATATGAAGCTCTAGAGCTGTTCTATAGTAGTTAAAGGGGTTGTAGGTGTTGGGCTTCCTTAAAGCAGCTTTAGATGTGCTTTGGGTGACTCTGGTTGTGGTCTCTGAGTGCTTTAGGGGGCTTTAGTGGACGTCACAGGTTCTAAAGGTCCTTTAAGAGGTACTGTTGCCTTTAAAAATGTTATATACACTTTAAAAATGTTCTATACACTTTAAAAATGTTCTATACACTTTAAAAATGTTCTATACACTTTAAAAATGTTTTATACACTTTAAAAATGTTCTATACACTTTAAAAATGTTCTATACACTTTAAAAATGTTCTATACACTTTAAAAATGTTCTATACACTTTAAAAATGTTTTATACACTTTAAAAATGTTCTATACACTTTAAAAATGTTCTATACACTTTAAAAATGTTCTATACACTTTAAAAATGTTCTATACACTTTAAAAATGTTCTATACACTTTAAAAATGTTTTATACACTTTAAAAATGTTCTATACACTTTAAAAATGTTCTATACACTTTAAAAATGTTTTATACACTTTAAAAATGTTCTATACACTTTAAAAATGTTCTATACACTTTAAAAATGTTTTATACACTTTAAAAATGTTCTATACACTTTAAAAATGTTCTATACACTTTAAAAATGTTTTATACACTTTAAAAATGTTCTATACACTTTAAAAATGTTCTATACACTTTAAAAATGTTCTATACACTTTAAAAATGTTCTATACACTTTAAAAATGTTCTATACACTTTAAAAATGTTTTATACACTTTAAAAATGTTTTATACACTTTAAAAATGTTCTATACACTTTAAAAATGTTCTATACACTTTAAAAATGTTCTATACACTTTAAAAATGTTTTATACACTTTAAAAATGTTCTATACACTTTAAAAATGTTCTATACACTTTAAAAATGTTCTATACACTTTAAAAATGTTTTATACACTTTAAATATGTTCTATACACTTTAAAAATGTTCTATACACTTTAAAAATGTTCTATACACTTTAAAAATGTTTTATACACTTTAAAAATGTTCTATACACTTTAAAAATGTTTTATACACTTTAAAAATGTTCTATACACTTTAAAAATGTTCTATACACTTTAAAAATGTTTTATACACTTTAAAAATGTTCTATACACTTTAAAAATGTTCTATACACTTTAAAAATGTTCTATACACTTTAAAAATGTTCTATACACTTTAAAAATGTTTTATACACTTTAAAAATGTTTTATACACTTTAAAAATGTTCTATACACTTTAAAAATGTTCTATACACTTTAAAAATGTTTTATACACTTTAAATATGTTCTATACACTTTAAAAATGTTTTATACACTTTAAAAATGTTCTATACACTTTAAAAATGTTTTATACACTTTAAAAATGTTCTATACACTTTAAAAATGTTCTATACACTTTAAAAATGTTCTATACACTTTAAAAATGTTCTATACACTTTAAAAATGTTTTATACACTTTAAAAATGTTCTATACACTTTAAAAATGTTCTATACACTTTAAAAATGTTTTATACACTTTAAAAATGTTCTATACACTTTAAAAATGTTCTATACACTTTAAAAATGTTCTATACACTTTAAAAATGTTCTATACACTTTAAAAATGTTCTATACACTTTAAAAATGTTCTATACACGAATTAGTCAGTGAATGGAAGGGTTCTTTGGGTGCTTTAGATAGTAATAGAGGTCATGGAGAACCTCTCAGGTAATAGGGATGCATTAGTTGATTCTTGCAGGCGTGATGAGTGTTATATGAATGGAAATTATTCTTCAGTATTTGTAGGAAGTTGTAGGAGCTAAACTTTGGAAAATCCTTATTTGCTTAGTGTAAGTTTCAGGGAGGAACTGCAGGTTCCCTCGGTCAGTGATGAGGGTTCAATGGTCACCGGAAGGCGTTTCTTGATGTGTTTCTGGCTACAGATTAGGTTCTCCAGGTCATGAATAAGATTTTAAAGATCCTTTAAGAAGTTGTATAGGTTGCTTAAAGGGGAACTCCGGTATTTTTAAACCTAGACCTTATTTCTGGCATGAAATATGTTTATTGACTGGGACGACTTCATCCAGCTTCATCCAGCTGCAGCACAGTTTATTCACTCCGGTAAGAACGTCCATCTTACTCAAAGTCGTCGTTCGCATCGTCAAAATCTGATAAATATCCTGCCATGTTGCACAAAACTATCAGCAGCAAACTCTGTGTGAAGTTAGCCGACTGTCACAGAGCACGGAGTGAATAAACTGTGCTGCAGGGGGGCGTGTGGATGAAGTGGTCCCAGTAGAGTGCCTGTGTAGAAATCCCTCCGTTAGCTCTCCTATAGCTGCAAGTAGCCACATAACAGCAGCTATGAGCTAACAGAGCTATAGCACACGTTCATTCATTCATTCTGCTTAAAGTATTGGTGAAATAAAGACAGATAATGCCTTATTTAGAGGCTGAATCGTGGTGTTAAATATTAATATTAGACAATATTGTTTATATCGAGTTCATGTTCCATCAGAATTAAACTGAGGGCCCATTTCTGCACCACTCATCCTCTCCCCACCGCTCAATAAGCTGTTGAAGAGGAGCTGGTGGGTAAAAACAAAACGAATGGCTTTCTATTTGGAGTTGTTCAGATTCAAAGTTACAGATGAGCAGCAGATCAATGTTTTCTGTAGAAAAAAAGCATTTACATTTACAACAGCACCACAAAGTGCAGCATGAAGAGTGTATTAAGCTGCAGGCTATGCTATAAATTGCTAGAAGTCTACGCTGTCACCTAATTTGCATAATTGGTCATGTATATATAATTGTAATGGAAGCTGTAGGAGAGAGGAATAATGTGGGAGAGACAAAAAGTGAGTAAAAATCACCCTAAATATGTTGAGAACTACAATTCAGTTCAGTTTGTTTATAAAGTGCCAAATCACAACAAATGTCATCTCAAGACACTTCAATGATAAAGTCCAATTGAAGCCAATTGGAGTCCAATTCAAAATTAGTCCAATTCTTACAGACAAAGCCAATTCAAAAAACAATTTCCGAGCTAAGGAAACCAACAGATTGCACCGAAACTTCTCTTCGGTTCAATCAAGCCCCGTCCTGAGCTGCACGAGGCGACCGTGGAGAGAAAAAACTCCCTTTTAACAGGAAGAAACCTCCTTCAGAACCAGAACCAGGAAGGGTCCATCTGCCTGGACCAGCTGGGGCTGAGAGGACAGGAAAGAGGGGACAACGTAGCACAGGATTAGCCACTTTCGGTTAATTTGCAGCCTGGATGCAGAGGGGTGAACATCTGCAGCTGGAAGGCACAGCTGCAGGGGAACTGGGCCACCTGGGACGGGGGAGGGGCCCCGGCAGCACCTGCTGCTCGATGAGAAGAGTAAGAACTATTCGTGTTTTCATGTCTGCAGAAGCCAGATGTGTCGCCCCCTGCTGGTCACCAACAGAACACAACCTTTGAGATATTGGCTTCACTTTTCAGAGCTGTCGGGCTGATCTGGATCAGAACCGGACCCGCAGTGTGAACACGTTCAGACTCAGGCTGCAGTGCCTCTGCAGGTCTCTGCTTGTTAAAGGACTGATTTTAACTGGTGGGACGAATGTGTCTGAGGACACACCCCCACTCTGCTTGTCTTCTCCCTCTCAGTCAGCCTCTGTCTTTCGTCCAGGATGAACGTGCTGCTTCCTCTTTCTCTCTGGCTCGCTCTGATCATGTTGTCCTGCAGCGGTGAGTGACCTGCGACCTCTGACCTCATAACGGACACCAATCAATCGACTGCTGAGCAGACACTCGAACTGAAACCAGCTGTAAACTCTTGGTTTTCTTCAGCTCACGCAGTTAAACATTCGCTCTGATTTTAACCCTGAGCGTGTGATTTAAGATGTGTCTTTGTTTGTAGTTTATTTCGTGTTTTTTGTTTGTTTGTTACAATCCAAACTCTGAATCTGCTCTTTTTCAGCGTACATGCCACATGTTTGCAGCCTTTGTGACACACTTGTTTAAGCTTAAGTAAATTACTTAGCATTAGAGAGGTAAGATGAGCCGGTGGGTAATTTGATCCACCCGCTGTATGGTGGCAACCGTGCACTTTTATTATCATGTGACTGTTAAATAAAGCACCCATCATTTCTGCCTTACAGTTAAAAGAAGAAGCACCAGTTTTCTTTAAAAACTGCTCGACAAAGTGACATTTTGACACATCAGATGTAACTTCTGCCAGTTTATCCTGGTCTAAAAACATTCGTGTGTTTGTCAGCATTTAGAAATCATGCAAATCATTCGGCTACATATTCGCCTGAACTGGTGAACCACATAGTTTTCACCAGCTGTGGGGTAAATTTATGTTTCACTGCCAACTTGGATGAAGAGGAGGTTGGAAAATGATCCTCTCTGGTTTTCAAGCTGCAGCTGTTTGGTTTGTTTGCAAAAGTTTCCAAAAAGTGTCGATTTAATCTTTTTCAATCAAATTCAGTTCAGTTTTATTTTCAAAGTGTTTGCAAATTGTAACAATTTAAAGATACTCATTATAGAACAATCATGATCCAATCTGATCAATTTAATTAAGATTCCAATTTAGTCCAGTTCATACCGAGCCAATTAAAAACAAGAAGCCTTGCTAAGGAAACCAACAGATTGGATCAAAGCTTCCCTTTGATCCAAGTCCTGAGCCTGATAACTGAAGGCTCTGCCTCCCATTCTGCTTTTAGGGGCCTGATAACTGAAGGCTCTGCCTCCCGTTCTGCTTTTAGGGGCCTGATAACTGAAGGCTCTGCCTCCCATTCTGCTTTTAGGGGCCTGATAACTGAAGGCTCTGCCTCCCATTCTGCTTTTAGGGGCCTGATAACTGAAGGCTCTGCCTCCCATTCTGCTTTTTGGGGCCTGATAACTGAAGGCTCTGCCTCCCATTCTGCTTTTAGGGGCCTGATAACTGAAGGCTCTGCCTCCCATTCTGCTTTTAGGGGCCTGATAACTGAAGGCTCTGCCTCCCATTCTGCTTTTAGGGGCCTGATAAATGAAGGCTCTGCCTCCCATTCTGCTTTTAGGGGCCTGATAACTGAAGGCTCTGCCTCCCATTCTGCTTTTAGGGGCCTGATAACTGAAGGCTCTGCCTCCCATTCTGCTTTTAGGGGCCTGATAACTGAAGGCTCTGCCTCCCATTCTGCTTTTAGGGGCCTGATAACTGAAGGCTCTGCCTCCCATTCTGCTTTTAGGGGCCTGATAACTGAAGGCTCTGCCTCCCATTCTGCTTTTAGGGGCCTGATAACTGAAGGCTCTGCCTCCCATTCTGCTTTTAGGGGCCTGATAACTGAAGGCTCTGCCTCCCATTCTGCTTTTAGAAACTCTGGGAACCACAAGGAAACCTGCAGCCTGAGAGCAAAGTGCTCTGTTGGGGAAATATCCAACTGTGAGATCTTTAAGACGTGATGGAGCTCGGTCATTAAGAGCTTTATATGTGAGGAGAAGAACCTTAAATTCTATTCTGAATCTAACAGGGAGCCAATGAAGAGAAGCTAAAACTGGAGAAACATGATCTCTGCTGTTAGATCTCGTCAGAACTCTGGCTGCAGGGTTTTGGATCAGCTGGAGGCTTTTCAGAGAATCTGTGGGACAGAACAATAATAAAGAATTACAGTAGTTCAGTCCTGAAGGAACCATGGAGCAGTTTCTCTGCATCAGTCTGAGACAGGATGTCGTGTTTATCACCTTGAAGTCACCTTTATGCACATTTAAAGGCAGCGGCTGCAAAAGCTCAATCACCTTCTGGTTTTACCTGGTTCTGGTTCTGTCTGGTTCTGTCTGGTTCTGTCTGGTTCTGGGCACATGAAGGAGCTGAAGGAGTTTCAGATTTAATCTGACGTTCGGTTTCAGATTTAATCTGACGTTAAGTTTCAGATTTAATCAGACGTTCGGTTTCAGATTTAATCTGACGTTAAGTTTCAGATTTAATCAGACGTTAAATTTATGATTTAATCTGACGTTAAATTTATGATTTAATCTGACGTTAAATTTATGATTTAATCTGACATTAAATTTATTATTTAATCTGACGTTAAATTTATGATTTAATCTGACGTTAAATTTCAGATTTAATCTGACGTTAAATTTCAGATTTAATCTGACGTTAAGTTTCAGATTTAATCTGACGTTAAATTTATGATTTAATCTGACGTTAAATTTATGATTTAATCTGACGTTCGGTTTCAGATTTAATCTGACGTTAAGTTTCAGATTTAATCTGACGTTAAGTTTCAGATTTAATCTGACGTTAAATTTATGATTTAATCTGACGTTAAATTTATGATTTAATCTGACGTTAAATTTCAGATTTAATCTGACGTTCGGTTTCAGATTTAATCAGACGTTAAATTTCAGATTTAATCTGACGTTAAGTTTCAGATTTAATCTGACGTTAAATTTCAGATTTAATCTGACGTTCGGTTTCAGATTTAATCAGACGTTAAGTTTCAGATTTAATCTGACATTAAGTTTCAGATTTAATCAGACGTTAAATTTATGATTTAATCTGACGTTAAATTTATGATTTAATCTGACGTTAAATTTATGATTTAATCTGACGTTCGGTTTCAGATTTAATCTGACGTTAAATTTCAGATTTAATCTGACGTTAAGTTTCAGATTTAATCTGACGTTAAATTTATGATTTAATCTGACGTTCGGTTTCAGATTTAATCTGACGTTAAGTTTCAGATTTAATCTGACGTTAAGTTTCAGATTTAATCTGACGTTAAATTTATGATTTAATCTGACGTTAAATTTATGATTTAATCTGACGTTAAATTTATGATTTAATCTGACGTTAAATTTATGATTTAATCTGACGTTAAATTTCAGATTTAATCTGACGTTCGGTTTCAGATTTAATCTGACGTTAAATTTATGATTTAATCTGACGTTAAATTTATGATTTAATCTGACGTTCGGTTTCAGATTTAATCTGACGTTAAATTTATGATTTAATCTGACGTTAAATTTATGATTTAATCTGACGTTAAATTTATGATTTAATCTGACGTTCGGTTTCAGATTTAATCTGACGTTAAATTTCAGATTTAATCTGACGTTCGGTTTCAGATTTAATCAGACGTTAAATTTCAGATTTAATCTGACGTTCGGTTTCAGATTTAATCTGATCACATAATCAATCTGCTTCCAGAGAATAAAGAGGTCCAACGTTGGCTGACATGAAAGAATAATCAGAACACATGTAAAGAGCTCTTTCCTTCAGTTGTTTGTTTGTGTCTTTGTGCTCCAAGATTAGTTTCCACTGGCTTCAAATATGCTTCAAAACAACTGTGTGGGAATGCAGCTGTTTCTGAGTGTATTTGCACGGATGAATGAGAGAAGCCCTGAAGTGCTTTGCCGAGCCGTTAAGGTTAATTAAACATTTACCGTAACATTTCCCCTCCTGGTGGACATTCAGAGTTGCACAGACCTGAATGCTGAGTTTCGTTTTCAAACTTTCTCTTGTTGTTGAGCAATGATGCACATCAAGAGTCAGGAAAGGGAACCTTTATATTGCATCTGAATGTCCCGTCGAGGTAAAAGTCAGTTAAAAACACCAACTCTTATCGTCTTGTTGGTGTTGAGCTGGTGATTCTGGTTTTACTGGATGACTGCTGCTTTTATTGTGTCGCTCACAAGATCAATAAACTGTGAGAGGAAAAAGACACCAGACGGTGAGCTTTACAGGCGCAGCAGTAAAACTTTATGAAACGTATTGTCTCTGAGGTGGGGGCTCGTTTTACTGACCAGAACCTGCTCAGTCTTCTGGGTCTGTTCAGGCCGACTCCCCACCTCTGACATCCAAAGGGCTCAGTGTTGGTCTCATCTGACCAGACTGTAAACTGAGGGTCGTGCACGGAGGTCATGGCAGTTGAGAGCATTACTTACCTGCTATTCCAGGTCTTTCTGAAGCAGTCTGTGAGTGGGCCTTGGGTTCTGAGTATCCTTTGCACCTGGTTGTGACCGGTTTAAGGCCCCAACGCTGCTCAAAAGTTTAGAAATGCTTCTGTAACCTCATAACATCAGTATGTTTCGCAACAATCGGGCTGCAAAGGTCTTGAGTGAGCTCTTTTACCCCTTATGAGATGCTTCTCATGTGACGCCTAATAAGAAACCTTTTTATAGACCATCAATTAGGACTAAACCAGCTGATTAATTGGCTGATTGAGGGCTGAGTTGCTTTCTGTACTCTGACAGATTTCAGCTGTTTTTAGTTTTTTCCTGTGCCTTTTTGCACCTCCTTTTCTTCATGTATTCAGTACATATATTCCCAATATCATTTCACTTTATTACACATAACTCACTTACAGGACTTATTAGTTTTCATGTCTTTGTATGAGTGGATTACTTGGGTTATAAGGAAATGTATTTACTGAGAGGGATGTTTAAAGATGAACATTATTGTTCCCACATTACTTTGTTAGCTGAAGCTTTCTAGCTGAACGGTTCCGTTCTGTGACTCAGACAACCTGCAGCTGTGTTTAAGGTGTGTTTCCAACACAACACCGGTCCTCTCCTCACTCTCGCTGTGTTAACGTTACATTATTGGCATGTTTCTGATAAAGATGGAGGTCTCCAGGTACAACTGTTTAATGAGGTTAAAATATCCAAAATGTTTAAACGAAGTAATTAACGGTTCACATGCATTACTACGAGTTACGCTGTGCACATCTCCGGCTTGGTCCATCACTGCTGATGAGAAAGCATTGTTTGCTAGCATCTGCTGCTCACTTACAGCTAACTGCTAACTTACAGCTAACTGCTAACTTACAGCCAACTGCTGACTTACAGCTAACTGCTAACTTACAGCTAACTTACAGCCAACTGCCAACTTGCAGCTAACTGCTAACTTACAGCTAACTTCTAACTTACAGCTAACTTACAGCTAACTTACAGCTAACTGCTAACTTACTGCTAACTGCTAACTTACAGCTAACTGCTGACTTACAGCCAACAGCTAACTTACAGCTAACTGCTAACTTACAGCTAACTTCTAACTTACAGCTAACTGCTGACTTACAGCCAACAGCTAACTTACAGCTAACTGCTAACTTACAGCTAACTTCTAACTTACAGCTAACTTACAGCTAACTGCTAACTTACTGCTAACTGGAGTGTTTGTGGTCTGACTTAAGACAGTTACAATAGATAAAACAGTAGAAAAGAAGGACTTTCTTTGGAAAAGTCTGAGGCAGATCATGTTTAAAACAATCTTTAACTGATCAGCACACCTTATTTGGAGAATATATTAACTACAGATTGCCAACAAGAGAAAAAACTTGGATGGAGGTGAAATGAGGCCGAGTGCAGCAAAGTGGCGGTGATTCCCAGGATACAAACAGATGACAGGAGCTGGAGTTGGATCCGAATGTTCTGCTGAGTGGATCGAAATCAGGATTAGTGCTGAGAAAAAAATAAAGCGCTAAAACAAAAGTGCTGAATAGCAGAGGAGGGAAGCAAAGACACAGTAAACAGACTTGACTTGTTACAACTGGTGGAGGCACTGCTCCAACTCCCAAACACATGACTCCACTTTTGTAATTAGACAGGCTGAGAGATGGCAGTAGATAGTGGAAGGGGTGAAAGACGATGTGACCTTGTAGTGTCGAAGGGTTTCTGTCTCACATGAATCACGACCATTATTCACTGTTTTGTTACTCACTCTCTATCCGTAGTTTCTATTGTTCTTTCCAGCTTTGACCTTTCCTGTTATGTCTTATAAAGCCTCCCACACACGAGTTTTAGGTCACAGATCTTAAAGGGTCACTATTTGTATGACCACAACTGGACTTTTCTGAGATTATTTCCCATCATGCACCTGGTGGACATACTTAAGAACAACGAGGTCGACCGATAAGCAGCTTTTAGCCACAGCTGCGTTTTTAGGTGCAGATGAAACATCGCAGAGGTTTTCTACCCTTTCCTGTTTTATTAATCTTGTGTTTTTGATGCTCTGCATACAGCCACATTTTTGCCTTTATTTTGGACTCTTTTGATCAGCAATCTTTTACCAGCTTAGAATCATCTAAAACAAACCTTTGCAACATGACGGCTGGATTACTGCAGCCCAGTCCCTGGTGTCACACCTTCAGATGGTCCAAACTGTCAGCACATCAAAGGATCCACTTCAGGATCTTATTCATGGTTTTTAAAGCCCTAAATGGTCCCACTCAGACCCCAAGTCCCTTGATCTCGTAGTAAAGATCTTCTTCAGTCAGACCCCCGTCTTATTGCTGCCTCTGTTCATCTGTGTCCGTCTTAGCTTAGCTTAGCTTATCTTAGCTTAGCTTAGCTTCCATGTGTGGATGTCTGTGTTCGTGTTATATCTTTATACTTTCAGTCAGTCTGAACTGTATATGAATGTTCTTTATAAATCCACTTTACTTACTTCCTGTCAGCAGCAGAGTTTTAAAAACAGCTTTTGCAGCTACGTTATTAACTTTGTCGGGTGTCTGACTTGAGTTTCCTCACATGAGATATAATATCCCAGATATTCCCAGAGATGAGAGTTACTCCTGAAGAATTATCTTTCCATTGTCCTCCTGTAAATGTCCACCACAGCTGTTGTTTCCTCTTCTTTCTGGAGGTTTAGGTCCGGTTTGGATTGCTATGACACTACTCATCCCTTTAAAACCAGTTAAAGGAAACCTCTTTCGCTGCTTAGCTAAAGATTGCTTCGGATTTGCTTCTTTGGTGAAAGGAAACCCAACTATTGACTCGCAGGAGTTTGTGACATGATCGTGACACAGATTCCTGAGACTTTATCTTTAATAAAGTTTGATAAAGAGAGTTTAAAGCTAATGCAGCCGAACAGTATTTTGTGGAACAAACATAGTTGTTATCAGTTTTATCCGCTTAAATGTTTGTATTTGGAGGCTGAAAGGTTTTTCTGATGGAATTACACACCAGGCCTGAGTTCATCTCCCATCCATATAATGTTAAACTTCAGGTTGGCTTTCAGTCGCTGCTTTAAAAGCCTGTTTAGGGTTAAAAAAACATCTAAATCCTCTCATAGCGAAGCTGGTGGAGAAACGGAAGAAAACACTTTTCCTCTTGAGTAAAAGCTAAATAAAGGGTCTCCACCTAGCTTAGGTTAAAGAGGAAACTGTTAGTCTGGCTTCCTTCGTGCCATTTTGATTTAGTGTTTTTAAGATAATGGGGTGATTAAGTGAGAAATGTGAAACTGAAGTCCTCCCTTTTTATCTGCCCTCCAGTCAGGCTTTCTTTGTTGAATTGTGAAACATTATCCGCGGGATGTGATCAGACAGGAGACACCGCCGCTCTGCTTTCACTCTCTATCCAAGCCAACAACACAAAGAAACAAAACCCCGAAACATGAGTGTTCATGTTCATCAATCCAAGCAGATTCCTCTGAGCTCAGCGGGATCGTATCCAACATTTCAACATGATTAATGACAGCCAGTGAAGGGCGATGAGAAGTGAAGACACTTTGTTTTCTCTTCTGATTTGTTTTCTGAGGAAGAAAGCAAAAATCCTGGAATGATTGCAACATCACAACTAACTGGATGTGAAACCTGCAGAGCGCTAAAAGCTGCTGCTTCGACAGAAAAGATGCAGCAAAATCAAAGCTAAGAGCAAAAAGAGGCTAAAAAAAACAACTGGAGAAGAGATCAGAATATATACACATTGATCATGCTCTTTTCTGAATAAATGTTGAGCTTTAAATTATTTCAAAATGAAGAATAGTCAAGATGTGTGATCTTAAACTCTGGTTCCAAAGTCCATAACGGTTGGAAAATACATAAATAAGAAGCTGTCGTCTGTATATATGATGCATGTCATTCTCTAATTCAACAAGCAGTTTATGATAATCTAATCCCCTCGACTGATTACTGTCCTGCAAAGCTGGGAAATGTTACTGACTAATTTACAATGTGCCAAATGCTAAATGCTAACAGAAAACAAAAGAACTGGGCCCGGTACAGATCCCTGTGGAACTCCATGACTGCTGTCAAACGTTGGGATGGGCTGATTGAGAAGATTCAAACAACCTGTTGTCAGAGATATGTGTGAAATAAGATATTATCTATCTATCTATCTATCTATCTATCTATCTATCTATCTATCTATCTATCTATCTATCTATCTATCTATCTATCTATCTATCTATCTATCTATCTATCTATCTATCTATCTATCCCTCCATCAGTCCATCCATCCATCCGTCCCTCCATCCATCCCTCGGCTCCCTCCATCCGTCCATCCATCCATCCATCCCTCCATCAGTCCATCCATCCATCCGTCCATCTGTCCATCCATCCATCCATCCCTCCATCCATCCCTCGGCTCCCTCCATCTGTCCATCCATCCATCCATCCGTCCATCTGTCCATCCATCCCTCCATCCCTCCATCCGTCCGTCCATCCATCCATCCATCCCTCCCTCCCTCCCTCCCTCCATCCATCCCTCCGTCCATCCATCCATCCCTCTCTCCATCCATCCATCCCTCCATCCCTCCGTCCGTCCCTCCGTCCATCCCTCCGTCCGTCCGTCCGTCCATCCATCCTTCCATCCATCCATCCATCCATCCTTCCATCCATCCATCCATCCATCCATCCCTCGGCTCCCTCCATCTGTCCATCCATCCATCCATCCATCCATCCATCCATCCATCCCTCCATCCATCCCTCGGCTCCCTCCATCTGTCCATCCATCCATCCATCCGTCCATCTGTCCATCCATCCATCCATCCCTCCATCCATCCCTCGGCTCCCTCCATCTGTCCATCCATCCATCCATCCGTCCATCTGTCCATCCATCCCTCCATCCATCCATCCCTCCCTCCCTCCCTCCCTCCATCCATCCCTCCCTCCCTCCATCCATCCCTCCGTCCATCCATCCATCCCTCCCTCCATCCATCCATCCCTCCATCCCTCCGTCCGTCCCTCCGTCCATCCCTCCGTCCGTCCGTCCATCCATCCTTCCATCCATCCGTCCATCCATCCTTCCATCCATCCATCCATCCATCCATCTATCCATCTATCCATCTATCCATCCCTCCCTCCCTCCATCCATCCCTCCCTCCCTCCCTCCCTCCCTCCATCCATCCCTCCGTCCATCCGTCCCTCCATCCATCCCTCCCTCCCTCCCTCCCTCCCTCCCTCCCTCCATCCCTCCATCCCTCCCTCCTTCCCTCCCTCCATCCCTCCATCCCTCCATCCATCCTCTCATTCTGCCTCGGCAGCACTTTTGTTCAGTCATTACACCGTTGTCTGCCACAGTCTCGCCGGCTCAGCACTACGTCCTGCATTGGGCCCTCCCACCTCATCATGTCCCCACTGGCCATTATAATACAAGCTGGTTTAAAACGCTTCTGCATTAGGAGGAGAAAACAGCGGGAGAGGAGCTTGTTACTTTCCACAGTGCCAACACATTCTTTGTCTCCTCTACATATTGCTGTGTCAAGAGTTTGTATTCATTTGAGGTATGTCTGTGAGAACATGGTGGATATAAACAATGTTGGACTTTCCCCAGTAAGACATCATGTAGAGTAAAAGGATTCAGTACTTTCCTAGACTTTCCCTAGTGCTTCTCTTAATGTCTGATTTACCCACATCGTCATTAGTTTCTTTAATGTTGGCTTTTCCAGGTGGTTTATTGACTATGTAAATGCACAAAAATATCAGCAGAATGATCCTTTAAGTGACAGTAGGCAGGGTTTTTAAAACCTCAGAGTCTCCGACTGCAGACGTGTTTCAACACATCTCAACGTACCTTTTAACTGTAATAAAGAGGCAACTCAAGGTCACGGGTTGTCTAAACAGGCAGGTTCGCTCAGAGGAAAATGTCAGAGCCAAACTTCTGTCCTCTGTGAAACTTATTTCCTCCAGGCTGCTGCAGCTTTACCAAAGCTGACGAATGATATATATATATAAAGCTATACGCTAACAGCTAATCATGATGGTGACTTTTTCCATCATTTATTTGGGCTGGTCAGAAATCTTTACTTGATATAGCTAAGCTAACAGCTAAGGTAACACTACCTAAGCTAACAGCTAATCATTCAGATATAAGCTAACAGCCAATCATGATGGTGACTTTTTCCATCTTTTATTTGGGCTGGTCAGAAATCTTTTCTTGATATAGCTAAGCTAACAGCTAAGGTAACACTACCTAAGCTAACAGCTAACCATTCAGATATAAGCTAACAGCCAATCATGATGGTGACTTTTTCCATCTTTTATTTGGGCTGGTCAGAAATCTTTACTTGATATAGCTAAGCTAACAGCTAAGGTTACACTACCTAAGCTAACAGCTAACCATTCAGATATAAGCTAACAGCCAATCATGTTCGCTCAGAGGAAAATGTCAGAGCCAAACTTCTGTCCTCTGTGAAACTTATTTCCTCCAGGCTGCTGCAGCTTTACCAAAGCTGACGACTGATGAAGACGTGTTTGTTTCAAATAGATTCATTTACAGTCAAGTGTTGCTGCTTGTGATGAAGACTTTCTTTCATCAGTTTGGATCAAGAGGTGAACTCTGACGCTATTTTTCACAGATACTCGTAAAATAGTTTGTACAAGCAGAAAATAGGCCAAGAGACCTCGTTGATACCTTTTGTTTGGCCGAATAAACGTGTTAAATCACTATACTGTCACTAGGAGAGGTCACTCTGCATTCAGCACTGTAATTAGGTCTTCAGTACATCCCTTTAACTGTGTTAAAGTTTAAATGCTTAATAAAACATACATGAACAAAACAACCCACATTATGTTTTAGTTTGAATAGAAACATGGGCAGCAAAAACAAAAACTCCTAACTGACTAAAACTAAATTGAATATTAAAACTGAATCATTAATAACTTGACTTTACACAGATATTTCTTTATTTCTTGCATCACCGGATCATTTATAGGCTCCTGCTCCATTCTGTCTTTCAGGTGTAGCAACAGTACGTCATAGCTTACAGTCAGAGCTATCTTACCTTATCTAACCCGAACCCTGGAGACTCTGCAGGTGGTCCTGCCCTCCCTGCTGGTCCCAGATGTTCGGTGCATAAGGGCTCCAACACTACAGCCATGATTCTTATTGTGATAGAGCAGTTTCACTTGAAGCTTGAAGCATCAATTTAGAAACTTAATGTCATATCTTAGAGATGGATCTTTTCGTTTTTTTATTCATGTCAATACAAAATAATCCTGAATATGCAGACAATGAAAATGTTATGTTTACTTTTAAGTTTCATTCTGGATATATTTTTCTTCATTAACATTTAACAGGATGTTTTTTTGGGCTGGTCAGAAATCCTTACTTGATGTAGCTAAGCTAGCACTAGCTAAGCTAACAGCTAATCACAATGGGGACTTTTGTATCTTCAATTTGGGCTGGACAGAAATCCTTACTTTATGTAGCCAAGCTAACAGTAGCTAAGCTAATTAACTATAAAGCTATACGCAACAGCTAATCATGATGGTGACTTTTTCCATCATTTATTTGGGCTGGTCAGAAATCTTTACTTGATATAGCTAAGCTAACGGTTAAGGTGATACTACCTAAGCTAACAGCTAACCATTCAGATATAAGCTAACAGCCAATCATGATGGTGACTTTTTCCATCATTTATTTGGGCTGGTCAGAAATCTTTACTTGATATAGCTAAGCTAACAGTTAAGGTGATACTACCTAAGCTAACAGCTAACCATTCAGATATAAGCTAACAGCCAATCATGATGGTGACTTTTTCCATCATTTATTTGGGCTGGTCAGAAATCTTTACTTGATATAGCTAAGCTAACAGTTAAGGTGATACTACCTAAGCTAACAGCTAACCATTCAGATATAAGCTAACAGCCAATCATAATGGAGACTTTGTCCATCTAAAACAACTCAGACGTCAAACATTCCATAGCAGTTTTATATATTGTGGATTTTTACAGCACAACATACATCTCTCAACAGATGTCTGTGTTGTGAATGGAGCATGTTATAAGAACTGTGGACCATTTGATCAATCTGAACAGCTTGTTAGACAACTGTGCACATACTCCTGAAACCGGAGTAACTGGGGTTGTGTTCTGATGCATCTGGTCCATTACATCTGGACAGAATGTGGTGAAACCTGAACGCCTCCAGCTCTATCTCAGCTATAAAACCAAAGCACCGGGGCCGGTCACATGACCACAGAGTCCCTCAGGCACAACGACAGTTAATATCCCAGAGAGTGTAATCTGAGATGGGACTCGACTGTGCTGAATATTGACTTCTCACACTGACTTTTTTTCATCAATAAACCAGCACACACATCCACCCAAACCAGGTTATCCAACACTGAGCAACACTGAAAATTATGAGTATTTGTGCAAACATATGCAAGTATTTTATTCTTATTCTGTACAGACCAGTTTAATTTTTACTGTCAATCCAGAATGTGTATGTGCAGCAAAGTGTCCATCCTGTCCCAGTGAATACCTGAAAGCTGAAATCAGTGGAGTGACAGTTTAAAGGTGTAAGCAACACTCATTCATGCATTGCAGATCTTCTATTTATTTCACGCTTAGCTGAGCGCCTGTTGACTTTGCCTGACTGCCAGCACACAACATAAAATGAGCTCCACAGGTAAATAAAGGCATGTTAAGCACAGGTTATATCCTGAAAAGTACCCTTACACAGTCAAGGTTTGCATAAAAACTGCTGACCAGAGCAGTTTATTGGCAGAGATGCAGTAAGACTTGAATTATTCTGTTTTTATTAGTAGAAAGTGTGGCTTTGTTGTCTCAGAACAAGTATTTTATATTTACAGATAGATGGTGTCCATCCTTGTTGCACCGTTTCTCTAAAGCCAAAAGAAAGACAAAAGAAGCTTATCTAAAATCTTATCAGAGCTGCAGATGAGAACGCAAATGGACATTTTTACATGTATTTGCTTCTTTTTCACACTCTTCTGTAGGGTAGATATCAAGCAGGGTCCTCAAGAAAAGGGAAAATGAGGCCGAGGTAAAATGAAAGCCTCAAACCAAATTTCAGGATGTTTTATTCATTCAAATAATCTTTTTAATGACTCTATAAATGTAAATATCTTAAATCTTATACAACAAGTTTCCCTGTGACTCAGTTTGCACCAGTTTGGGGTAAATTGATCCGGGTTATGGAGTATGTTGCATCATCTGGGGGTAAACTGGCTCCATCGAACCGAATCTAAATCAAACCCGTGAGAAATATAATAATCTGTTTTATTTCTGTTTCATTAGTTTTATTACACACTTCTCGAGGGTCATATGTGAAGAGTTGAGTGCCTTTGTTTAGCTTTGTGTACCTTTAAGTGGTTTTTAACCAAATAACCAAAGTAAATCTCTACTGAAGTGACCTGCACAGTTTTGTGTCATGTCTGAGATTCCACTTTATTTTTCTTACAGGAAATGTAGGAAGTCATGAAGAAGAAGAGGAGTCAAACCCATCCGATGAATATGACACAACACCGACGCCTGACTACGACTACAACGCCACCTTCGACTATTACTACGGTAACAGCCGAGGAACGACACAGCATCCATCTCAGTGCTGATGTTGTCATTAGATGCATTGAAGGTACTGACTGTGCTTCACTTTGTCTTTCTGCTTCCAGTGACAGCGGCCGATGGTGCCATGAACAATGTAAGCGATCCTGTTTTTGTTCTCATCTGTTGTTAAAGTACAGATTTTTTCTTTATTTTTGAATTAAGTTCACATATTTATACTGAAACCACTGACAGTTGCTGGAGGTGATTCTCACGTTGCCTGAAACAGATGCTTTGAGTGCAAAGCATTCATTAATGCAAGGGCGTAACCATGGTTTTTAGACATTGGGGGGGGTCCAAGAAGAACAAAATTGTTGAGTGCATTATCTACAATTCTTTATTTATATATGAAAAATTGGACATTTAGAACATAGTTTAGAGGACTACATTGACCATGTAAGTTCACATCTAAAGGAATAGTGTAATTTCTCCGAGACAGTGACTGCCCCCCCACTTTGTTTTGGTTAGTTGCTTCCTGTTTACTGACCTTAAACACACCTACCAATTACAATTATGCTCTTCTGTAGTTCTGTAGCAAATAGGACAGCTTCCAGTGGAAAACGACCAAATACCCAAAGCATGTTTATGGAAATATTTTAATAACTAATGATGTAACAAATTACAGACTTTTCCTTTAACAAAAAATGTGCCGAGGACTTTTAAGTCCAGGTTCATTTCTATTGTGTCAATGTCTCAAAATGTGCATTAACAATGAAAAGTCTAATAGTCTAATGTTATTTTTGTTTTAAGTTTTTTTATTTTGAAAGGGGGCGGAAGTTTATTTTGTTGATTCTGTGTTGGATTTCCTGTTCTGGTACAATCTGCTCTGTTGAGCAGCGGCTCCGTCAAAAGTAGAAGTCCAACGTAAAGATAAGGAGAGCCGCTGCTGAGACGGCGGCGCGCCCGGCGGCGCGCCCGGTGGGTCACTCTCATTGAGCCGTTACGTTCCCACGGTAACCGCGGCGCAGCCGTTACGTTCCCATGGTAACACACGGAAATACATTGAAAATAAATAAGACATAACAAGAGACCGATTCCTTGACAGGGTTCATAAAAGGAGAACATGCATTTTACACATTTTCTTCTGTATATTGGGGGGGACAGGTTGGTATTTTCTCAATATTGGGGGGGACATGACCCCCCCAAAGAATGCGTGGTTACGCCATAGCATTAATGTACAGAGACACAGAGACCACAGTACTGTGCAAAAGTCCTGATCAGTTCTTCCTGTTTCCCTCCAAGCAGCCAGACTTTCTTTAATCTTTAGTGTCCTTAGTTCTGTTCGGTGTTTGTGACAACTGAGACTTTTGATTAAAAGTCCTCTCCGGGCCTCCTGACCTCCTGACCTCCTTTCTCCTGCCTGTGACCTGGAAACCCATGACAGCCCACGATGAACGATGTCTTGTTTCCTAAAACAAAGGCAGCAGGAAGCGCTATCAGGAGGACGGACACCCTCAACATGTTTTTAAAGAGGCGTGACATCGCCATCGACACCTTTAATGTTCCTCTGACAGATGATGCAGCTGCTTCTCTTTATAGTTTACTTATATCAGTTAAAAGTGATGCTCTAAAGCAACAGTGTCCAGTTTTTAAAGGTCTTTTAGCTCAAATCTTCTCCCTGACGGTGTCTTTGTCACCTCCTGGGGCAAAAAGAGGAAGAGAGGAAAGACATCGAGGATGGACCAACAAAGAGAAGAGATCTTAGCAAAGGATACAACCTTGTATCCACACTAAAAGCTTCTCCTGCAGCCTCCTCTCGTCAAACTCTGGAGCATAGATAGCCTGCGTTGTGTTGTGCACAGAAACATTTTCATGATGCAGGCAAGAGGAGAGAAGAGCTGCTTTTGTGAGATCTTCTGACTTTACAACCTGCAGGTTTACCCTGGAAACTACCTGATTTGTAGCTACAGCGCTGAAGCAGCTGAGGGAATGACAGGAGATTCATCATCAGTCCCAGGACACTGATTGGAAGTATTTCAACTGTTGTGCAACACAAAGAGTGTTTGGTCTCAAAGGCAGGGAAGTAAAAGGGGAAGGAGCCTCAGGTCAGTGGACTCCCATCAC
Organism: Leuresthes tenuis; assembly: GCF_036924035.1. Taxonomy (NCBI): domain Eukaryota; kingdom Metazoa; phylum Chordata; class Actinopteri; order Atheriniformes; family Atherinopsidae; genus Leuresthes; species Leuresthes tenuis. The sequence goes on from NW_027325364.1 coordinate 1,995,170, forward strand.
TCTCTGCTGTAAAGGCTCAGATTTACAGCAGCTCTGCTCCCTGTTGGACATAAACTGTTCATCCTCAGAGAGGCCTGCGCTTCCAGCTGACTACAGAAAGAGGGCGCTGCTGCTTTTCATTTAAAGAAATGCTTTCTGGAGGTCACCTTCTGAAGAGTTTGCAGGAAAAATGTTGCGACTGCTGATGTGGTCAGAGCAGTTATTAACGGAGGAATGATCTGTTTTGTTTTCCCTCAGAGCCCTGACCCCAGAGCAGATGAAAGCCCTGAGGGCCGGGCCAACGGCTGCGGATCAATAAGTGATCACAAACTGATTATCAAAACCCTCCTGATGTTGCTGCCTGCTCTTTTCTTTGGAAACCTCAGAGTCTGACAGTTCAGCAACAAGCGGCTTAATGATTTCCTATCAGTTGTACTGATTAGAGATCATGACATCATTATAATCACGTTCAGTTTTTGCTATTTTTATACATTTGTGTTTTTATTATGTAATAAATGTCTCACACAGAAATCTGATGTTCACATCTGATTAATTGAAGTTACATTTACTAAAGTTGTGTTAAATTTAGGCACATTTATTACGTCAACTCTTCACACAACACTTTAAAGGTAAACTTTTCACCTAATTTAACTATTTTATATTCATATTTTCATTAGATTATATCAGAAGATGCCAACCATACTGAGTTGAGCACCCCTTGTCTCTTTATATACTGACTGAAGGAGTAAAACAGCTGCAGAGATTCACTGAAACATGATCAAACCTGAACATAAACCCAGAATCTGAGGCAGAAACAGAGTTTTTTCTCAGTTCTCAGCAGCTTTAAAGTGAATCTCTGGTCTGAGCTCCTTTATTCTCCAACACAGCCTGAACCCTCTGAGACGAGCTTTCTGTCATTTCTTTAAGGAGTCTTCAGGAATAGTTCTCCAGGCTTCTTGAAGGACATCCCAAAGCTCTTCTTTGGATGTGGGCTGCCTTTTGTTCCGTTCTCTGTCAGATGATCCCACACTGCTTCAATAATGTTGAGGTCCGGGCTCTGGGGAGGATTCATCCCTCCATAAGACCTGTTGCCACTGATTTTCAGTCCACTTCTTGTGTCATTTGGCACAGCTCAGCCTTTTCTCCCTGTTTCCCTTCCTTAAGAACGGCTTCTTGACAGCCACCCTTCCATGGAGCCCATTTCTGATGAGGCTTGGGCCAACAGTAGATGGATCAGCTGAAGGTCCAGATGCATCTCTCAGGTCCTGTCAGGTCACAGCTGGATTTTTTCCTCTTTCTTAAGGACATCACTTTCAGATCCTGTTCATCTGCTGGAGATAGTTTTTTAGGCCTGACACTTCTTCTTTTGTCCTCCACTTGTCCAGTTTCCTCAAATGTTTTAAGGACACACTGCACACCATGCTGAGATATGCCAAGTTTTCAGCTAATAGCTCTTTCTGGAAGTTGTCATCGGTTCTGGTTTTGTTTTTATCGGCTGCAGAAAATGTTTCTTTGCTGTTAAAGAAGAAACGTCAGAACAACAGAGCTCACAGAATAAAAACTAATCATCTGAAGCATGTGGATCAAATCTTTCTGAGAGACGGAGGAAAGAGAAATTCAAAGAAAACTGGACTCATTTCTCTGCGATGAAGCTGTTTTATTGAAGAAAGTCAAATATTTTCTGCTCTGAACTCTGAACTTTGTGCTGTTACAGGAAAACTGCCTCAGTTATACCCTCACATCAGTTTGACATTTTCTCCGTCAGATTTCACACAAACACTGAAATGAAGACAAAAGAAAACACTTTGTTCACTCCTTCAAAGTGGTATTTGCTGTGAAAATCTTCACTGGTTCTCACATTAAAGCTGATGAAGGATCTCCTGATTCCTGCTGATCCTGGAAATGACCGTTTCTGAGCACCTCAGAACAGACTTCCTCATCTGTTGGTTTAGAAAACAGCAGCAACATTTGATCTCTGAAACTAATCAAAGTCAGTGTAGCTCCAGAATAATTTTACATTCACAAAGTGATGAGATGTGAACAGAGTCTGTGATAAAGGAAGGTCTGCTGATCTCTCTGTTGGGCTCCATGAAGTGGAAGAGAAACAACAACATACAGACACATCAACACAAGCATCCAACTAACATTTAGAGCTCAGAGAAGTTTAGATTTTCATGTGGAGAAACATTTCTGTGAATAAAACTCATCATTAGCAGTGATATCCTCCATGGCTGCACAAACACAGGAAAAAGCAGCAAATAAACAGCAAAGAGCTGACAGGATACCTTTATTCCACTTCACACAACTCTGCTGTGGATCCATAATAATGAAGCATAATCCCAGCATAGAGCGGCTGAGTGAATCTGGTCTGGACTCTGTGGAGCAGAGTCATGGCTCCAGAGACGCTGTAGAAGGACAGAATACCTGCTCTGTGGTCCAGGTACACTCCGACTCTGGAGGACTCAGGAACAGAGATGGAGGTTTTTATCTTGTTGTATATAAATCTATAACTGTTTGGGTCACAATATAATGCCCAAGATTTGTCATTATAACCAAATCTACATTCACCTCCTGCTCTGCTGATGTTCTTGTATGCGACTGCTACACCAACTCCTCTCCCTCTCCTCTCCACCTCCCAGTAACAGCGTCCAGTCAGACTCTCTCTGCTCAGGACCTGAGAAAATCCAGTGAATCTGTCTGGATGATCAGAATAAGACTGAGGTTCCTTCATTAAAGTCACTTTTCTGTTCCCCTCTGACAGTAACAGATATCTGTTTGCTGTGTTTGGATCCAGTTTGATTTCACATGAATATTTTAAGAAGTCAGCTCTGCTCTCTGGTTCTGGTTCTGGTTCTGGTTCCTGCAGTAAAACATCCACCTCAGTGACTCTCAGGGAGATGTTGGTCCATTCCTCTCTCAGGATGTCCTGTAGTTTCTCTCTGAGCTCTGACACAGCTGCTGTCACAGCCTCAAAGTGCCTCAGAGGACGGATCTTGATGCTGGATGAGGGTGTAGACTCCCTGAGTGCTGACACTGAGGGGCAGTTCTGTAGAAACTGGGTGTGATCCTCTGTGTCTGAGAGCTGCTGCAGCTCAGCATCTTTCCTCTGCAGCTCAGTGATCTCCTGCTCCAGCTTCTCCTGAAGCTCTTTGACTCGACTCACTTCAGTTTCCTGCTGGGATCTGATCTGCTGCTTCACCTCAGAGCTTCTTTTCTGGAGGAGACGGATCAGCTCAGTGAAGATCTTCTCACTGTGCTCCACTGTTTTATCAGCAGACTGATTGATGGCCTCCACCTCCTGCTGAAGCAGCTTCACATCTTCCTCTCGGTCCTGGACTCTCTGCTGGATTTGCTGCCGACTCCCCTCCAGCTCTCTCTGCCTCTCAGTCCTTTCTGCTGCAGCTGACACTGTGTCGTGGCCTTTATGTTCCTCCACAGAGCAGAGATAACAGATAGACTTCTGATCAGTGCGGCAGAACATCTTCTTCACCTCACCGTGACCAGAGCAGATGTTCTCCTGGAGGTTCTTGGAGGGCTCCACCAGCTTGTGTTTCTTTAATGGAGCCACATCATAATGAGGCTGAAGGTGATTCTCACAGTAAGAGGCTGGGCAGGTTAAACAGGACTTAAAGGCTTTCAGTTTTCTTCCAGAGCAGACATCACAGGCCACATCTTCAGGTCCAGCATAGCAGTGATCAGCAGCAGCAGCTTGGAGTCCAGTCTTCTTCAGCTGCTCCACTAAATCAGCTAACATGGTGTTCTTCCCCAGGACAGGCCTCGGTATGAATGTCTGCCTGCACTGAGGGCAGCTGTGGATTCCCTTCTGATCCTCTCCATCCCAGACGCCTTTAATACAGTTCCTGCAGTAGCTGTGTCCACAGGGAAGAGTCACCGGATCCTTCAGTAGATCCAGACAGATCGAACAAGAGAAGCTTTCTCGGTCCAGCTGAACTCCTTTTTGAGCCATTTCTCCTCTCAGATCAGTGACTCACTGAGTTTCACTTCCTCATAAATGAAACTAGTCTGAGCTCTGAGCCAATCAGTGCACCAGCTGCTGGTTACACCCATCATCAGCCTGCAGGTCTGCAGGGAGGGAACAAGGAAACATGTGAGCAGAGCGGAGCTGTGAGAGCAGGAAGTGTGTTGAAGCTGTTTCACACCAGTCTTCATGGTTAAAATACGGCTTGATTCTTCTTTTAATCCCTTTGGAAAGAAGTTTAGCTTCACTTTCACGATGAATCATTGTGTTAAAGCTCCAGTTCCTCGTCAGCTTGCTTGCAGCTTTGCAATCAAGAAATAAAACAAAAACAGATTATTATATTTCTCACGGGTTTAATTTAGATTAAATTAGATGGCCAGTTTACCCCCAGAGGATGCAACATACTCCATAACCCGGATCAATTTACCCGGGAACTTGTACTATTTTTTAGCCGTACACAGTTCCCTCGGCCTCACACCAGCACATAAAGTGCACCTTACTGTGAGGTTCTTATCCATTTCTGTGACAAATTCAAAATAGTGCAAGTATAACCACTTAGAAAACGTTGAATTATCAGTTGTTGTTGCCGTCTTCTTCTTCTGTTGATTTAAAACTGTCTTCTTCTTCTCTTTATTTAAGACTGTTGCGCCTAGGTTTTTTTTTCGTAACACAGTACCGGACTCAGTAACTGTAATAATATTACCAAAATATAGTTAGTAATGCGTTAAAATACTCCATTACTGCCTAAACGTAATATTTTGGTAACACCTTACTTTTGTACAGGTGTGCCAGATGCATTACTTTTGTAATGCGTTACCCCCAACAATGGCTTCAACACACCTGATTCAGATGAAATGGATCTCTTCAACAGATTATTTAGTTCTGCACAAACCAGCTAATGATGCATTGATTTGAATCAGGTGTGTTAAAGCAGGGAAACATCTAAAACCTGCAGGACAGCGGCCCTCGAGGATCGGATGTGGACAGCCCTGTCTTACATGGTACTTTTAACTTTAATCTATTTTTTAATCATCTTATTAATTACATATATATTGGTTCAGTGCGCTAAATACACAATCACTGACAACTACACAAAACCAGATGTAGAATAACCGCTGCTCCATGCGGAGTATGTTTTTATGCCAATGTGTTGTTCCCGCTTTTGAGCAGCAGATGGCGGCAGCGAGCCTTTACGCTTCCGGTATGCCAGACGCTATCAAACACCACAGAAGAAGAACGCGCAGACGCGTTGTGTAGCGGATTGACATTCCTGAAGTTCCAGGGGAAAAATGTCTTCATTTCGGTACCTGACGGAGTTTATCAGCGAGCGACAAACTAGAGAAATATTCACGGATTTAAGAAAAACGGTCGTTCGGGACGAAGAAGAGCTCGACCGTCCGCTCACAGTGTTGGACATCAGCTGGAAACCTGAGATAAAGCTACAGAAAAGAGGTAAATGTCACCCGGATGAAAGCGTATCGGCCCTAAATCTATTTTTCAGACAGACATTACAAGCATTTCCTAAAGTAGAACAAGAAACATTCAGCATCAGTGTCACTTAGTGTGAAAAATGATGGTGTTTTGGTCGATGCTAACGGAGATCAAACGCAAACTGAAAGCATGAAAACCGCAAAGAGACTCAGAAGGAGACGTGAAACGACCACAGATCGGATTTGTTTCGGTTTGTTGTGGTTTTCAGGGTGGATGTGGGTCCTTCCGCGGAGGTTCCAGCTTTAACACTTGGGCTAAGTTGCCTGAATAAACAGAAGGTGGGAAGACTGCGGATAGAGAGGGGCGGGTCCAAGATGGCGCTGTGGGCGACATCAGATTTCCAAGTTGGGCATTAAAATCCGCAGAGGCCGCGGCTTCTCTTCACATTTACTGCTCTTTGGAGACTCTGATTCTTTGTCATGAACCGTGCAGCAGGGGCCGCATTGATCTTCCCTGGAAAGGGGGGGAGACCTGCGCGTGGACCCTGCTTTTAAGGTTTTTGGATGTCGAGGAATTTCAGAGCCGACGGTGATGATAATCCCATAATAATCCCAACCTGTGAGCATTTTACAGGCAGGATGCTGCTAAAGCAGAGCCTGAAATGAGATGAAATAGATGGAGAAAGTTTTGGAATCATGTGGGAGGATAATATGATGAACTCTGGTTCCCCATAAAAGCCCAAAAGGTAAAGTTATGGTTTATAAGTGCGGGGCTGATAGTTCCAAATGTCCACAAACCAAAAGAAAAAGACGTGAAGTAAATGGATGTAAACTCCAGAGTCTCCAGAGTTCTGGATTATTCAAAATAAAACTAACTTTAGGTTTTATGTGGAACCAAACCCCACAAACTGCATCTTCAAGCTTTTCCACTGCGTTCGGTTTGGTTTCTGCTTGTTTTTTATCTCGTCTTATTTCATTTAATTGTTTTATGACAGGATTTGGATCTTTTTTTATTAGTATTACATGCTTTAGCTGTGTTTATGCTTCTGAATCTAGTTTAATTTCACTTTTTATTGTCTAAGTGCATCTATGAACAGTGCAGTATAAATAAAGTGTTGATTTCACTTTGACTGATCACTGCAAACATTTTGATCGGATTGATTGTTTCAAATGATGCTCAAACAGAGGAGCAAATACTAGTGTTATATATATATATATATATATATGTGTGTGTTCAGTCCCTGTACAACTGGACCCGCCTGTTGGCTAACATAATGTAAATATAACCGATATTAATATCAGCATGAACTGGCATCATAGCCTTAGAAACAACACCTTTACTTAAAGTAGACGGTAGGCCTCCTAACTCGGCCATACGGTATCACAGACACATCATTCAAAGTTTGTATGTGACAGGAAAGACTCAGCTTTAACTGTGGTAAAGGGCTTGTTGATAGCTTATACAGCTTTGACACAACGGCAGTTTACGTTTTATGGAGCCAGAGGACCTCGTCTCATGCAGCTCACCCTCTAACTCCCACTCTAAAATGAAAATTTGGACGTAAAATGCCTCTCACGTCCAAAATATCTGGACAAATTTTACTTCAAAACGCAGGTATTTTAGTCCTCTTTCACCCAAAGTCTCACAACCTGAGGTCCATTGGGGCAGCTGAAGCTCAGGAGGAAGAGCAGTCGCCCACCAATCGGTGGTTTGACTCCGGCTTCCACATGTCGAAGCGTCCTTGGGCAAGAACCTGAACGTGAATGAGTAGGAAGCACATAGTTATGAATAGACTAATGCTGGGTTTACACCAAATGATTTCCACAGTCCCAGATTAAAAACTGAGTCTTTAGGAGTCTAACTGGAGTCTTTAGGAGTCTAACTGGAGTCTTTAGGAGTCTAACTGGAGTCTTTAGGAGTCTAACTGGAGTCTTTAGGAGTCTAACTGGAGTCTTTAGGAGTCTAACTGGAGTCTTTAGGAGTCTAACTGGAGTCTTTAGGAGTCTAACTGGAGTCTTTAGGAGTCTAACTGGAGTCTTTAGGAGTCTAACTGGAGTCTAACTGGAGTCTTTAGGGGTCTAACTGGAGTCTTTAGGAGTCTAACTGGAGTCTTTAGGAGTCTAACTGGAGTCTTTAGGAGTCTAACTGGAGTCTTTAGGAGTCTAACTGGAGTCTTTAGGAGTCTAACTGGAGTCTTTAGGAGTCTAACTGGAGTCTTTAGGAGTCTAACTGGAGTCTTTAGGAGTCTAACTGGAGTCTTTAGGAGTCTAACTGGAGTCTTTAGGAGTCTAACTGGAGTCTTTAGGAGTCTAACTGGAGTCTTTAGGAGTCTAACTGGAGCCTTTAGGAGTCTAACTGGAGCCTTTAGGAGTCTAACTGGAGCCTTTAGGAGTCTAACTGGAGCCTTTAGGAGTCTAACTGGAGCCTTTAGGAGTCTAACTGGAGCCTTTAGGAGTCTAACTGGAGTCTTTAGGAGTCTAACTGGAGTCTTTAGGAGTCTAACTGGAGTCTTTAGGAGTCTAAATGGAGTCTTTAGGAGTCCAACTGGAGCCTTTAGTCTAACTGGAGTCTTTAGGAGTCCAACTGGAGCCTTTAGGAGTCTAACTGGAGTCTCGGCGCGCTCCCGTCATCTCGATCATTAAGTTTAAGGCGGTAATCCGCAGTCTGCGATCGCGTTTCATACCAGTCTCTCCCTCGTCTTAGGCTGATATCAAACGTGTTTAATATCATCTCAGGTCGCAGTGATGTAACACAATCAACAGCCAATAGATGAGCTCTGACAGCATCAGAAACAGGAAGCAGACAGTCGATAACAAACATGTCGGCGGACGTAGAAGAACGAGAAAATTAACTGTCTGTGGCGTTTTCTCTCCTTTTTGTTGGGTTTTTCACTACAAACCTCTGCACAGACCAGAGCAGCTGCAGCTAAAAGCTGCTTCTCCTCCATTTTTGTAAAACTTCTGCTGAGCATGATGGGAAAAATCTAAAAAATCTAGTTGTAGTCTTGTAAATAGTGACCCTACAAGATTCAGTGTTTGTAAAATCTTTAGTCTGAGGCTCGTCTGGGACTAAAAACTCTAAACACGAGTCTTTAGATGTGAGCTGATAGAGTATTTTCTAAGTCTTCTGGTGTGTGGGGAGCATTAGATGTGCCGTATCAGTGTGTTTGAACGGGTGAATGTGGCATGTCGTGTTAGAGGTGCTTTGAGTGGTCAGCTGGACTAGAAAAGCTACACAAGTACAGTTCATTTACCATTTAATGTCCATGAGCCTTTGAGCTTTGGTATCCAACATGATTTGCAGTTAAACATTTAATAAGCAACACGTGGCAACTACGATTTTAAAATGACAACGTTCAGACTTCAGCTATTTAATAAACAGCCATGTTTTAGAAATCATTTTAGTTAGCGTTGCAGTTACAGTCCTCTTACAGGAGGGGGCACTGCACCCCTGAATAACCCCACAGAAAAGTTGTGTTCAAGGTTAAAGTTAATTACTGCCAGGTCTTTGATCAAGAACCACAACTTTGAGGGGAGAAAAGGAGACTGAAGGCAGATCAACTTGAACTTGGTCTTGAGGAAGAAATGCTTTGTTCCTCAAAAATCTTTCAAGAAACTGAAGTAACGCTTCGTCCTTCAAAAATTCCCAGTTTGTTTACACGCTGGTTGATTTCATCCTTTTTTGTCTCCCCAGACCTTCCACAGCAGCATGCCTACAAACGAGAGGAGGTTCTGATGGACCGGCAGCCCTGTAAGCAGGAAAGGAACTCCAGTCCGGATGTCAAGGAACCACAGCCTTCCACCATCAAAGAGGAACAGGAGGACCTTTGCATCAGTCAGGACTTAGACCAGCCTGTAGTGAAGCAGGAGTACAATATTGTGACTGTGACTTATGAAGAAAGTGACCAAAGTGAACCAGAACACGAGCATCAAACTCATGAAGAACTCAACAGAAGTGACACGAGCATTGCAAACTCGTCTCCCACGTCAAAGAGTCAAGGTAATACTGGCACAGGTAAAAAGTCTGTTCAGTGTGACTTAAGCTTATTACAGAGGCCCACATGAGAAGCCAGCTGCTTGCAAAACTTGTGGGAAAAGATTTGTGCATTAGGTAATTATTTAACCCTTCACACAGGTCAGAGGGAAAGATTTAAATCACATTTGGGATTTGTTGAACCGAGTAACAACCCTCAGATGAAAGGCTATATTCTTTTAAAATGTGGGAAAAGTTAATGTCAAAATGCTAATTTACCTGCTACTTTAGGCACAATTATAATTTATTACGGAGCTTTAGACTTTCTTCGGTTCCTGTTTTCAGAAAACTTCATTAACACTTGGTTGTTCCAGAGTCCACCATTTCTGTACATACAGGTTGCGCCTTCCTTAACATGGAAGTAATGTTTTTCCTCTTGTCTTCTACTTTGTAGTCTCTGACTTCGCACAGCAACATGTCTGCAAACAGATTCTTGTGGACCAGCAGCTCTGTAAGCAGGAAAGGAACTTTAGTTTGGACCAGAGGGAACCACAGTCATCCTACATTAAAGAAGAACAAGATGATCTCTGCATTAGTCAGGAGCAAGAGCAACCTGTACTTAAGCAGGAGTACAATATCATCACTGTGACTTATGAGGAAAGTGACCACAGTGAACCAGAATCTGAGTGTCAAGACCAGGATCAACACAACAGAAGTCGTTGCAGCAATGCCGACATCTCTCCCACGTCAAAGAGTCCGTGCAATACTGGCACAGGTGAAAAGTCTCTCCAGTGTGAGTTTTGTGGAAAAGCTTACAAGTCGAGGTCAAAACTGAAGGCACATTACAGAGTCCACACAGGTGAAAAGCCGTATTCTTGCAAAACATGCGGGAAAAGATTTTCCAGCTCCTCTGCATTATACAATCATTTAAACACTCACACAGACGAGAGGCCGTACTTTTGTGAAACATGTGGCAAAGGTTTCAGAGTTAATGAAAAATTATTGATTCACATGAGAACCCACACAGGCGAAAGGCCATATTCCTGCAAAACATGTGGGAAAAGTTTCACTCAAAATGGTAATCTGACAGTTCACATGAGAACTCACACGGGTGAGCGACCATATCCTTGTAAAACTTGTGGGAAACGTTTTAGCAACAATGGTGATTTGTTGCGTCACTTGTCGACCCACACAGGCGAAAGGCCATATTCCTGCAAAACATGTGGGAAACGTTTCACTCAAAACGGTAGTTTGACAGCTCATATGAGAACTCACACCGGTGAGAGACCGTATCTGTGTGAAACGTGCGGGAAACGTTTCTGTCACAACAGGGATTTGTTGGTGCACATAACAACTCAACACCAATGAGAAATTGTTGTGCTGAGATATTATTCAAAACATGTCAAATCGAATAGAATTAAAGCTTTAAGAATTGCTTTCAGCAAGATTATTTTATAACGGCTCAAAGACCAAGAATCTTCATATGAAAGAGATCAAATGTGGTCAGCCGTCTTTACTTGAGAAGACGGGACAACGATGCTGCCTGATTTAATGAGCTTTAAAGAGGAACTCCGGTATTTTTAAACCTGGACCTTATTTCTGGCATGAAATACGTTCATCTGCTCACTGAGAACAGTTTGGTGAAAGTCGGCGTCCTTCAGAAGATATTTAGATAACTGGAGATCCATATAACGGAGTGAACGGGGCTTAGAGGATGCAGCCTCTAAATAAGGCTTTATCTGTCTTTATTTCACCAACACTTTAAGAAGAATGAATGAATGAACGTGTGCTATAGCTCTGTTAGCTCATAGCTGCTGTTATGTGGCTACTTGCAGCTATAGGAGAGCTAACGGAGGGATTTCTACACAGGCACTCTACTGGGACCCCTTCATCCGGAGTTCCCCTTTAATACCAGCGTAAGTAAACGCAGCATTTTCACTTAGCGGGACTCATACAGACTTTAAAAAAAAACATCAAATATAATGTTGCTGAGGTTTTAGTGACTTAATCTGTGAGTCCCGTTATTCTGCTTTTGATTGTTTTACTGTGAAGTTTCTTTTGTTTCTGTGAAGCGTTGGATGTACCGACAGCCACTGACTCAAGCGTAGTTTATGCTTCTCCGTCACTTCGCCGCTGTAGCTACGACGTGGACGTGGACCCCTCCGCCTTAGCCTGACGTGCACCTCCAAAAAATCCTAACTACATGTCGCGTAGACGCGGTTCGTAAGGCCTGTGATTGGTCTGCTCAGAACATAATTTCCGGTCTTAATGGCTGTACACGGTGAAGAAGCTTGTTGAATCGGCTCGTTGACGTTCAAAATGATCTAATATCTAGTGCATTTGTTCATCCAGGTTGTAAATTCACTCGTTCAGCCTAGGCTGGTCGTCCGCAAACGTCTTCTCTATTGCCTGCAGTTCAACATTTGAAATTTAAGCATTTGTTCTTCAATATTGATGCGCTCCAGCTGCAAATACAGCTGCTCCACCTCGGTTGCCATTGGTTACTGTTGTTAACTGTGACCGGAAGAAAAAGCAAGGATTCGGCTATAACCTGAAACCACACAAACACACAGCCACACCCCCTGGTGGCATGGTGGTGAACTGCAGAGCAATGACTACGTCGAGGACGTTACGGAGAAGCATAAACTAAGCATTAGAGGATTTGGGTTTGAAATCCAGGAGTGGCAAAAAAATACCAGCGTTGCATTTAAAACGCGAAGTCGAGAAGAAGATCAAAGCAGGATTTTGCACAAAAATTCTACCAGGCGAGTCTGTCAGAAAGACTGAAGGCCTTTGCACACCAAGTTAGTATTTGGCGTCCAGTATTGTCGCACCTTGAAAAGACGTCAATCGTTTACACACTGAATCCAAAGGTTTTATCTGTCAAAGTCTTCAAAACTCCTTTTGTTTCCTACGAGTCAAATGTTTTTAAATGTTCTTTGACGGTTGTTTCCCGCTTCGAGCCACCTTGTTTGTAATCGCCTTTGTTTTCCAGTACCAAGCACTTTATGACAAACAATTTAAAGAATGGAATGAACGCAGCTGGCGGGTTTCTTTTTTTAATGAAATCGGAGCTCTGACTTTTGAGATTCAACCGCAGTAATCAGCTCTTCATCAGAAACTGCAGACTTGGTATGCAAAGGCTTAAAGGTTGGAAAGTTAGGAGGCTGTTACCACCATTCAACTTTAAGACTTTTCCTTCTGGTGTTGCTATGTGTTGATGAACCAGTTTGTATAATTTTAGGTATGGTTTATAGTCGTTTACCTGATGCTTACTCTTACTACTTACCATTAATTACAGTTAATTGCCTGTGATTTGGTCAACCAAAGACATGTAAAAGCAGCAAGGCTGAGAGTGAAAAGGATTAATGCTAAGCTGATCTGGCAGTGGTCAGCCGCTGCTCTTGGCTGGTTTGTCGCTATGATTTTTACGACCTGCCGCTGCAGATTCACTGGCTCGTTCCCATTCACAGCAACATTAAAACAGAAGAAATAAAAAGCATGATTTAAAATTTATACGAAAGAAAGAAATAAGAACAATAGATCAAATCAGAATAAAACGATACATATAAGATAAAATCAGGAGTTAAAATCTGATTCCGTTTTGAAACTCAAGCTTATTCAAATGCAGCTGAAAACAGATGTTTCTTCAGCCTGGACTTAAATACTGAGAGTTTCAGCTGATCTGAGGCTTTCTGGGAGTTTGTTCCAGACATGTGGAGCATAGAAGCTGAATGCAGCTTCTCCAGGTCTGGTTCTGACTCTGGGAACTGATAAAGAACCGGATCCAGATGACCTGAGGGGTCTGGGAGGTTCATAGTGGGTCAGGAGGTCACTGATGTATTTTGGACCATTCAGAGCTTTATAGACCAGCATCAGAACCTTAAAGTCTATCCTCTGATGGACCAGCATCAGAACCTTAAAGTCTATCCTCTGATGGACCGGCATCAGAACCTTAAAGTCTATCCTCTGATGGACAGGCTGAGGATATTAGATAAAGGTTGTGGGCTGCACGGTGGTGTCGTGGTTAGCACCACCGCCCAAAAACATGCACGTTCGGTCACTGGAGTGGCCCTGTGATGGACCGGTGACCCGTCCAGGTTGTACCCTGTTAGGCTCGGATAGGCTCCAGCCCCCCTCCCATGACCCTAAATTGGATTAAGTGGGTATAGAGACTGGAGATAAAGGTTGTTTAAAGGTTCCTGCCAACGCTCCTGCAGTGGAAAGTAATACCAACCGAGAGCAGCGGCCGACCACTACAGGAACGGGAATACCGTTGGCCTCGTTGGTTCCATCTTGGTGTCTCTCCGTGTAATTACTTCCTAATTTGTGGCTTCGTGTTAGTGTTATGCTCTTGTGTCACTACACTTAAATTAAAGGGGGGGGGGGGGGGGGTCGGTTCTGCATTTCGGTTTTATAAATCGCAGCAGCGTTGGTGCGATGGAGCCCAAATCTCGTGGGAACGGGTGGAAAAGGTCAAGAATCCAGCCGGAGTGCATTAAGAAGAAGAATAAAGTGAATAAAACTTTTTTTAGTCTTTCCAGCTCTTGCTGCATGAGGAATGTTCTCATAAGAATAAGACTTTCTCATATCGCCTGGTTCCGTTTTCACTGTTTTGTTGTTTGACAGAAAAAAACAAACTTATTTTCCCTCCATTATTCAGTTTTTTGTTGCACTTTGACCCTGTTCTTTATGCACATTCGACAGTTTTCATTCCTTTGTTTTACGAGTTCGTTAACGTTTGAAAATTAACTGTATAAATTTCTTTGATTCAGAACATTTCTCAGTCCGTCACAAACTGATGGATTAAATGATTATTGTGCTTCATCTAAGTGGTTGTAACGGCTTTAATGATCAGTGCCTGATGTTTTTCTGATTTCTTGAATTGATTCTAACGATAACTCTTTGGAAAGTGATGATGTAAAGTGAAAGTTCAGAGCAGATACTGTGACATCATAATTAATAAGACGTGTTTTAATGTTGGAAGTATTATACGATAACGGTTAAATATACATTTTTATGGGGTGAAAAGAGAAACTCTCGCTCTCCAATGTCGACTGCATCTGAACCACATCCATGTGAAATCCTTCACTGTTTTTAATAAAAAGATGCATTTTGAGGTGTGTGTTGTGTGATTTAATGTAAAATTATTACTTTTATGTGGAGCTCTCTCAGATGGCTGCTTCGCTGAATTAGTGGCTTCACCTGTTTCCTTTTATTGGAGCATCGTGGTTGTTTCTGCTGACCTTCGGAAGCTTTTTTTGCTCCTCAGTATACTTAGGGAAGCCAGATGCTGCGCAGCCATCTGAGGTAAGACCGTAATCGATAGAGGTTTTATTTATTTAGTGGGTTTTGTAGAGAAAGTTGGCCCGAGAGACAGCTGGATTTATATTTCTGTTGATGTTTGTCATGCATGTATGCCCTTTATGTAACCTCAGAGGTATGAATCTATGCAATTAAAATGAAAACGTGACGGGAGTGTCACACTTTCCAGATGGCCTTTGACAAACTTCCCCCCAAATGTCCATAAATTGAGGAAAACTGACACAAGAAGACGGTAAATAGGAAATATGGAGACACCTGGAAGAAAAACACCCCAATCTCATGTCTTAAAAGATGCAGGAATGTGTGTGTGTTCCTATTTCTGTGCAAAATGTCCACGTTTGACCATGTGCATCTCTGACCTGGGACTCTGTCCCTGACGCTCTTTCAAACAGTATCAGACACTACATGTGTTAAGGTGCAGCTTCTTTCAGGAGAATTAACTCGAAGGCATCTCTTTCCAAACCAGAATATGTTATCATGTCGTGTTTAAAAGAGTTCAGTTCAGAAGCTTCCAGGCTTTATTATCAGCTTCCTGTCTTTTGGTGACCTTGAAGATGCTGCATGTTCCCATCAGCAGGCACAAAGCCCGGATGTGGTGTATCTGTTGAGCCTCTTCTGCACACACTAACGAGGAAGTGTGTTATTCTCAAGATGTTTTATTGCAGCCTGAAACTCCCCGACATAGCTGGTCGTTATCGGACCTTCTTATCGGTTCCCAAAACTCCTTTGCACAGTTGGTAAGTATCGGACACTAAAGTCAGCGCCATTTCTTCTCACATTAGCTCCAAGGAATCAGATTTGAACCACAATCTTCCCTCTCAAGTCCTGAGTTATCAGCTTCCTCTTAAAGGTGGACGTGAAATTATCATTTCCAGCTATTTAACTCCTTATTTTGGCAACCTCTGGATTAGCTCTGCTCACATCATACTTTGTAATTATTTCATGATACAGGAGAGATCTTTTTTGGGGGGAAACATCGTGTGAAAAAGTTCTGTGTATTTGAAGTTGTTCCATATTTCTGTGGACACATTGTAGATCTTTATATGTGGGTTAAAGCTATTAAAATGTCCATAACATGACAGTAGTAACCTTTCTCTGTCTCTCCAGACGTCCCACAGCACCGTGTTTTACATGGTACTCACACAAGCTCTTTGGGATCTCTTTATTTTAATCATTATCCGTCTTTGCATGTAGAGTTTTTATATTATTATTATTTTTTTTTTAATGGTGCTGCTGGAATCTTAATTTCCTGAGAAGAAGAAGAGTTCTATCTAATCTTATATACATATATTTAAATGCAGGTACGTGTTTCCACACCTTAATTCATTGCTCAACTTCCAACTTTTGTTCTGACAGTTTTATTCTCTGCAGCATAGTGAAATTAGACAACTTTCATACAGTGATAGAAATAAAGAGAAGTTACATAAAAGTCTGCAATGACGCTAAAAAATAATGCAGACATTTAAGTGACGTGACACATAATTGCACTTTTCCTTTCACACTTTTTGGCTGGAACATTCTCTTCCACTCAAGTCATATTTCAACATTAAAAGCGTGTAAATGATTATGTTCATCATGACATTCAGCCAACCCCCATAAACAAACTCCATCTTTAAGGCTGCACCATCCTGATCAAAGTGACCATCAGTGAACGGATTTGGCATAAATTGTGGATGGTTTGAAGACAGGAACGTGAATAGTTTTGAGACGAAGCAAAATCAACTCAGGGTCAAGTCTGTGCCCACATACAGGAGCATACACAAGCATCTGATTAAAATCCTCTAAAGGTCTGACCAAAGATGAACAGGGAGGAAGAGACCTGTCAAACTTGGAATTACGAAATAAAGTTAGAAAATAACAGCTGATAAAAACCAGAGCTCAGTTTAAGGCTTTTGTAAGTTTAAAACTCAACTGACTACAGCGGAAATTAAATTGAAATGCCTTTTGATTTGTGTGAAGTTTAGATTTAAGCATCTGAACTGTGTTGAGTCCTTAAGTGTTTCAGTAATGTAGATTTGTGCCTGAGATTTCTACCACATTTATCACAAGGAAACGACGCGACATCCGTGTGAGTTTTCATGTGAGTATTTAAACCGACTCTCACAGAGAAGCTTTTCAAACAAATCTGGCAAGAATAAGGCTTCTCACCAGTGTGGGTTCTCGTGTGGTTCACCAGTTTATCACTTGTATTGTAGGATTTTCCACATGTACCACAAACATATGGCCTTTCACCTGTGTGGGTTCTTATGTGGATCGACAATTTTTCATCACTTCTGAAACGTTTACCGCATGTTTCACAGGGAAATGGCCTCTCATCTCTGTGGATTTTCACATGAATACTCAAACTACTACTTGTAGTGTAACCTTTCCCGCATGTTTCACAAGTATATGGCTTCTCACCTGTGTGGCTGGTGGTATGCGCTTTTAAAAGAGATGATCTATTAAAACTTTTCCCGCATATTTTGCAAGAATATGGCTTCTCGCCCGTGTGGATTCTCATGTGGATCGGAAAGTAATTACTACTTTTGAAACTTTTCCCACACAAGTTGCAATAATATGGCTTCTCACCCGTGTGGATTCTCATGTGGATCAGTAAGTAATGACTCTTTCTGAAACTTTTCCCACATATTTTGCACGGATATGGCCTCTCATCTTTTTGTTCTTTGTGATGTTCTTTCTTTTTAGCCTTGATGTTAATATCTTTTCCACAGTTTGCAAACTGTAAACCAGGGACAGTTTCACTCTGACTCTCTGACATGGGAGAGCTGTGTTCACTGCTGCTGTGACTTGTGTTTCTGTATCGTCTCTTCTTTGGCTTCTGCTTGGCATCTCCAGTTGATACAAAGTCTTCATGCTCACTCAGTTCCTGATCTTGGTTCTCAGGTCCAGGAGAGCTGTCTGACAGAGTCTGGTCAGCATTAGGTTCTGGTTTACTGTGGTCACCTTCGTCAGAATAAGGAGTCACCATGAAGGTATCCTGCTTCAGTACAAGCTGTTCTCCACCCTGACTGCTGCAGAGGTCATCCCTTTTCACTGTAATACATGGAGGTTCTGGTTCCTCCTGGTCTGGACTGGACTTCCTGTCCTGGTTACAGAGCGGTTGGTCAGCAGGAACTTCCTCTTTTACAAAAACATGGTGCTGTGGGATGTCTGGAGAGACAGAGAAAGGTTACTACTGTCATGTTATGGACGTTTTTATTGTTTTTTAATAGTTTTAACCCACAAAAGACGAATATAATTTATTTCATGATCCACAAATATTTCTGCACATGCACAGAAACTTTTTGGTATTCTATGCTTCCCTTAAAGAGAGGTTCCCAAGATTAAATATTAAAGGACTGGAAATGATTATTTTATGGACATGAGAGTGGAGTGTGAACATGGCAAAAAAAAAATTATATTTGCAGATATAAATTGAGAACAAAGCTTAATGAGGTCATCAAAGCCTTTCTAATGTTACGCACCTATTCTGTGCAGCTTTATTTGGAGTTTCCGGGTGATTTCCAGCAGTCTGCGCTGACGATCCATCTCTTCCTTGTTCTTGACACTCATTTTTCCAAACTCTGTGAAAGTGAGACGTACTGCGAGTGTTAGCCTGCGTACGCAGATAAGACAACGTTTAAGATTCAGATTTGGTTATTATGGTTAGACTTCTGTGGCAGAAACAATCATTTTATCTGAAGATATTTCTAATTTCATCATTCAAACAATACCAGGCTGAAAAATAAAATAGATTTTTAGTTAAAAATCATTAAATCTAAATATATATAAAATGGAAAAACTAGTTTTTCTTAATGTCCAGTGATCAGACCAGAAGTTTGATTAGAGTAGATGATCCACACTGAGGCATGAATATATCAGGCAGTGCAAAGATGGACGAGGTAAGTCACAAACATTCCTACAATGACAATAACAGAGATTAGTGTTAACTCGGCATGATCAGTGTCCAGTTGAAAACCTGCGAGGCACCTCAACCGCCTCGGAGATGCTGCCGCCCGAGGAGGGATCGTAAACAAAGACAAGGGGGGCTACAGCTTAGCTAGAACAAACACCACATTGTCTGTGGTCTGTGTATTTACATAAAAACATGGTGTGACGCTGACCTCAGATTTCTTATGATTAGACCAGAACTGACTTTTTTTTACCTGCCGAGGGAGTTTACAAATGTTGTTTTGACTGAAAGAAGAAGCTAATGCTAAGCTAGCTATGAAAAAGCTGCGTGAAGCTATTCAAACACAACCAGATGGAGCCTTCATCATCATGGGGGATTTCAACAGACTGAATCTCAGAATGTGCCCTGACCCATCAGGGAAGACAGCCCTCTGGACTATGTTCACAATAATGTGCCTGGAGCTTACAAAGCTCCTCCCCTCCCCACCACTCATGGTTTATACCAAATATCCACCAGGAATCAGATGCAACAGAGCAGCTGTAAGGACCCTCTAAGTCTGGCCTGCAAGCACCAACTGGAAGGCTTTTGCTACACAGGAAGCACCAGCAGCTGGCTTCATCCGTCCGGCTGGGTCAATCTGAGTGGGCGGGGCTTGGTAGAGGGGGTGGAGTCAACAGGAGTGACGTAGTTTTGAGACGAAAATCAGAGCAGCTCGTTAAATGAGGGGCAATAAAAGTAAAAGTTTTACATTTGTTGGTGACTTCAGACATAAGGAATTTGTTTTGCTGATTGGTGCAAAGAGTCAAAATAAAAAACAATTACACTCGAAAAGAAAAAGAAGAATACATTTAAAACTAAAATAAAAGTTTGAAAAACTAAAGAACTCTTTATTTAACAGTGCATTGCAGTAACCTTTGTAATGCGGAGTAACAACACAAAACTACCATTTAAAATTCACCTCACACAGAAAAGAGAGCCAAAGACTGGTCTGAAAACTAACTTTGCTCCAGCCACAGGAATTCCGCTTCATTACTCACCCTTTAGATTCGTCGCCATGTTTTTTCCCTGGACTTAAACCGTTACTTGGGTTTATAATTAACGAAACACCAAAGTGTGGATACCTGGTCGTGTCTCCTGAACTCACCTGTCGTGTTATAATCGGTCAGATCCAACGATGAGCTCGGACCACACAGCAAACTCTGTTCGGTTCGTTTCAGTGGTCTTTTCCATTCAATCCTAGAAGTTCTGGCTCACCAACGGCCAGATGTGCTCGGGTTACTAGATCTGCTCGGGGGGGCCCTGCGTCTATGGTTGGCTGGACGTTGGCACGATGACGTAAGGGAAAGTGATTGGTCCGGTGTAGGTACCAGATGTGCTCGGGTAGCCAGATCTGCCACTCGTAAAAAACTTTTTTTTTCAATACAAAATGTATTTGGAAACTGAGCTAATCATGTCAGCATTTCTATAAAAGTCACAAAAAAACAGCTAAGAAAACACAAAGTACTGGGTTTACTATTTACATTCTATGAATGAAGTATTTTTTGCCAATATGACGTTATTTAATAGAAACTCCAACTTTATTACAAACTACATTGCGTCCCATTTCATAAGAATCAGATGTGCTCGGGGGTCAAGTCCCTTTCGAAAGATAAAGCTGGATTTCTTTGTAAAAGCCGTCCATGTTTCCTACGAAGAGCCGCGAAAAAGACTTCAATATGTTGTTTTTGTTTACTACTTCAGTAAGTTGTCCGGACCAATCACATTCCCGTACGTCATCGTACCAACGTCCAGCCAATCGTAGAATGTGACGTCACCAACAGGCGCAGGGCCCCGAGCACATCTGGTATCTACAGCGTCAGATCAAATGGAGAGGAGGTGACCACATAGATGCCTGATGAAAACATCGCGAAATTAAATAAGCGGTGTCAGATAAAGTTTCGTCAGTTGAAGGTGAGACCAGTGGAGTCAGAACTTCCAGGTTCGACGGGAAAAGGCAGCACTTAAACGAACCGAACCGGAGTTTGACCGATTATAACACGATAGGTGAGTTCATGAGACATAACCAGGTGTCAACACTTTGGTGGTCCCACAGCCTGGCTTCCCACCAGTTCTTTTACTGTTTCTGCTAAAGACAAGCAGCTTAAATCCAGGAAACATCCAAAACAATCATGTGAGCTAAAAGTATTTAAATCTCCTTTATTTGGCTGTTTCCTGTCGCGTACAGGCTCACTTTGGCATCCACGTGATGCTGGTGAACAGTCGTCTTGTTTAAGCTGATTTTGTGCATAGAAAACTATTAAATCCAGTTAGATTAATAAAAAGGAAGAATTTCTTTGGCTGGAGCAAAGATAATGTTTAAGAACCGTATTTGTCTCTCTTTGCTGTTTTTTTTTTTTTTTTGCTGTTATTTAGCATTACAAAGGCTATTGCATAGTTAAATAAGTGAAGTTTAGTTTAGAAATAAAGTTATACCAGCAGCGCATATAGTGTTTTCTTGTTTCTGTCACAGATAAGAAATGTTATCTGGTAGTGATTCACTCACCGTTTTTTTGTGATATTCAAAGAAAAACCTCGTCTGTGAAGCGTTACTTCAGCTTTATTCAGAGTTATTCTGATTCAGTTCAACTTTATTGTCATTGACAAGTACAGAATGTTGATGACTGAATACATTTTGTGATGATTTAACTATGTGAATGCACTTTGTGGTGTGACCTTGACCTGTTCTTTCAGACAGAATAAGCTGTTCTGCTGATATAAAACGTGTCTGACTGCAGCTGTGTTAACAGGACGCTCCCATAGCCAGGGAAACTCTGACCAGCTTTGTTTATTACCCACAGCCATAACTGGGATAGTCATATACTGTTTATGCATTTAGCAGACACTTTTATCCAAAGCGACTTACAAATGAGTGTTTGGTTAGGTATTAAATATGGATTTACTCATTCTTGGAAGCGTAATAAAGAAACATGCGGGACAAGTTGCTGTACCGCTCTGTGATGAAGCTAACTGAGATGATCTCAAGAAACTTCAAAGATCCAAGTCATTAAAGATTGCAGTGAAACTTCTCTTTGATCCTGAGCTGCACGAGGCGACTGTGGAGAGAAAAAACTCCATTTTAACAGGAAGAAACCTCCATCAGAACCAGAACCAGGAAGGGTCCATCTGCCTGGACCAGCTGGGGCTGAGAGGACAGGAAAGAGGGGACAACAAGCAGCGTAACACCAGGCCAGAGACACCTGCTGAGAGAGAGAAACACAAGTTAATGACAGCAATGATGTCATCTGTACATGGAGGGAGGAGAGGTGCATCATGGGAGCTCCCCCAGCAGGCTGGGCCTATAGCAGCAGAACTATGGGATGTTTCAGGCTCACCTGAGCCATCCCTAACTATAAGCTTTATCAGAAAGGAAAGTTTCAGCCTGATCTTAAAGGTAGAGAGGGTGTCTGCTTCCTGAAGCCAAACTGGCAGCTGGTTCCACAGAGAGGGGCCTGATAACTGAAGGCTCTGCCTCCCATTCTGCTTTTAGGGCCCTGATAACTGAAGGCTCTGCCTCCCATTCTGCTTTTAGGGGCCTGATAACTGAAGGCTCTGCCTCCCATTCTGCTTTTAGGGGCCTGATAACTGAAGGCTCTGCCTCCCATTCTGCTTTTAGGGGCCTGATAACTGAAGGCTCTGCCTCCCATTCTGCTTTTAGGGGCCTGATAACTGAAGGCTCTGCCTCCCATTCTGCTTTTAGGGGCCTGATAACTGAAGGCTCTGCCTCCCGTTCTGCTTTTAGGGGCCTGATAACTGAAGGCTCTGCCTACCATTCTGCTTTTAGGGGCCTGATAACTGAAGGCTCTGCCTCCCATTCTGCTTTTAGGGGCCTGATAACTGAAGGCTCTGCCTCCCATTCTGCTTTTAGGGGCCTGATAACTGAAGGCTCTGCCTCCCATTCTGCTTTTAGGGGCCTGATAACTGAAGGCTCTGCCTCCCATTCTACTTTTAGGGGCCTGATAACTGAAGGCTCTGCCTCCCATTCTGCTTTTAGGGGCCTGATAACTGAAGGCTCTGCCTCCCATTCTGCTTTTAGGGGCCTGATAACTGAAGGCTCTGCCTCCCATTCTGCTTTTAGGGGCCTGATAACTGAAGGCTCTGCCTCCCATTCTGCTTTTAGGGGCCTGATAACTGAAGGCTCTGCCTCCCATTCTGCTTTTAGGGGCCTGATAACTGAAGGCTCTGCCTCCCATTCTGCTTTTAGGGGCCTGATAACTGAAGGCTCTGCCTCCCATTCTGCTTTTAGGGGCCTGATAACTGAAGGCTCTGCCTCCCATTCTGCTTTTAGGGGCCTGATAACTGAAGGCTCTGCCTCCATTCTGCTTTTAGGGGCCTGATAACTGAAGGCTCTGCCTCCCATTCTGCTTTTAGGGGCCTGATAACTGAAGGCTCTGCCTCCCATTCTGCTTTTTGGGGCCTGATAACTGAAGGCTCTGCCTCCCATTCTGCTTTTTGGGGCCTGATAACTGAAGGCTCTGCCTCCCATTCTGCTTTTAGGGGCCTGATAACTGAAGGCTCTGCCTCCCATTCTGCTTTTAGGGGCCTGATAACTGAAGGCTCTGCCTCCCATTCTGCTTTTAGGGGCCTGATAACTGAAGGCTCTGCCTCCCATTCTGCTTTTAGGGGCCTGATAACTGAAGGCTCTGCCTCCCATTCTATGAAATTAGTTGTTGCATCTGGAAAAGTTTGTTCGTGTTCTGGTACAAAGCAGAGCTTTGTTGAGAGGAGACACATTATGGACAAAAGCCAGATAAGAATTCCAAATGTAGGTAATAAAATGGTAATAAAAAAGCTTGTCGAGCATCACAGATTTATCAAAGGAAGGTCATTAAAAAAAGAGCTCAGACCTCCTCCTGAGACAGTAAAAACAACACAATTATATGTTAACCTCGGATTTTCTGTTCAATTTGGATTTAAGAACTGCTTCAGATCCTCTTCTCAACCAGAACTGGACACTGATCGTGCCGAGTTAACAGTAATCTGGAGGTATATGAGCTCTGTTATTGTCATTATAGGAATGTTTGTGACTAACCTCGTCCATCTTTGCACTGCCTGATATATTCATGCCTCAGTGTGGATCATCTACTCTAAACAAACTTCTGGTCTGATCACTGGACATTAAGAAAAACTAGTTTTTCCATTTTATATATATTTAGATTTAATGATTTTTAACTAAAAATCTTCTTTATTTTTCAGCCTGGTATTGTTTGAATGATGAAATTAGAAATATCTTCAGATAAAATGATTGTTTCTGCCACAGAAGTCTAACCATAATAACCAAATCTGAATCTTAAACGTTGTCTTATCTGCGTACGCAGGCTAACACTCGCAGCACCTCTCACTTTCACAGAGTTTGGAAAAATGAGTGTCAAGAACAAGGAAGAGATGGATCGTCAGTGCAGACTGCTGGAAATCACCCGGAAACTCCAAATAAAGCTGCACAGAATAGGTGCGTAACATTAGAAAGGCTTTGATGAGCTAACACATGAATGTGACTCGTGTAGGATCCTAATCACAGATCTTTGTTGCATGTGTTAAGGTGCAGCTTCTCTCAGGAGAAATAACTCGAACGCTTCTCTTTCTAAACCAGAATATTGAAGCATGCCGTGCTTAAAAGAGATCAATATACAGAAAAGCTTCCAGACTCAGCCCATCTCATGATAACCATGGTTGCCAACAGCAACTGCTGTTGTAGATGTCTTTGTGCTGAGCTGAGGCAGATAAACTGTTTTTCCAAGAGATAAACAAATGTGAATGTGTTTAAAGATGCAAAGAGTGACGAAAGTGATAAGATCTCATTTTTATCTGTCGTGGAATCACTATTGTTTAATAAAGGTTGTGATTTTAGCTGCCAGCAGTAATGATAGACGCTGATTGAACAAACCGTCGACATGTCTTTAGTTTTAAATTTTATTCTTTAAAACAAACAAAATAAGACAATACAGTTATGTCACTCCGTGCTCTGAATAACTTTTCGTCTGTGCTTCAGTGACAGAAAACAGGAAAGAAAACCTTACAGAAACATAAAATCTGGTTCTTACCTCTTAAATTAGATAAATTTAACCTCACATAAACATGTGGAATATTTTATGGATTGATGGAAATGTCAAGTTATAAAAAGAAATGTTTTTCACATTTTGTTCTCAATTTATATCTGCAAATATAATTTTTTTTGATAAATAGTCATTTATTTTGCCATGTTCACACTCCACTCTCATGTCCAATAATCATTTCCAGTCCTTTAATATTTAATTTTGGGAACCTCTCTTTAAGGGAAGCACAGAATACCAAAAAGTTTCTGTGCATGTGCAGAAATATTTGTGGCTCATGAAATAAATTATTAGTCTTTTTTGGGTTAAAACTATCAAAAAACAATAAAAACGTCCATAACATGAAAGTAGTAACCTTTCTCTGTCTCTCCAGACGTCCCACAGCACCGTGTTTTTGTAAAAGAGGAAGTTCCTGCTGACCAACCGCTCTGTAACCAGGACAGGAAGTCCAGTCCAGACCAGGAGGAACCAGAACCTCCATGTATTACAGTGAAAAGGGATGACCTCTGCAGCAGTCAGGGTGGAGAACAGCTTGTACTGAAGCAGGATACCTTCATGGTGACTCCTTATTCTGACGAAGGTGACCACAGTAAACCAGAATCTAATGCTGACCAGACTCTGTCAGACAGCTCTCCTGGACCTGAGAACCAAGATCAGGAACTGAGTGAGCATGAAGACTTTGTATCAACTGGAGATGCCAAGCAGAAGCCAAAGAAGAGACGTTACAGAAACACAAGTCACAGCAGCAGTGAACACAGCTCTCCCATGTCAGAGAGTCAGAGTGAAACTGTCCCTGGTTTACAGTTTGCAAACTGTGGAAAAGATATTAACATCAAGGCTAAAAAGAAAGAACATCACAAAGAACAAAAAGATGAGAGGCCATATCCGTGCAAAATATGTGGGAAAAGTTTCAGAAAGAGTCGTTACTTACCGATCCACATGAGAATCCACACGGGTGAGAAGCCATATTCTTGCAACTTGTGTGGGAAAAGTTTCAGAAATAGTAATTACTTGCCGATCCACATGAGAATCCACACGGGCGAGAAGCCATATTCTTGCAAAATATGTGGGAAAAGTTTCAAAAGAAGTCATTATTTACCGATCCACATGAGAATCCACACGGGCGAGAAGCCATTTTCTTGCAAAACATGTGGCAGATGTTTTTCAATATCATCTCTTTTAAAAGCGCATACCACCATCCACACAGGTGAGAAGCCATATACTTGTGAAACATGCGGGAAAGGTTACACTACAAGTAGTAGTTTGAGTATTCATATGAAAATCCACAGAGATGAGAGGCCATGTCCCTGTGAAACATGCGGTAAACGTTTCAGAAATAATGAAAAATTGTTGATCCACATGAGAACCCACACTGGTGAAAGGCCATATGTTTGTGGTACATGTGGAAAATCCTATAAAGCAAATGATAAACTGGTGAACCACATGAGAACCCACACTGGTGAAAAGCCTTATTCTTGCCAGATTTGTGAGAAAACTTTCTCTGCAAGAGATCATTTAAATGCACACATGAAAACTCACAGGGATGTCATGCCAGATCTCAGTTCCACATAAGAACTCAACACAGCCGATTTATTACCGAAATATCTATTCAAAAAGAAATGATCAGAGAGAAGCATGAACCAGGCTTGACAAAAATTCACACAGATCAAAATGCATTTAACCTAAGTTTTAGCAGCGGTCACTTGATTTTTTAAAAAATGTTTATGTATTTAGCAGATGCTTTTATCCAAAGTGACTTACAAATGAAGATATAACAAGCTATATAGTCCGAGTCTGTCATTTTTACCACAGCTTTACCTTTTTAAAAAAAAAAAATATATATATATATATATATAAATAAAATATTGGGGTATGTGTGAAACAGAATGTTAAAGTCAAGAACTATTCGAGTAAAATCCCCGCAGCCTAGATACAGATTATATTTTGAAATGTCACCAAATGTCTTTGATCAATAAAACGCATGCATTCTATTTAGCTTTTTGACTTTAATGTAGCTTTAGTGAGTTCTCCAAACCGGTCTCCATGTGTTTTGTGGACTTGGAGAAGGCGTTCAGAGTCTGGTTTGGCGACCTCAGAATCGGGTCTCTGCTCTTTGCGGATGATGTGGTTCTGTTAGCGTCGTCGGACCGTGACCTTCAGCTCTCACTGGAGCGGTTCGCATGCATCACTTAAATTAACAAAGCAACCAGATTGTGACTTGGTCAAAATCTTAAAAATCGAATATTTACTCAAAACTTATTAACTTATTAAATTTATCAGTTACACAACGTAGCAACAATGCATCAATAATCCATAATCAAACAATAACACACTGAAAATAATGTCCAATCCATTCAAAGCAACGTATAAATCATTAAACAATCAAATATGTAAGCAACTCTACAATGCAACAAAACAGTAGTTTTAATTACAGAAACTTTTCCCGCATATTTTGCAACAATGTGGCTTCTCGCCATTTGTGTTGAAATTTTATGTCGCTAAAGTTTGCTCGCTGCTGTTTGAAATTACCATTTTTGTACAGAACACAAGAGACATGAGAGTACCTTGATATTTTAGTTGCACAGAAGTTTGGGGCAAGTTGTCACATGTTACAGCTAACAAATTGGAAAAAGACTGTTTCTGGAGAAGTAAATGATGCACTCAAAAGCTACATCTTAAAGACAAAAGGCAGCTAAAAACTTAAAACCGGCTGCCTTTGAGTGTATCTGGGAGACTGAATGAGGGATTAACAACCAATGGGACACATTCTAAATAAAACTGCAAATGGGTAAATAAGTATTAGTTGGTTTGAAATACAGAACAAGGCAAAAGCTACACAAAAGAAACAAAAGTGCAACTTTAAAGTGGCGATAAAGTAAAACGAGCAGCAACAAATGTGTTCCATACCTGCTCTGTGTCACTTTATTTAGTGTATCCAGGTGATTTCCAGCACTTTTTAAAAAATTTTTTAAACTTCAGTATTTTGTCAATTATTGATCATCTCTCAGATATCGAAGGTTCTTTCTGCACAGTTTACACACTTATTTTTGAGGTTGGACAAAAATAATAAGTTTTCTTCCGAGTCCAAACTCCACATCGGTGTTGATCCAATGTTTGAGATCAAAATATCTTTTTATTCTAATAAAACGTCCACAACTGTGTAATTTTCTGGCTAAACAATGAATTAAGAATGAAGTCAGTGTCTCCAGCTGCCGTCAGTGATCGTTTTTCTCCTCTCACACGAGATGCAGCAACGGTGAAATGCTGCCCTCTAGAGTTTAATAAAGTATTGCAATTAGAAAAACGAGGTCATGAATACACTACTACATTTATACAGTTTAGTAATGTAGAATACGTTTAGAATTGATTTATTTCCCAATCTTTTATGTCTATTTGTAATAATAAAATGGACTGTAACATATGAGGAGTGGGAGTGACCAGAATTAAATCCCTTTCACTTTAAAGCTGCTTAGAACTGTACAAACTCTGACCATGTTTCAGCTGTTTCCTGTTTTAAGGGAAAAGTTGAGGTAACCGAGGGCCGGATCAGGACTCCTCAGTCCCCTGAAAACAGTTCAAACACTTTCACATGTTGTAAAAATACATATTTAGCTTTTATTAATATAAAAAGATAAAACAAGCAAATAAAACATTCAAAGCGTTTCTTTATTTTCATAATCTGTTTATTAATGAATTTAAGGCCACTCTGGACTGTGCAGAAGTCTTGATGAGAGCTGAGAGTTTGACTACATCCTGTGATAACTGCTTGCTACTGAAACTGAGCTCTTTCACATCAGAATGGAGTCGAACAAAGGAAAGTCATCGGGCCGAGCGGTTCCACGCCGATTAAAACTACACACATTACATTCTCTTCCTACGGTTCACACGTCATGTTTCAGAACTGTTTAAACTCCTGTTTATTAAATCCACAAACACCAGGTGAAGTGAAGAAATCTGTCATAACTTAATCCGTCGTCTTTGGTTTCTTCTGCCAAACCCACCGGGTTTAAAGGGACCGCTTCCATCTGTACAATCGACTCTGTCGGAGGGTGAAGGGAAAAGATTTACACCGAGGTCGTTTTTCCATCCTCCACAGAGGAGGACGAGCAGCTGGAGGGGGCAGGTGATCAGTTCCTGAAACAACTGGAGAGGATTTAACCACCAGAACCCGACTGAGGATCTTTGGGACGTTCTGGAGAACCTTTAACGCAGCGATCCGATCTGGGAAATTAATGCTGTGGCATTTCATCATTTTTGTCACCAAGATGTTCCAGCAGATTATCAGTGTGGCTTGTGATTGGTCGGTGTACATCACAGGTATTTAATGAGAGTCACGCAGGGTTAAATCGACTCACGCCTCTCCCTTTTGGTGGTTGACCCACTTCACATGTTCGTTAGCCGCTTCAAGCTTCATTTGGATTCGGATGACAGACAAAAGCAGAATCATCAACATTATCTCCATTTAAAGTGCTACGGGAGCCCTCTTCGGAGACGTTTACACGAATAAAGAGACTCCATTTTGATGGGAATATGAGCTCGTGTAAAGGCGGAGCGCTGATCAAGACCCGCTCTATTTTACAGTAAATACACAAAGATAAATTCAATCAAAAGGTTGAAACGTGAAGTAATGACCCGACCGGCTGAGCTGAATCTTCTGATCACTGCTAACATGCTAAAGCTACAAACAGAAGCTGTGCGAAGAGTCACGACAGCTCTGAAAAGGTGGGAAGATCTGGGAGCAGCGACCTGGGATCCAGCATGTGAGAGACGGGGCGGACACGTGGAAAAACCCGCCGCGTCACTTGTGCAAAGAAGTCCGACTCTGTGGCGGCAAAGAGCAACACGTCGCCTTCAAAAAACCACAATATTCCACATAAAGTAAGGTACGAGTGAAAAGAAAAAAGAATTTAAGGCCTCGCGGCGTTTAGGCAGCGCCCGGAGCGCTGCACTCAAAGTCCAGCGTTGCCTCCCGTTCTGTGCGGCCGCCCCTTTGGAAGAATAATCGGACGTGACGGGACCGCAGGACTCAGTTTGGAGAGCCGTCACGCCGGAGTTCGGTTCACAGATCAGCTAATTCAGTCACCAATGAGCGCCCGACCCTCTGCAGGACGCCACGCCGCCTCCCGGGATTTCACGGCGGACTGCTTCTCAGAGTTTGGCGGGAGCGCCGGCGGCAGGTTTGTCTGCAGCTGGTTGAGGAGGAGCCTGCGGAGGGGGGTGCAGACCGTCCATCGTGCCGATGTTGACGGTGATGTTGGTGTAGAGCGGCAGGTGCTGCCGCGAGGTGACCTCATATTCCACCGTGTTCATGCCGTCCAGCTTCCATGTCGCACGCGTCTTCGCCAGCATGTTGAACCTGGAGACAGAGCAGCCAGTTTTTACTTTTACTGCACCCCCACAGCTGTCCACACGGACTAAAACAGCTTTTGGGATGAGACGACTGAACAGGAGGCGATTTCTGACGGCGTGACCCGGGTGAGTCGGACATCTTTGCTTCTTTGCCTTGACAATCATTCTCTGATGTTAGTGGCTTCCTTTACCGCTGAATACCAACTGAAAACATCTTTTAAACTCTTTAAAACGCCAAAAGATGTCATTTCTTTAGAGAAAACTTAAGATTTCAAACATCTGCAGCCTAATTTGCATGTGATGACATCACTGATGACATCACTGATGACATCACTGAGCCTTTTTCCCCGTTGTTTTCATGTGGATAAAATGACCAAAAATACATGAAAAAGATCAGAAGTTGGAGCAGCTTTGTCCATAGTTCAAGCATCAGAAAGGACAAAAGTAAGAAAACGTGTGGAAATGTGTTCAGAATCCAACGTGATGTCATCAGTGATGTCACCTGCTGGCGAACAGAGCCCTACATCTTTGGCAGTTTTCACCGTTCACCATCAGCTGGGGTCTTCAGCATGTTTTAGCAGATCTGACGCTGTTCTGTGGATGTTATCGGTACAGCTAGAGCTACCTGAGACCTCATGAGCCTTCGGTACCTCTTTGGGTTCACTTCGTTGCCGCGGTCCAGCTTGTGTTTGATCATCTTGTAGCGACCGACCTTCAGCGACGGACGGGTGATGTACATCCCAGCCAGAGACACTCTGAGGACACAACACGCGTACAGTTGGACTGACGGACAAACACCATCTAAACTTTCCAGACTCTGGAGGTTTGAGCAGCTGTACCGTCTCACCTGGTGCCGATATCATCGTCCTCGCCACCCCAGCCCCAGTAGTTGTTGGGAAAGCCGTTCATCTTGAGGTAGTGCAGCGGCGACAGAGCGGACACGCCTCCAAAGTACATCTTGTAGGGAAGCCTGGAGAGGATGAAGAGCAGAGAAAGTCAGTCTCCCACAGAGCGAGCTGCAGAAGAAGAGCCCACACAAACGTACTTGTAGCCGAACTTGTCCATGGCGATGGCCGCGTGCTTTGGGTTGGCGTCGCAGACGTACAGATTGCGATCGTCCTCAGGAATGAGGTCGACGTCGTGGAAGAAAAGGCAGTCCCAGTCCTCCTCCATCATGGCCTCCCGGAAGCCGACGTTCATCAGCTTGGCTCGGTTAAAGGTGTAGTTCCCATTCTGCGGAGCACACAGAGTCCGTGTTGGTGGAAAGCAAACGAGCTCCACTTCCTAATCTGGGACCAGTTCTTTGTGTTTTCACAGCCTTAAAAGCTCAGAAACACTTACATTTGGGGCTTTAAAAGGGACCAAATGCTTGGAAAAATGATCAAAGACTTCTGCTGTTTCAGAGCTGGAACCTGCAGACGGTTGAAGCCTAATCTGGGACCAGTTCTTTGTGTTTTCACAGCCTTAAAAGCTCAGAAACACTTACATTTGGGGCTATAAAAAGGGACCCAATGCTTGGAAAAATGATCAAAGACTTCTGCTGTTTCAGAGCTGGAACCTGCAGATGGTTGAAGCCTAATCTGGGACCAGTTCTTTGTGTTTTCACAGCCTTAAAAGCTCAGAAACACTTACATTTTGGGCTTTAAGGGGACCCAATGCTTGGAAAAATGATCAAAGACTTCTGCTGTTTCAGAGCTGGAACCTGCAGATGGTTGAAGCCTAATCTGGGACCAGTTCTTTGTGTTTTCACAGCCTTAAAAGCTCAGAAACACTTACATTTTGGGCTTTAAGGGGACCCAATGCTTGGAAAAATGATCAAAGACTTCTGCTGTTTCAGAGCTGGAACCTGCAGACGGTTGAAGCCTAATCTGGGACCAGTTCTTTGTGTTTTCACAGCTTTAAAAGCTCAGAAACACTTACAGTCGGGGCTTTAAAAAGGGACCCAATGCTTGGAAAAACGATCAAAGACTTCTGCTGTTTCAGAGCTGGAACCTGCAGACGGTTGAAGCCTAATCTGGACGTCTGTATCGTTTCATCTGCAGAGCTGAGGACTAAACACTGACATATCCGTGCATCTGGGTGAAATCTCGTGCACAAGTCTCACGTTAAATGGATTCAGAATAAGAACCGTTCTCCTTGGACTCAGGAGCTCTTAAAGGGTTAAACTGAAGTTATACACACAGCTCAGAACTTTTAAAGCGACACAAACCGCATGGAAAATACAGATAAAACTCTTCAGTGCATCATTTCAGGGCGTTTAAGTAAAGAAGAACCACAAACAGACGGATTAAATCAGACTTCTCGTCCTCTGACTCCACCAGAGGGCGCTCTGCATCCATCCCCAACTGAAACACAGTGGGGAGAATACGGCCTGCTGTCCTCCACTCATTACCTGCTTTAACTGCACCGCTTTGAACCAGGGAAACGTGCAGAGCTGTAGGCTGGGACGGGCCGCAGAACGACAGGCTGCAGGACGACGGGCCGCAGAACGACAGGCTGCAGGACGACGGGCCGCAGGACGACGGGCCGCAGGACGACGGGCCGCAGGACGACGGGCCGCAGGACGACGGGCTGCAGGACGACGGGCTGCAGGACGACGGGCTGCAGATCGTCGTCCTGCAGCCCGTCGTCCTGCAGAACGACAGGCTGCAGAACGACGGGCTGCAGGACGACGGGCTGCAGGACGACGGGCTGCAGCTCGGTGAGAAGGCAACGGTTGGCATAATTATTAGAGAACGGAAGAAAGTCAATCTGACTGTTAATCTCCAGAGTTTAGGGGTGGAAACGTCATGCTTTGGGGGTCTTTGGGGGTCTTTTTCTGCAAAGGGGACAGGATGGAAGGAGCCATGCGACCTCCTTCCCTCAGTAAGAGCACTGAAGATGGGTTGTGGACGGGTCTTCCAGCAGGAGAGCGACCCAAAACAAAGCCAGGGAAACCAAGGAGTGGCTCCTTAAGAAGCATCTCAAGCTCCTGGAGTGACCTGAACCCAATAGAACAGGGAACTCCGGTCCTGGAGGGCCGCTGTCCTGCAGGTTTTAGATGTTTCCAACACACCTGAATCAGATCAATGCATCATCAGCAGGCTGCTGCAGAACCTAAAAATCTTTTGAAGGGATCCATTTCGTCTGAATCAGGTGCGTTGAAGCAGGGAAACGTCTAAAACCTGCAGGACAGCGGCCCTCCAGGACCGGAGTTTGACACATGTGGGCCAAACCTGGTCGGGCACCACAGGAAACATCTGACCTCTGCAAAAAAAATGCTTTCTGTGCCAAACATCAAGTTCAAAGTCTTATTTTATGCATTAAAATGCTGATTAACCATTTAATGTGGTTTTAGATTCCGTCTCTCACAGTTGAAGTGAGACTGATTAAAATCACAGACCCCCCCCCATACGTGGGGAACCGGTGCATCAGATACTTCTTTCCCCTCCGGGTTTCACCTGGTGGATGATGTATATCCCGTAGCTGAGCTGCTGCCGCTGCAGGAACGGATGCAGGTAGTAGAGCAGGAACTTGAGGTGGTGCTCTCGGTGTCTGTGGGGGATGATGATGGCCGTCCTGTGCCTCGCCAAGCAGTCGGGCGGCCTGTAGCGTCCTCCACGAACCACCAGCGGGTTTTTCCTCTGGACCTCGGCCAGAGTGAGCCCCGAAGGGAAGCTGACATGGATCGGCCCCCCTGTGAACACACATTAAAGCCGGTTGTCAGTACCAGCAGGAATCAGCGCGGTTAATGGAGCAGATGCACGCGAGAGCACGCCATTTAATGCAGCTCCGAGGTTTAGGACGCAAAGAGCAGTCAAATGTACAAAAAAAACAAGGTTTTGGGGGAAAAGAACCTGCTTTACAAAGCTCAGGGGAAGGTTTGTTCAGCTCCAGGAGCTCAAACTGTTCAAAAGTTCACTTTGTCAACACAGTTCCTGGAGAAAGGCCAGTTCCAGTTCTACTGTTTCACCTTCAGCTGTGGTCACACCTCAGAGATTAAGGAAATCAAACATGACCTTTGACACGAGGCGCAGAAAAGCTTTGTTGTTTCAGCATTAAACAGGATTATTCTGTCAGGTGAAATGTAACAAGGAAAAGATTAATGGATGTCACACGGTTCACTTTCTACAGATATTTTCCTTGATGATGCAGCAGATGAAGGCTGACTGACAGCTCTGAGGAAGCAGCTTTAAAGTGAATCTCTGGTCTGAGCTCCTTCATTCTCCAACACAGCCTGAACCCTCTGAGACCAGCTTTCTGTCATTTCTTTAAGGAGTCTTCAGGAATAGTTCTCCAGGCTTCTTGAAGGACATCCCAAAGCTCTTCTTTGGATGTGGGCTGCCTTTTGTTCCGTTCTCTGTCAGATGATCCCACACTGCTTCAATAATGTTGAGGTCCGGGCTCTGGGGAGGATTCATCCCTCCATAAGACCTGTTGCCACTGATTTTCAGTCCACTTCTTGTGTCATTTGGCACAGCTCAGCCTTTTCTCCCTGTTTCCCTTCCTTAAGAACGGCTTCTTGACAGCCACCCTTCCATGGAGACCATTTCTGATGAGGCTTGGGCCAACAGTAGATGGATCAGCTGAAGGTCCAGATGCATCTCTCAGGTCCTGTCAGGTCACAGCTGGATTTTTTCCTCTTTCTTAAGGACATCACTTTCAGATCCTGTTCATCTGCTGGAGATAGTTTTTTAGGCCTGACACTTCTTCTTTTGTCCTCCACTTGTCCAGTTTCCTCAAATGTTTTAAGGACACACTGCACACCATGCTGAGATATGCCAAGTTTTCAGCTAATAGCTCTTTGGGAATCACCTTGTTGCTGCAGAAATCCTATTTTCTGTCTGTCAAACTGTGTTTTCTTTGCTGTTTTTCATAGATGCAGCTAAAGAAATGGGGACAAATGATGTGTCTTTGTGACAAAGTGCCTAAAGATCCAGTTTAAAATGGCTTCTTTGCTAAGTTGTCTGTTCTGTGTCGACACAACACTGGTTCATCCCTTGAGTTAGGAGCCTTTTTTCTGCCTGAAGGGTTCAAAGGTCAGAGTTAAGTGGCTGAACAAAGAAAAAACACTGAAAATGAGGGGAAAAAAGCAGAAAATGTCCAAAGAAAAAGCTGCAGAACTGTTGATCAGGACACTTTAAACTAAAGGTTAAAGAAAGTCCTAAAGAAATGAGGGCTGTTTTTCATAGATGCAACTAAAGAAATGGGAACAAACGATGCGTTTGAGGTCATCAGGAAAGATAAAGGATCAGGAGTTTTGGAGGAGCCATGTGACACTTTAACAGACCCATTTATATAAGAGGCTGAAATGCAACAAAAAGAGGAACTCTGCCTCTTCCAGAGTCAGTAATCATTCCTCACTAATCGGGTTAAAGTACAGACGACCTGAGTCAGAACAACAGTACGGTTCATGCTGCTCTGGTTTGATCAGTTTCATTGTTACTCCGAGCAGTCAGACAGTGAAACAATGACTCGTTTGATGAGAAACAAACCAAAAACCAACACTCTTATCATAAATAAATACCAGCAGCTCGGGAATGGCCACAAACAGAAATGAATTACAGGCGGGTCGAGGGTTCGGGTGGGACTGATGACTCATCAGCTGCCTGAAATGTAAACGAACCCCAGTGTGATGATGTCACCCAGCAAGTTAAACAGGATGCAGATCCCTATAGGTTAATCCAGGACGCCAGAGTCCTTCAAGGATGTTGAACAACAGCAAGAAGAAACGCCTTCTGCAAACAGAAGGTGGAAAACTGGCCCCGGAAACACGCCCAGCTGCAGAGGTTCTGACCCCTTCTCTTCATCCCAAACATCGGATAACTTATGTGAGATTATCATCCATCTGCAGAACCCGATAACCTCTGCGTGCATGAACAAAAACTCAAGCCCCGCCCCTTTAAATCACTTCCCAAACGTAGGTCACAGACGCAGGAAACGCTCACCGATTAAAGGGGAGGTCTTCGGGCAGTAAGGCACGTCGTCTCCGTGCGCTTTGGACAGGTGCGACAGGTTGGCGTAGACGTCCCCTCCGAGGACGCCGGGCGCCGTGCGGTTGCGGAGCGGCGGCGGCGCCGCGTCGGTCTTGCGGAAGATGCGGATGAAGTAGTTGACCCTCTTGTGGTATCCCTCCCGGGACAGCAGGGCCATGACCACCAGCTGGATGCCCAGGAACATGAACAGGTAGCGCCACTTGGACTGCAGCGCGATCATGGCGGCAGGTCTGTGTGGATGATTGTCGAGTTTAGAGAAGGCAGGTGTGGCTGATACAGCGAACCTGACCCGCTTACGTGGGAAAACACGCCGAATGTGACGGTTAAACGCGCTTTTAGGGGACCGGGGCGAAGCCTGGGGCCTCCTACGGGGCAAGATCAGTAAAAAACCAACAGATTCAACTCCAGAAAAGGCACTTTGGGCGGGCGGCTACTGAAAAAAGTCCACCCAGGAGAGGAGAAACTCAAATATTCAACAGCAGGAGAAACGTCTGCTTCTCAGTGCTTCGCTGCTGGTCAGCAGGAGGTCATCACGTGGTTTCACCCCTGCTGAATTCCACCGTCAGCCCTGCGCTGCTCATTCTCCTGCAGTCGGCTCCCCCTTCCTCCCTTTGTGAGCTTTATGCGGCCGTCTGCTCCCCCCCATGGTCTCTCCTGGGGGAGGCCTCCACAGCAACAACCGCCACCATGACAAAAGGGAGCATGTGCAGCTGTGTGGGCCCTATACTTCAGAGGATTACGCAGCTTCCACCCACTCGCTGCCTGGCTGGGAGTGGACCATGACCGGCGTGGGGGGGGTGGTCAGAGGGCCTGTGAGTCTGTGTGGGTGACTGTGTTTGGGGGAGGAGGAAAGAAAGATGATGAGTCCCTCTGTTATTGTCCCATAATGATGCAATCCACCGCTCTGACACACTTGGAGCAGCTCTCTGGGCTCACAGCCAGTGGCCGGACAGGAACTGGACCGGGACTCCAGCAGGGCTCTGAAACAACACAAAAGCAGAGGGGGGGGGTTACACTGACTGTCATTCTCTGGGTAAAACCACTGAAATCAGCTTTTTACGGCGTACAGTCCTTTCTCTCACAGCCACAATGAGCCACTGTGTGCAGCACCGGCCAAACTGACGGCTTGTGTTTGTTTTCAGACCAAACAGCAGAGCCTCGACCAATCAGAGCCGGCGTGGGCTCCGGAGCAGACGCCTCCCCGAGGAGAGGCCCGCTGCCAGCAGCAGGCGGCAGACGGGGAGCTAAACGCCACAGCGTGCATGAAACATCCCAACCGTGGAGCCCACAGAGTCCACGCCGCCGGCTGCAGACCTCGAATCGCCGCCACCCTGCTCTGCTGCCGCCGCTGAACGGCTCGACAACTTATTCTCAAACCAATTAGCGGTCGTTAAAGACGTCCGCCTTAAACCCGTAATCCTAATCCCACTGAAGGCCACCAGGCAAGTGGAGAGGCAGCGATTTAAAAACTTTAAAACTGACCCGCGGCGTCGGTTTTATCCCTAAAATTCTGATGGAAAACACGCCGAAGACGTCCCGAGCAGAATCCAAAACACCTGCTGGGATGTTTTTCCTTAAAAAGCTTCAAGAAAATCAGAGTTACGCACAACCATGGCGTTAAGTTCCCCACCAAGCCAACAGAAGCCTGTTAATAATACAAATAATACGGAGGACTCAAACCGCCATAATCCAAAGAAAATGGACAGATTACCACCAAAATAAAAAATAAAGCTAATTATTTTGAAACTGTTCATTTAAGCTTTAATATAACTATTTATGTACTTTCATCACACAATTTTAGCCATTTCTTTGATTAGAATATATTTCTTTGATGTCTCTCTTTGTTAATTTGAAACCCCGCCCCCTCATTTGCATAATGAGGCAGAAATGCATAAAATGTGTTTTCAGTTGCATCATAAAAGGAGACAGAAAAGAGGGGGGGGGGGGTGTTTACATCCTGGGAATAAATACATAAATATGAAATAAAACCAAATAAATACCAAACCTGAACATATCTTTGACTATAAACTGCCTCTGAATCAGTGCAGTGCATTATGGGATATATCTGAGTTAGTGCCCATTGATCCTCAGTCTCTCACATAAACATAAACTACACATTCAGGCCTTATAAAATGGAACTTCATGATGCTAAATGCACAGCGTGTCCTTTAAATGCATCCATTTCGGCATTAAAATGTGATGTTGGGCCGGATAATGGCCAGAAGTCCTGTGGGCTCCAATGAAATTAATTTAAGCTTTTAGTGCTGCAGCTTTAATGCCGTTAGCTCAGCTCGTTCTGAATAAATATCACAATAATGAGAGCAAATCATGCTTATGAGCAGTCTGGCGTGAGCGGCATCGGGGGGAAAGGAAGGCTGCCGTCACAGGAAGAAAGACAACCTGGTTTTTATGGATACCGGATGTTAGGGGCGATCATTTCGGTACATTCTGCTGGGAGGATGTGAAGCTGTTCTCTGAGGGGGTCGTGGATGATCATCCAGATGTGGGACTGCGAGCAGCTGGGAGACCGACCCGTCCAACTGTGCCCAGGCTCCATAATAACCTCATAGATTATGGATATGGTTTATAAAGATCGAGCTATAAAAACTCCGGTTAATCCGGCAGTATTTGAAAAAACAGATTAAGCACCGGGGCTTACGAGCCGCTTCAGGCTCTTTGCAGATTTTCTAGGACAGAAGATGGTGGATCATATCAATGCGTTGATGACTCCAGCCCTGTATAAACACCCCCCCCCTCCTCTCTGGCTATTCAAACCCTGCAGTCGCATTCATCTGGAATGAGACGTCTTTACAATGAAAGCCTGTGTACCTGAGCTGGTTTCCACAATGAGGGAAACAAAGCTGAGCCTCTGCAAACATATCTGCCGAATGTGAGCAGAAGAGACAAAGAAGAGAAGCTTTACGGTCGTAAGAGGTTTTAAAAGCAGTTTAAGAACTGCATCTGCAGAATTCTTGTCATGGATATCAGTGTTATCTTTAGACCTGAGCGCTTCAGGGAGGAACTGCCGAGCTAAACTTACTCCAGAGGGCATTTCCTTGGCTGCGAGTCCAACAGTGAGGAGCCTTGGAGTGATTTCTGACCAGGATCCGTCCTTTGAATCACATATAAAACACGTTTATCCTCTTTCACCTTCAAATTATTGTTAAAATCATCATCCCAGAGTTTCTAAAAGCAGAATGGGAGGCAGAGCCTTCAGTTATCAGGCCCCTAAAAGCAGAATGGGAGGCAGAGCCTTCAGTTATCAGGCCCCTAAAAGCAGAATGGGAGGCAGAGCCTTCAGTTATCAGGCCCCTAAAAGCAGAATGGGAGGCAGAGCCTTCAGTTATCAGGCCCCTAAAAGCAGAATGGGAGGCAGAGCCTTCAGTTATCAGGCCCCTAAAAGCAGAATGGGAGGCAGAGCCTTCAGTTATCAGGCCCCTAAAAGCAGAATGGGAGGCAGAGCCTTCAGTTATCAGGCCCCTAAAAGCAGAATGGGAGGCAGAGCCTTCAGTTATCAGGCCCCTAAAAGCAGAATGGGAGGCAGAGCCTTCAGTTATCAGGCCCCTAAAAGCAGAATGGGAGGCAGAGCCTTCAGTTATCAGGCCCCTAAAAGCAGAATGGGAGGCAGAGCCTTCAGTTATCAGGCCCCTAAAAGCAGAATGGGAGGCAGAGCCTTCGGTTATCAGGCCCCTAAAAGCAGAATGGGAGGCAGAGCCTTCAGTTATCAGGCCCCTCTCTGTGGAACCAGCTGCCAGTTTGGCTTCAGGAAGCAGACACCCTCTCTACCTTTAAGATCAGGCTGAAACTTTCCTTTCTGATAAAGCTTATAGTTAGGGATGGCTCAGGGGAGCCTGAAACATCCCATAGTTCTGCTGCTATAGGCCCAGACCGCTGGGGGAGCTCCCATGATGCACCTCTCCTCCCTCTGACATCATTGCTGTCATTAACTTGTGTTTCTCTCTCTCAGCAGGTATCTCTGGCCTGGTGTTACGCTGCTTGTTGTCCCCTCTTTCCTGTCCTCTCAGCCCCAGCTGGTCCAGGCAGATGGACCCTTCCTGGTTCTGGTTCTGATGGAGGTTTCTTCCTGTTAAAAGGGAGTTTTTTCTCTCCACAGTCGCCTCGTGCAGCTCAGGACGGGGATTGGATCAGAGAGAAGTTTCGGTTCAATCTGTTGGTTTCCTCGGCTGCTTTCTGGACTAATTTGGAACTGAATTAATTAGATTAGATCATGATTGTATTACAGTGAATTTGATTGTAATTGGCTTTAATTTGACTGCATCTATGAAGTGCTTTGAGGCGATTATTATAAATAAAACTGAACTGAACCGACAGTCGGGTTAAAACATCTGCTTTTGACTTACATTTATAATTAAAAACCTTCATGTTCGGCATGACATAATGCAGTAAAACGCACAACGAGAGCCTTTTCCCATCTCCACCCTCGGCTCATTTTTACTTCGCTGTGCTTTAAATAGTAACAGCACACAACAGCTGATAAATGGGACATTTTCACCTCCGCCTGCGGGGCATTAATATTACATATAAGCTGCGTCCACATTTGAAGGGGGTTAGAAGAGGATAAGACATGAAGGGGGAGGGGATAAGGAGTGTTTAGATAAACATGGAGGGACAGCTTGCAGTTCAACACC
The DNA here is from genome assembly GCF_036924035.1 of Leuresthes tenuis. Classification (NCBI taxonomy): domain Eukaryota; kingdom Metazoa; phylum Chordata; class Actinopteri; order Atheriniformes; family Atherinopsidae; genus Leuresthes; species Leuresthes tenuis. Next base: position 2,035,807 of record NW_027325364.1, read on the forward strand.
CTGAAGGGACGGCACACAATCGTGCACAGCCACAGATAAAACCTCAGTCCAAGCCTCTTTCAACTTTAACGGCCTTTCCTTTCACTGCTTCTCCAATTCTAGTTGGAGGAGGAGTGAAAACAAACCTCTTCTCCTGCCTGAACCAGAAGTCTTCGGCAGCGTTTCAACACAAGGAGCCAGAAATTCCAGACACAGCTGGTTCACATCAAAACAAAGCTCCCACTTCAGCTCGAAGCTTCTTCACTGTGGAAAACAGGCAGAGACGGCATTCAAAGCAGCATCTGTGCTGCAGGAAGACGGGCAAACAAAAGATGGAGGCCTCAGAACCACGAGTCCGAGCCAGACATAAAGAGGTTCTGAACACTTATCCCGTCAAAGTGGTACAGACCGATTCTGCAGGGGACCGGAGTCCCTTTTTACGAGCTCTCCAGTCCCTGAATAACAGTCAGAGCTGGGTTCTGGTTTACGGTGCATGGTGGACTCCACCAGGGCCGCCCCTCATCTCCGGGCCCGTTTGTGGTTTTCAGGGACAGAATCTGTGGTTCTGTTGGCTTCTTCGGGGCGAGCCTCAGGGTCACAGCTCTGCTCTATGCAGATGATGTGGTTCTGTTGGCTTCTTCGGGGCGAGCCTCAGGGTCACAGCTCTGCTTTCTGCAGATGATGTGGTTCTGTTGGCTTCTTCAGGTCGAGCCTCAGGGTCACAGCTCTGCTTTCTGCAGATGATGTGGTTCTGTTGGCTTCTTCAGGTCGAGCCTCAGGGTCACAGCTCTGCTCTATGCAGATGATGTGGTTCTGTTGGCTTCTTCAGGTCGAGCCTCAGGGTCACAGCTCTGCTTTCTGCAGATGATGTGGTTCTGTTGGCTTCTTCGGGGCGAGCCTCAGGGTCACAGCTCTGCTCTCTGCAGATGATGTGGTTCTGTTGGCTTCTTCGGGCCGAGCCTCAGGGTCACATCTCTGCAGATGATGTGGTTCTGTTGGCTTCTTCGGGGCGAGCCTCAGGGTCACAGCTCTGCTTTCTGCAGATGATGTGGTTCTGTTGGCTTCTTCGGGTCGAGCCTCAGGGTCACAGCTCTGCTTTCTGCAGATGATGTGGTTCTGTTGGCTTCTTCGGGCCGTGACCTTCAGCAGCCGGGGGACGCTGGAAGGAGGAGCTTCCAGTTTACTGCTCCATCTTTCTTCCAACCTATGCTCACAGTTCTGGGAACTGGTTCCGATGCCTCCTGGTCACCTCACTTTGGAGGTTTTCAGGCACATCCAACAGTGAAGAGGCACCGGGGCAGAACCAGAACTCACTGGAGGGATTATATATCCCATCTGGCCTGGGAACACCTCGGGATGTCAGGGTTTCCCTGCTGGACCTGATGGTTCTGCGACCCGACCTCAGCTAAGAGGAAGATGATGGATGGACATCACTAACTAAAGAAATGATATAAAAACACTTTCATCCTCTTGGTTTTTCTCCTGCTGTGTTTTTCCATAGATTAAAGGTTAAAATAACACCCGACAAAGAGCTCTTTCCATTTTCCTCTTGTGGATGTCCACCACAGCAGTTGTTTTTTCCTGCTGGAGCTTTGTTTCCCGTTATAATTACGACTTCTTCTACTGAATTACAACAACAATGTGGTCTGTAAGGTCACCCACAGCCGAGTTTATTTCCCCTCATGCGGGTCAAGTTTTCTACAAACCGAGTTTGTGCCTTTAACTCTGACTCTGGAAAATAAAATCCCCACACTGATGGCCTGTATCTGCAGGCCTTCCTCTCTGGACGCCGACATGTTTGCCCATCCTGAGATACGAGCACCAACTTCCTGCTGCTGTACTTTCCCAGAGACGGCCGAGGCGATGCCTCCGACTTATCGTACATCAGAACAGGTCAAATCTTCTTCTGAGATCTGAACTTTGTCCTGAAAAACTCAGACAGGAAGCCACGAGTGCCATCGCTCGCTAGCGGTCCACAGCGTTAAAAACTAAACGCTGGATCTACAGGAACAGAGCGTGGAAACAAAAACCAAAGCCTGGCACAGCGAAGGGAGAAGAGCTCGTCCTCCATCTGAAACACTGTGGATTCAGGGCGAGAGTGATGTTCACCAGGAACAGATGATCTGCAGAGTTACTGAAGCGTCTGAAAACAAACTGCGTGAAGGCCAAGACAAACACAGGTAGAACAGGTCAAATCTCATTTGCATAATGAGGTCTGCCTCATAATTTTTGCCATTTCTTTGATGTCTCTTTGTTAATTGGAAACCCCGCCCCCTCATTTGCATAATGAGACAGAAATGCATTAAATGTGTTTTCAGTTGCATCATAAAAGGAGACAGAAAAGGGGGGGGGGGGTGTACATCATGGGAATAAATACATAAATATGAAATAAAACAAAGTAAAACCAAATAAATACCAAACCTGAAAATATCTTTGACTATAAACTGCCTCTGAATCAGTGCAGTGCATTATGGGATATATCTGAGTTAGTGCCCATTGATCCTCAGTCTCTCACATAAACATAAACTATACATTCGAGCCTTATAAAATGGAACTTTAGGATGCTAAATGCACAGCGTGTCCTTTAAATGCATCCATTTCGGCATTAAAGCCGAGCTATAAAACCTTCTGTGATCTGAACTTTGTCCTGAAAAACTCTGAATGCAACCAAAGTGGAATTCAGCCCAGATTCATTCCCATCTTTGTTTCTTTGATGATTAAAACAGTTTCCCTGTAGGAAATAAATGAGGAAATAGTGAATTCTCACAACACTTCTTGTTCTGTCACCGTGAAACCACACAACCCCGATGAAAAGCTTTTCTAACGTTTCTAAAACCGGTGATGAGTAATCAGCATTTATAGAGTATTTCAGCTGGGCAGAACTTAAGAATACTGTTGGTGATAAGATAATGAAACTTACTGAAAAGCTGCTGCCAGGCCATTAATCCAGCTGTTAGAGCCATGCAGCGGCATCTGTTAAATACAGACTTTAACTTAAGCTCTTCTTCTTTTCTCTCAGTGGTCCGAGCCCAGAATAAATTGGTCGTATGTTTGCTGGGGAGAAGCCTGCAGGGTGGGTCATATCGGCAGAGGCTGCTGGTGTCCAGAGTTCAAACCGAACAAATGAAGCAGCTTTGATCTTATTGTTGTACAAATTAGATGTAAAAACCTTTAAATGATTGAACATATAAGTATAGCGTGTGTTAGCTTCGCGGTAGAAGCTCTGAGCCATCATAGAACAGCATTAGGAGAGTAATTCAACAAAAAAAAAACCCAGAACCAGACAGTTTGGTTCATCTTGACCTCATAAGATCTGAGCCACATTCAGGATCCGGCTGCCTGCTTTCGGCCTCAGAGCAGAGCTGATGCACGTCCCTGGAGGGCTAACCTTGGCTGCAGTGTGTTTTCTCGCTGGCAGCAGCATCTAAAAGCCTCCCTGGTTACCGGTCTCTGCAGAAATGGATGTTAGCATCAACAAAAGGGCTCATTCCAGTAAACCTCTCACTCAGTACCGCAGCACTTACAGGAATTAATGGCCAAATGTTAAAATATCCTCATTCTTTAAAAATTAAAAAGTACATACCAAGATGACATTAAACAGAAACAGCCTGGAGCAGTAAAGGCTGACGGATCGGGGTCGTTCAGCTGGTTTAGCACCTCAGGAGCGTTTATGGTACACAAAGAATGCAACTAAGATCTTCTTTTTACGAGCAAGCGTTCCCCTTTAAAACAACTTGAAGTGGAAACGTCATTCTTATTCCATGGAGGCGAGCGGGTTCTTCCCATCAAGCACAAACCCAGCAACACCAGGAAATGAAAATAATGTGTCAACATGTCCTGAGGTGCTGGCATAACAACGCGTCTCCGAGGCTGTTCCCCCCGAGACTCTGCTGGGACACACGAGGAAGAAAAAACACATCAATCTCCTGCCTTAACCTCTCATTTACATGCATTTGGCTGCTAATGCAGTTTCCACCTCCAGCTGAGCAGGTGAGGTCCCTTATTCAATGACAGAAACGTGCTCCAGCAACCATGGAGATGAAGAAACCGCCGCAGGGACAACCGACCGACAACTTCCCACGCTAAGAAACATCTATCGTGCTAAGCTAACTGGCTTTTACAGTACTTTCTCTGGTCTTTGCTTTGAAATGCTTGATTTTTTTCTGATTTTTCTCCATCAAACCAACCGTTCATGCTCCAAAGTTCCATCTTTCAGAGAAAAAACGGCTCTCTTTCACATATTTTTCCATTTATTTTGTCAGGAACTGAAAATCAGCCCATTAAGGCTACGTGTTAAAGCATTTCCAGGCTGTCGCTCTGCTCTAATAAAATCCTGATTTTATAACCACAGCCTCCTCTGACAGAACCACCATTAAAGCAGCTTAAAGACAGCGTCTGAGCGGTGATTTCAGCTGAATTACATGGACCAGGATCTCCCACAGAGGAGGTTAGAGGCAGCAGGAGGTCTGGAAGGTTTTCTCTCACAGTCCACAACATCAGAGACTTCAAATAACTCCATTTTGCTCCTATTCATGTAAACGAGGACAGCGATCCAGCTAAATGGCCACTGAGCTCTGACTCTGTAAAGTCCCCACACTGATGTCTCTGGACGCCTACGTCTTTGGCCATCCTGAGATACGAGCACCAACTTCCTGCTGCTGTACTTTCCCAGAGACGGCCGAGGCGATGCCTCCGACTTATCGTTCATCAGAACAGGTCAAATCTTCTTCTGAGATCTGAACTTTGTCCTGAAAAACTCAGACAGGAAGCCACGAGTGCCTGAAACACTTTGGATTCAGGGCGAGTGATGCTAACCAGGAACAGATCATCTGCAGAGTTACTGAAGCGTCTGAAAACAAACTGCATGAAGGCCAAGACAAACAGTCCAATGGTTGTCGACCTGCACCGTTTTCTACAGGTTTGACTCTTTCAAACACAAAGTGGAAGAGAAAGCAGGGCCCTGTCGGGTTATCCTGCCAGAACATTTCTATTCTCAGGGATGCTCTGAATGGGGATCATCGTGTACATCGGCAGGAATGTGGCCCAACAAGGAAGAAAAAGGGCTGTTTTTACACTAAAATGTATAAAATAAATTCAACCGCCGATAAACTGACTCTTTAGAGTCTGCTAAAAGCCATCGGACTGGAAAAAATGTTCCGACTCTGGACTCTTTGGACTGTTTTTAAGACAGAGGTTAGTGTTTTTATTGCGATGGGCTGTGATTTTTGCCTTCACACTCAAGCTAAAGTAAGTAGTACATTCGTATTTTCATCCAGTACGCTGAGTCTAAATGCCAAAGTACGCATTCTCCACCATCTAATTACAGAAAACATCAATTTCTGCTGCGGTGGAACAAAAACGCTTCATACGTCCACCAACTTCCACCTGCAGGTCAAAGTTCAGTGATGCCAGCACTTCCCTTTACAGCCTTTAGACCAACAACAGAGATATAAAACATAGGAAAAGATGTGATCTTTGAACCGATCTTTGTGTTATCGCTACACATGAATACACAAAATGAACCAACAATGAAAACAGTTTAAGGTTAAACAGGTGTCTGGTTGATATAATCTCACTGTAGCCACTTCCTCTGATGTGGTTTAAGGTCATTAACTGAGTCGCCATTGTGGTTTTACCTTCTAGTACTCGAAAGACACAACGTCATACAGACTTATGTGACTTTAAAGTCTGGTTAAAGCAAAAATAAGCCACAGAAATTCAAAATTGATGATCAAAACTATAAATAAATGGCCAAATATATTAAATTAGGCTTCAAAACGGCAAAAGAATGAGCAATGAGCTCTGCTCTGACACACTGAAGATCTCAGCCCTGTTCAATTAGAAAACACTGGGGTGCCAGTTAGCTCGGTGGATTAAGCTCGTCCACGCAGCCGTCGCCGGTTCGATTCCCAGCCCGGGCCCTTTCCTGCATGTTGTTGCCTTCTCTCTCACTCTCTGCCCTATTTCCTGTGAAGCAACTTTTCAATAAAGGCCACTAGTGCCAAAAAATCCTTTAGCATCGATACATACAAAAAAAATAATACAGATTCTGTTTTATTAAAGGTAATGTGTGGTGTGCCACAGGGTTCCATATTCGGACCAATGGAAAATGAACTACTTATTGTTAAAAAAAAGGGTCGCAGAAAATCCAAAATAAACTCAAACGTGTGCTTCCAACTCCTGTTTTTTTTTTTTTAAGACATTGAAGATTTATGTTGTAATCATTCCACCCTTGAAAAACTGTTTGAATAAATAATTAAAAGCCAAAGTTAATGACACTCCCGCCCATGTAAACACCGAGCTGTGGTTTCACCCTTTTGGTTTATCATTTGATTTATTTTGATATAAATTATCAAAATATTAAAGCTGCTAGAGCCAGATCCAAGTTGTTTCTAACTAAGAAGTGGTTTGATTTTCCACAGCCAGAGAGCCATGTCAATATGTCCATTTAAATGTTTATTCCAACTCATTCTGGTCCTCCAGGGGGTGGAAAACAGTGTGGGTTGGCAGTTATTTTGTCCCGCTGTGTTATCCTAAAGTCTTGGACATACATTGTGTTGTATGAGCCGAGCGGTCAGGGACAAAATAGGAACATCGATCGTTTAGTGACATACAGGCTATGAATACTTAATGTCTAAGAGCAAAGCCAATTATAACAACGTAAATGGCCGCCATTCCTGGTTCTGATGGAGGTTTCTTCCTGTTAAAAGGCAGTTGTTTCCTCCCACAGTCACCTCTGCACCTCAGGGCTGGTGACTGCCGATAAATGTCCTTCTAAAAATGACTTTTTACTTTAAAGAAAGACAAGTTGGCACGATGTCCTGCTTGGTTTTAGCTAGTGTGACCTACATTCATATTCTGCGTTTTTAATTCCTCTGATATTAAGCCAAAGCTGGGCAGAAAGCGGCTCAAAATCACGGTCCGTCCTCATGTGGGAAATAAACGAGCAGTTCTTGAGTGTGGACCCGGTCAATAGTGAAGTTCAGAGGGGGAAGGGGCCACCCTTTGGGGCCTTTTGTTCTGCTTTACGTGGATCCAAGAGACGGCGAGACCTGCTTCAACTGGAATTTAAGCCATTCAGCTGAGGAAGAGGAGCACGAAATGGCGAAATCAAACAGTACTTTTAACATTTACTGCGGCGATGACGGAGGCCAAATTTCCCGATTTGCTTAACAGAAGTTATAAACCAGTAAACCCAGTTTCCCACCAGCCCCAGCTGTCATCAAACCCATTATGAACGTCTTCTTTGTTCCCTTCCTGCCGTTTTTAGGGTGATCGCTCGAGGGGGAAACTTTCTAAAAGTTGCACAAACGCTTGAGGAAGAAACGCAAACAGAGTTTAACGTCAATCAAAAGAAAAAACGGGTCAACGGGGCTCGGATAACTTATCTAGACAATACACTGGGTAATAAACCCGTTTAACCCATTTTCCCATTGATTAGGTCATCGTGAAGGATAACTCGTTAGTTAATGTCGCAGTTTTTCCGTAGCGGGTTTCACTTTGCGCCAACACAGCCAACAAGCTCCCGCTAAATACACTGATAAAGCCGGACAGTTTAAAGACATAATCCCTTTAAAAAGCGGCACATGAAACCGTTCCCAGCCCAACTGATCCTTCCCAGATGTGAGGGGAAGGCGAGGACAGTCGAGTCGAGCCGAGCTAACCGCTGCGGGGTTCGTTAGCTGATTAGCTTGCTAACGCACGCGACCACACGGAGCCGTTGGTTACTGTTGGTCAGAGATGCGGTTCGCCGTTTAAAATCTTACCGGCCGGGGTGTGCTGAAGCCGGGGTGAGGTGTCTGTCGGTAGTCGGTATTCTCCGTCGCCGCTGCGGTCCTCAGCCGTGTTTCCGCTGTGTTTTGAAGTTGCTGCTGTGTGGAGGAGGTCCGTCTCATAAAGGGCAGACATACGGATATGTCCCCTCCCCTTCACTTCACTTCATCTCACTTGAGTTCACTTACTTTGGGCCCCACACCTCCCACAGCCCGCGAGAGGAAAAACACTCAAAACTGTCAACATTGACGTTGATCATGGCCATCATGGCTGTGGATCAGGTTACAGCAACTCTGGGCAATATCAGGCCTGTCTTTACACAACACAGAGACAGTCTAAAACCAGCCCTGAGTTCCTTATTTTTCATCCAAGGAGACAAATTTTCTTAAATGTTTTAAAGTGGTTTTGAGTAACAGCTCTCCAGGCTTTCTGGTGGTTTTATTCGGACAATAGTTCAATTCAGTTTTATTTATAGAGCAATAAATTACAACAAATGTCATCTCAAGGCACTTAAATAATACAGTCCAATTTAAGCCAATTGGAATTCAGTTTATTGTAATCATAATCCAATGAAATCCAATTAATTAATTTCAAAATAATCCAATTTATTCATATAGAGCCAATTCAAAAAATAATATCCTAGCTAAGGAAACCAACAGATTGCACCGAAACTTGTCTTCAGTCCAATCTCCCGTCCTGAGCCTGAGGGACTGTGGAAAGGAACGACTCCCTTTAACAGGAAGAAACCTCTGGCAGAACCAGAACCAGGAAGGGTGGCCATCCGCCTCGACCAGCTGGGGTTTGAGAAGACAGAAATCAAAACAGGTCAAAACAGACAAAATGCAAAAATGACCAACGTGGGAAGGGTTCATTTCTGGTTACTGCTGTTAAATCTTTCCCAGTTAATCACTTACATCAGAGCAGTTTTTCACTGGATTAAAATTCTCTGCAGTTTTATGTTAAAATATGCAAATGTGGCCTTATTTTTTGATGCAGTCTGTTGGTTTGCTTTGAACTGGCTCGGTATGTAACAGATTCATTTAGAATTTAATTAAGTTGCAATGAATTAGATCGTAACCGGCTTGAACTGGACTGTATCTTTGAAGTGCCTTGAGATGACATTTGCTGTGATTTGGTGCCTTATAAATAAAACTGAATCCAGTTAAATTCATTCAAATATACAGCAGAGAAAGTCCCCTGAAGTTCACCTGGTGTTTTCACATGGCTGTGCACTGGTATCCTGTCTTTGTGTTGCACTTGTAAACATCTCATTTGCTTTCAGAAACCCGGATAATGTCTAGTCTTGGTGGAGACGGCAGGACGCTGTGCCGTGTAAACGTCTTGTTTACCTCCAGAACGTTCTCTGCTGGTAAAGACATTCGAGGCTGAGACGATGAGAAGTTAAAAACAAGCCAGATAGAAGATATTTGGGGCACTTTGGGCACTTATTTTCTTCTAAATTCAGACACGACTGAGGTTGTTGTATTTAGTCATTTTGTTACCCTGGATGGCATCAGCTTGGCCTCTCCAGTACTACTATAACTAACTTTTGGGTTATTTTTTACCAGGATCCGTACTCTCTCGCAGCAAAAAGTTCTAAAAGCAGAATGGGAGGCAGAGCCTTCAGTTATCAGGCCCCTAAAAGCAGAATGGGAGGCAGAGCCTTCAGTTATCAGGCCCCTAAAAGCAGCATGGGAGGCAGAGCCTTCAGTTATCAGGCCCCTAAAAGCAGAATGGGAGGCAGAGCCTTCAGTTATCAGGCCCCTAAAAGCAGAATGGGAGGCAGAGCCTTCAGTTATCAGGCCCCTAATAGCAGAATGGGAGGCAGAGCCTTCAGTTATCAGGCCCCTAAAAGCAGAATGGGAGGCAGAGCCTTCAGTTATCAGGCCCCTAAAAGCAGCATGGGAGGCAGAGCCTTCAGTTATCAGGCCCCTAAAAGCAGAATGGGAGGCAGAGCCTTCAGTTATCAGGCCCCTAAAAGCAGAATGGGAGGCAGAGCCTTCAGTTATCAGGCCCCTAAAAGCAGAATGGGAGGCAGAGCCTTCAGTTATCAGGCCCCTAAAAGCAGAATGGGAGGCAGAGCCTTCAGTTATCAGGCCCCAAAAAGCAGAATGGGAGGCAGAGCCTTCAGTTATCAGGCCCCTAATAGCAGAATGGGAGGCAGAGCCTTCAGTTATCAGGCCCCAAAAAGCAGAATGGGAGGCAGAGCCTTCAGTTATCAGGCCCCTAAAAGCAGAATGGGAGGCAGAGCCTTCAGTTATCAGGCCCCTAAAAGCAGAATGGGAGGCAGAGCCTTCAGTTATCAGGCCCCTAAAAGCAGAATGGGAGGCAGAGCCTTCAGTTATCAGGCCCCTAAAAGCAGAATGGAGGCAGAGCCTTCAGTTATCAGGCCCCTAAAAGCAGCATGGGAGGCAGAGCCTTCAGTTATCAGGCCCCTAAAAGCAGAATGGGAGGCAGAGCCTTCAGTTATCAGGCCCCTAAAAGCAGAATGGGAGGCAGAGCCTTCAGTTATCAGGCCCCTAAAAGCAGAATGGGAGGCAGAGCCTTCAGTTATCAGGCCCCTAAAAGCAGAATGGGAGGCAGAGCCTTCAGTTATCAGGCCCCAAAAAGCAGAATGGGAGGCAGAGCCTTCAGTTATCAGGCCCCTAATAGCAGAATGGGAGGCAGAGCCTTCAGTTATCAGGCCCCAAAAAGCAGAATGGGAGGCAGAGCCTTCAGTTATCAGGCCCCTAAAAGCAGAATGGGAGGCAGAGCCTTCAGTTATCAGGCCCCTAATAGCAGAATGGGAGGCAGAGCCTTCAGTTATCAGGCCCCTAAAAGCAGAATGGGAGGCAGAGCCTTCAGTTATCAGGCCCCTAAAAGCAGAATGGGAGGCAGAGCCTTCAGTTATCAGGCCCCTAAAAGAAGAATGGGAGGCAGAGCCTTCAGTTATCAGGCCCCTAAAAGCAGAATGGGAGGCAGAGCCTTCAGTTATCAGGCCCCTAAAAGCAGAATGGGAGGCAGAGCCTTCAGTTATCAGGCCCCTAAAAGCAGAATGGGAGGCAGAGCCTTCAGTTATCAGGCCCCAAAAAGCAGAATGGGAGGCAGAGCCTTCAGTTATCAGGCCCCTAATAGCAGAATGGGAGGCAGAGCCTTCAGTTATCAGGCCCCAAAAAGCAGAATGGGAGGCAGAGCCTTCAGTTATCAGGCCCCTAAAAGCAGAATGGGAGGCAGAGCCTTCAGTTATCAGGCCCCTAATAGCAGAATGGGAGGCAGAGCCTTCAGTTATCAGGCCCCTAAAAGCAGAATGGGAGGCAGAGCCTTCAGTTATCAGGCCCCTAAAAGCAGAATGGGAGGCAGAGCCTTCAGTTATCAGGCCCCTAAAAGCAGAATGGGAGGCAGAGCCTTCAGTTATCAGGCCCCTAAAAGCAGAATGGGAGGCAGAGCCTTCAGTTATCAGGCCCCTAAAAGCAGAATGGGAGGCAGAGCCTTCAGTTATCAGGCCCCTAAAAGCAGAATGGGAGGCAGAGCCTTCAGTTATCAGGCCCCTAAAAGAAGAATGGGAGGCAGAGCCTTCAGTTATCAGGCCCCTAAAAGCAGAATGGGAGGCAGAGCCTTCAGTTATCAGGCCCCTAAAAGCAGAATGGGAGGCAGAGCCTTCAGTTATCAGGCCCCTAAAAGCAGAATGGGAGGCAGAGCCTTCAGTTATCAGGCCCCAAAAAGCAGAATGGGAGGCAGAGCCTTCAGTTATCAGGCCCCTAATAGCAGAATGGGAGGCAGAGCCTTCAGTTATCAGGCCCCAAAAAGCAGAATGGGAGGCAGAGCCTTCAGTTATCAGGCCCCTAAAAGCAGAATGGGAGGCAGAGCCTTCAGTTATCAGGCCCCTAATAGCAGAATGGGAGGCAGAGCCTTCAGTTATCAGGCCCCTAAAAGCAGAATGGGAGGCAGAGCCTTCAGTTATCAGGCCCCTAAAAGCAGAATGGGAGGCAGAGCCTTCAGTTATCAGGCCCCTAAAAGCAGAATGGGAGGCAGAGCCTTCAGTTATCAGGCCCCTAAAAGCAGAATGGGAGGCAGAGCCTTCAGTTATCAGGCCCCTAAAAGCAGAATGGGAGGCAGAGCCTTCAGTTATCAGGCCCCTCTCTGTGGAACCAGCTGCCAGTTTGGCTTCAGGAAGCAGACACCCTCTCTACCTCTAAGATCAGGCTGAAACTTTCCTTTCTGATGAAGCTTATAGTTAGGGATGGCTCAGGTGAGCCTGAAGGAGCGTCTCTGCAGCCCAGATGTTGAACTGCTGGCTGTGAGTTTCTGTCTCAGTTCACCTGAGTTACCTGCTGACGCTGTGAGTGACATCATCAGCTGAGTTGTTGCTAAGCTACAGAAACAACAGCCCAACCCACTGATGGAGACCTCTGAAGGTTCCTACCTTCCTCTCTGCTGCACTTCAGCTTTCTACACGTTTGGATCTGTTAACATAATAAATCTGCATTTTTAATACTTTCTTTCCACTCGTCTGACAGAAGAAGAAATGCCCAAAATCCCAAAAGTTTTTGCTTGTGGAGTCCGGAACAGGAAGTGATAAAGTTCTTAAGGTTGTAAAATCTGTGACCTGAACTTTCCAGCTGTGGACCTTATTGGCCAACAAGCCTTCATTTAACCCCGTCATCTGTAACAAATCTTTAATACAAATTCCCCATGACTCAGCATTTATTTCACGAGGTAAAAACCAGACAAAGAAACGGCGCCGGCTGCAAACCAAACTGAAACCCAACGAACTGAACTGACTGCTGATGAGCTCTCAGTGGAGTTTAGATGGGAATCCACGTTTGTGATGAACCCATCTCGATCAGCTTGGTACGATTGTTCTGAAGTTATTGTTTGAATCTTTGAAGTGTTCTGGAACTGGAGCCCAGTTAAAAGTCAACATCTGACGCAGAGGACCATCTTTCAGACACAATCAATCTGTAAGTGACACTTAACCCTGATCGTGTTCTTCCAGAGAGATTTAAGGCCACCTCTGTGACATAGCACCGCTGTCTCTGGGTTTCTGTCGGACGGAGTTGGAGAATGGCGGCGCAGACACCTGCGTACAGGTTACTTCCTCTCAGGCTCTCGGCAGCTCAGACCTGCATGGACGGTTTGGCGTCAGTCCTGTGGTGCAGCATCTTCCCCGGACAGCGTTACGGACCGAACCGCAACCTGGATCGAATCTTCGCCAGGATGCTGATCCAGCCGGAGCTGGCCGCCCTGCAGCTGTGTCCCTACTACTTTGACCAGGTCACCTACAGCCTTCCCATCACGTGCTCACAGTGGGTGCAGCTGCTTTGATTCCCTTCCACCCTGAAACCTGCTTCTGTTATCTTAGCTTTGCTGCGCAGCTCACGATCTTCGTCCCACTTTTGGCTTTCAGGTCGAGCTCCAACCTCACGCTGCACTGCTTTGACTCGTGGGCAGGCTTCCAAAAAGAGAGGCAGGAAACATCTAAGCGGCGTCACCAAGCTGGAAGCCACCAAAACGCCCGACCAGACGCTGGCATCAATCTGAGTCGACTCTGTCAGGTCCAAGACCTTCACACCGGCGGCAGCATAACCGCACGGGTGTTCCTTTACCTGATGTATGGCTACAGCGGCTGACTCCCCGCTTTACCTCATAGTTATTAATACATTTTTCTAAAAAACTGTGTTAAAGTTGAGCGTGTAACTGATAAAACCACTAACTAGGATCCTAAACTAATATAAGCTGTTTAAGTCAAAGCAGGAAGAAAAGCAGATAAAAAACAATAAAAAGGCTTAACTCACACTTTTATCTTAATATTAAAGTCATTTCTCAGGTTTTTTACAATAAAAACTCAAGAATGCAGATGTAAATTGTAGCTTTTTGGTGAGGAAAGTGAGAAATGATCTGAAGCAGGAAAACAAGGAGGATTTCCCTCCTGAAGACGCCTGCAACCAGGGCTGTAATAGATGGAAACCCTTCTCCGGTTTCTCACAACTGATCGATCAGAAAACCCAATTCAAAATAAGTTGGAAAGATGTGTAAAATGTAAATAAAGAGGGATGCAATGTTTTATTCACTCTGGAACCACGAAAAACAAGTCAAATGCTGAAGGTTTTTACTATTTAATGAAAAATACGAGCTCATTTTGAATCTGACGGCAGCGGCACGTCTCAGAAAAGTTGGTTAAAAAGTGAAAAAGTGACATGAATTTTTCTAAAAAACTGTGTTAAAGTTGAGCGTGTAACTGATAAAACCACTAACTAGGATCCTAAACTAATAGAAGCTGTTTAAGCCAAAGCAGGAAGAAAAGCAGATAAAAAACAATAAAAAGGCTTAACTCCCACTTTTATCTTAATATTAAAGTCATTTCTCAGGTTTTTTACAACAAAAACTCAAGAATGCAGATGTAAAATGTAGCTTTTTGGTGAGGAAAGTGAGAAATGATCTGAAGCAGGAAAACAAGGAGGATTTCCCTCCTGAAGACGCCTGCAACCAGGGCTGTAATAGATGGAAACCCTTCTCCGGTTTCTCACAACTGATCGATCAGAAAACCCAATTCAAAATAAGTTGGAAAGATGTTTAAAATGTAGATAAAGAGGGATGCAATGTTTTATTCACTCTGGAACCACGAAAAATATGTCAAATGCTGAAGGTTTTTACTATTTAATGAAAAATACGAGCTCATTTTGAATCTGACGGCAGCGGCACGTCTCAGAAAAGTTGGTTAAAAAGTGAAAAAGTGACATGAGTTTTTCTAAAAAACTGTGTTAAAGTTGAGCGTGTAACTGATAAAACCACTAACTAGGATCCTAAACTAATAGAAGCTGTTTAAGTCAAAGCAGGAAGAAAAGCAGATAAAAAACATGCATGAATAAAAAGGCTTAACTCACACTTTTATCTTAATATTAAAGTCATTTCTCAGGTTTTTTACAACAAAAACTCAAGAATGCAGATGTAAATTGTAGCTTTTTGGTGAGGAAAGTGAGAAATGATCTGAAGCAGGAAAACAAGGAGGATTTCCCTCCTGAAGACGCCTGCAACCAGGGCTGTAATAGATGGAAACCCTTCTCCGGTTTCTCACAACTGATCGATCAGAAAACCCAATTCAAAATAAGTTGGAAAGATGTTTAAAATGTAGATAAAGAGGGATGCAATGTTTTATTCACTCTGGAACCACGAAAAATATGTCAAATGCTGAAGGTTTTTACTATTTAATGAAAAATACGAGCTCATTTTGAATCTGACAGCAGCGGCACGTCTCAGAAAAGTTGGTTAAAAAGTGAAAAAGTGACATGAATTTTTCTAAAAAACTGTGTTAAAGTTGAGCGTGTAACTGATAGAAGCACTAACTAGGATCCTAAACTAATATAAGCTGTTGCAGCCAAAGCAGGAAGAAAAGCAGATAAAAAACAATGAATCAAAAGGCTTAACTCACACTTTTATCTTAATATTAAAGTCATTTCTCTGTTTTTTTACAACAAAAACTCAAGAATGCAGATATAAATTGTAGCTTTTTGGTGAGGAAAGTGAGAAATGATCTGAAGCAGGAAAACAAGGAGGATTTCCCTCCTGAAGACGCCTGCAACCAGGGCTGTAATAGATGGAAACCCTTCTCCGGTTTCTCACAACTGATCGATCAGAAAACCCAATTCAAAATAAGTTGGAAAGGTGTGTAAAATGTAAATAAAGAGGGATGCAATGTTTTATTCACTCTGGAACCACGAAAAACAAGTCAAATGCTGAAGGTTTTTACTATTTAATGAAAAATACGAGCTCATTTTGAATCTAACGGCAGCGGCACGTCTCAGAAAAGTTGGTTAAAAAGTGAAAAAGTGACATGAATTTTTCTAAAAAACTGTGTTAAAGTTGAGCGTGTAACTGATAAAACCACTAACTAGGATCCTAAACTAATAGAAGCTGTTGCAGCCAAAGCAGGAAGAAAAGCAGATAAAAAACATGCATGAATAAAAAGGCTTAACTCCCACTTTTATCTTAATATTAAAGTCATTTCTCTGTTTTTTACAATAAAAACTCAAGAATGCAGATGTAAATTGTAGCTTTTTGGTGAGGAAAGTGAGAAATGATCTGAAGCAGGAAAACAAGGAGGATTTCCCTCCTGAAGACGCCTGCAACCAGGGCTGTAATAGATGGAAACCCTTCTCCGGTTTCTCACAACTGATCGATCAGAAAACCCAATTCAAAATAAGTTGGAAAGGTGTGTAAAATGTAAATAAAGAGGGATGCAATGTTTTATTCACTCTGGAACCACGAAAAACAAGTCAAATGCTGAAGGTTTTTACTATTTAATGAAAAATACGAGTTCATTTTGAATCTGACGGCAGCGGCACGTCTCAGAAAAGTTGGTTAAAAAGTGAAAAAGTGACATGAATTTTTCTAAAAAACTGTGTTAAAGTTGAGCGTGTAACTGATAAAACCACTAACTAGGATCCTAAACTAATAGAAGCTGTTTAAGTCAAAGCAGGAAGAAAAGCAGATAAAAAACAATGAATCAAAAGGCTTAACTCACACTTTTATCTTGATATTAAAGTCATTTCTCAGGTTTTTTACAACAAAAACTCAAGAATGCAGATGTAAATTGTAGCTTTTTGGTGAGGAAAGTGAGAAATGATCTGAAGCAGGAAAACAAGGAGGATTTCCCTCCTGAAGACGCCTGCAACCAGGGCTGTAATAGATGGAAACCCTTCTCCGGTTTCTCACAACTGATCGATCAGAAAACCCAATTCAAAATAAGTTGGAAAGGTGTGTAAAATGTAAATAAAGAGGGATGCAATGTTTTATTCACTCTGGAACCACGAAAAACAAGTCAAATGCTGAAGGTTTTTACTATTTAATGAAAAATACGAGCTCATTTTGAATCTGACGGCAGCGGCACGTCTCAGAAAAGTTGGTTAAAAAGTGAAAAAGTGACATGAGTTTTTCTAAAAAACTGTGTTAAAGTTGAGCGTGTAACTGATAAAACCACTAACTAGGATCCTAAACTAATAGAAGCTGTTTAAGTCAAAGCAGGAAGAAAAGCAGATAAAAAACATGCATGAATAAAAAGGCTTAACTCACACTTTTATCTTAATATTAAAGTCATTTCTCAGGTTTTTTACAACAAAAACTCAAGAATGCAGATGTAAATTGTAGCTTTTTGGTGAGGAAAGTGAGAAATGATCTGAAGCAGGAAAACAAGGAGGATTTCCCTCCTGAAGACGCCTGCAACCAGGGCTGTAATAGATGGAAACCCTTCTCCGGTTTCTCACAACTGATCGATCAGAAAACCCAATTCAAAATAAGTTGGAAAGATGTTTAAAATGTAGATAAAGAGGGATGCAATGTTTTATTCACTCTGGAACCACGAAAAATATGTCAAATGCTGAAGGTTTTTACTATTTAATGAAAAATACGAGCTCATTTTGAATCTGACAGCAGCGGCACGTCTCAGAAAAGTTGGTTAAAAAGTGAAAAAGTGACATGAATTTTTCTAAAAAACTGTGTTAAAGTTGAGCGTGTAACTGATAAAACCACTAACTAGGATCCTAAACTAATAGAAGCTGTTTAAGCCAAAGCAGGAAGAAAAGCAGATAAAAAACATGCATGAATAAAAAGGCTTAACTCCCACTTTTATCTTAATATTAAAGTCATTTCTCTGTTTTTTACAATAAAAACTCAAGAATGCAGATGTAAATTGTAGCTTTTTGGTGAGGAAAGTGAGAAATGATCTGAAGCAGGAAAACAAGGAGGATTTCCCTCCTGAAGACGCCTGCAACCAGGGCTGTAATAGATGGAAACCCTTCTCCGGTTTCTCACAACTGATCGATCAGAAAACCCAATTCAAAATAAGTTGGAAAGGTGTGTAAAATGTAAATAAAGAGGGATGCAATGTTTTATTCACTCTGGAACCACGAAAAACAAGTCAAATGCTGAAAGTTTTTACTATTTAATGAAAAATACGAGCTCATTTTGAATCTGACGGCAGCGGCACGTCTCAGAAAAGTTGGTTAAAAAGTGAAAAAGTGACATGAATTTTTCTAAAAAACTGTGTTAAAGTTGAGCGTGTAACTGATAAAACCACTAACTAGGATCCTAAACTAATATAAGCTGTTTAAGTCAAAGCAGGAAGAAAAGCAGATAAAAAACATGCATGAATAAAAAGGCTTAACTCACACTTTTATCTTAATATTAAAGTCATTTCTCAGGTTTTTTACAACAAAAACTCAAGAATGCAGATGTAAAATGTAGCTTTTTGGTGAGGAAAGTGAGAAATGATCTGAAGCAGGAAAACAAGGAGGATTTCCCTCCTGAAGACGCCTGCAACCAGGGCTGTAATAGATGGAAACCCTTCTCCGGTTTCTCACAACTGATCGATCAGAAAACCCAATTCAAAATAAGTTGGAAAGATGTGTAAAATGTAAATAAAGAGGGATGCAATGTTTTATTCACTCTGGAACCACGAAAAACAAGTCAAATGCTGAAGGTTTTTACTATTTAATGAAAAATACGAGTTCATTTTGAATCTGACGGCAGCGGCACGTCTCAGAAAAGTTGGTTAAAAAGTGAAAAAGTGACATGAATTTTTCTAAAAAACTGTGTTAAAGTTGAGCGTGTAACTGATAAAACCACTAACTAGGATCCTAAACTAATATAAGCTGTTTAAGTCAAAGCAGGAAGAAAAGCAGATAAAAAACAATGAATCAAAAGGCTTAACTCACACTTTTATCTTGATATTAAAGTCATTTCTCAGGTTTTTTACAACAAAAACTCAAGAATGCAGATGTAAATTGTAGCTTTTTGGTGAGGAAAGTGAGAAATGATCTGAAGCAGGAAAACAAGGAGGATTTCCCTCCTGAAGACGCCTGCAACCAGGGCTGTAATAGATGGAAACCTTTCTCCGGTTTCTCACAACTGATCGATTGGTTTTATGAAAACCCAATTCAAAATAAGTAGGAAAGATGTGTAAAATGTAAATAAAGAGGGATGCAATGTTTTATTCACTCTGGAACCACGAAAAACAAGTCAAATGCTGAAGGTTTTTACTATTTAATGAAAAATACGAGCTCATTTTGAATCTGACGGCGGCGGCACGTCTCAGAAAAGTTGGTTAAAAAGTGAAAAAGTGACATGAATTTTTCTAAAAAACTGTGTTAAAGTTGAGCGTGTAACTGATAAAAGCACTAACTAGGATCCTAAACTAATAGAAGCTGTTTAAGTCAAAGCAGAAAGAAAAGCAGATAAAAAACATGCATGAATAAAAAGGCTTAACTCACACTTTTATCTTGATATTAAAGTAATTTCTCAGGTTTTTTACAATAAAAACTCAAGAATGCAGATGTAAATTGTAGCTTTTTGGTGAGGAAAGTGAGAAATGATCTGAAGCAGGAAAACAAGGAGGATTTCCCTCCTGAAGACGCCTGCAACCAGGGCTGTAATAGATGGAAACCCTTCTCCGGTTTCTCACAACTGATCGATCAGAAAACCCAATTCAAAATAAGTTGGAAAGGTGTGTAAAATGTAAATAAAGAGGGATGCAATGTTTTATTCACTCTGGAACCACGAAAAACAAGTCAAATGCTGAAGGTTTTTACTATTTAATGAAAAATACGAGCTCATTTTGAATCTGACGGCAGCGGCACGTCTCAGAAAAGTTGGTTAAAAAGTGAAAAAGTGACATGATTGGGTATAAAACGATCACCTTTCAGACGAAGACTCTCCAGAACATAAAATCACCAACAGATCAGAGCCTCTGGAGCTGGAAACCTGCACATCTGGAACCGCTGAACGGTTTCAGAGCAACATCTGCTCCCATCCAGATGTTCATCTGCCAAAGGTCCAGCAGCCGATGTTCCAGATGTTGTTCAAAGAAGAGGGGATGCTGCTCAGTGGGAGCCAACTTTTTTAGCTCATAAAACATTCATATTTCTCACTTTTAACACCTTTTCCATGTTCTGCCGTTAATAAAATAGTTTATTTACTCGTCTTTTTTTTGGATAATTAGGCTGAGACACGCGGTTTAATCGCTGATTTCAAATGATTTGCTCCAACCAAATGCATCCGTGTCGTTCCACGTGATGCATGTGCTTCAGGTTTATACTAATTTAAATGAATATTAAGGAGTTTCAGCGGAGAAACTGTCCAAAATACTCAAATTTCTCCTTTTGAAAGAGTTAAAACCCGTAACTCAGGATTTAATTCTTTCGTCACTTTTATTACTTTCTTCTGAAACTGGAAATATGTTGGATCAGTTCACCATGTGGAGTTAAAACCAGAGCAAAAAGTGTCACTTTTTCTTCATATTTCTGGAGAAAACGGGTAGAAACTTCCATCAGTCGCTCATTCGAACTAAGAAATGACAGGAAGTGCTTCAGATCAGCCGCCTTGGTGCCATCGAACTCAAAATAAGCCGATATTATAGCTTTATAAAACATTAGCGTCATGTTTTCTATGTTCTGTTGGGAATAAAATGCTGAGTTTTGTTGAACTCTGTTTTTAATTCACATTTTTTACAGCAGTTTTGGAAGAAGGGGTTCTGACATCTGAGGACAGAAAGCAAAGCTTTTTAACAGCTGTTTACTGTAAACACGAACCGGTGATGGACCGGCGGACTGCCTGCACCTTGTCCTGCACCTTGTGGTGCACAGCGGCCCATTTCAGGCCTGCTGTGGGACATAAAGCTCCAGCTGTGGCTCAGTTCTGAACATTCAGGCTAATCCCTGGAGCTGCAGCGGTTTGGAAACTAAGAAATGGAAGCTGCTGCTCGAGTGACTCCTCTAAACGGCAGAAAAAGCACCACCACCACAGAGGGTTTTATGGAAAACATCTTTAATGGGTTTCTTTTAGGTCTTGTTAAGTGAGTACACACGGATACAAATGTTCTATCCTAGCTACAGTCAGGGTCAGATATTTATAGGAAGCAGCAGAGTGCCTGTACAAAAAACACACTCCTTCACTTCCTTCAGCTAATCTGACGTTAAATTTAGTCCAGAAATCAATGCAGGTCTCAAATCCACAAAGACGCGCTGCAGATACTGACACACAGATCAATGACAGACTTCTGCGTCTGGACACCGGACTTTTCCCAGAATACTACTTGCTGTCTACTTGTAGAACTCGTGCTCCTGCTCATCCTTCTTGATGACGGTCTTATAAGCTTTTTCAAAGTCTTTGGCCAGGACGATGTACCTGTTCTCACGTACAGCCAACATGCCGGCCTGAGACAAAGGAGACAAAGGAGAGGAGTCAGAGTGAGTTTTAAAGGCGGCATATTGTGGAAAAATCCCTTCTTCCTGCTCCTGGGAGCAGATATCAGGGCGTCTGAGGTCACCAGCAGCTGTAAAACTTTGGATCAGCTCCAACTCTCAGAGCAGAAATAACTCCTCATGGTTTATTTACGGATTTATTTCTTCCTTTAGCAGCAGCTAACGCTAACAGCTAACAGCTTAGCTAATGAAATAACTCCTCATGGTTTATTTACTGATTTATTTCTTCCTTTAGCAGCAGCTAACGCTAACAGCTAATGCTAACAGCTTAGCTAATGCAGAAATAACTCCTCATGGTTTATTTACTGATTTATTTCTTCCTTTAGCAGCAGCTAACGCTAACAGCTTAGCTAATGAAATAACTCCTCATTGTTTATTTACTGATTTATTTCTTCCTTTAGCAGCAGCTAACGCTAACAGCTAATGCTAACAGCTTAGCTAATGCAGAAATAACTCCTCATGGTTTATTTACTGATTTATTTCTTCCTTTAGCAGCAGCTAACGCTAACGCTAACAGCTTAGCTAATGAAATAACTCCTCATGGTTTATTTACTGATTTATTTCTTCCTTTAGCAGCAGCTAACGCTAACAGCTAATGCTAACAGCTTAGCTAATGCAGAAATAACTCCTCATGGTTTATTTACTGATTTATTTCTTCCTTTAGCAGCAGCTAACGCTAACAGCTAATGCTAACAGCTTAGCTAATGAAATAACTCCTCATTGTTTATTTACTGATTTATTTCTTCCTTTAGCAGCAGCTAACGCTAACAGCTAATGCTAACAGCTTAGCTAATGCAGAAATAACTCCTCATGGTTTATTTACTGATTTATTTCTTCCTTTAGCAGCAGCTAACGCTAACAGCTTAGCTAATGAAGATGACGTACACCAACTTCTAAGGAGTTACTGCTGTTCCTTTCTGAAAGATGAACATTATTGTTCCCACATTACTTTGTTAGCTGAAGCTTTCTAGCTGAACGGTTCCGTTCTGTAACTCAGACAACCTGCAGCTGTGTTTAAGGTGTGTTTCCAACACAACACCGGTCCTCTCCTCACTCTCGCTGTGCTAACGTTGCATTATCGGCATGTTTCTGATAAAGATGGAGGTCTCCAGGTACAACTGTTTAATGAGGTTAATATATCCAAAATGTTTAAACGCAGTAATTAACGGTTCACATGCATTACTACGAGTTACGCTGTGCACATCTCCGGCTCGGTCCATCACTGTTGATGAGAAAGCATCGTTTGCTAGCATCTGCTGCTAACTTACAGCTAACGTACAGCTAACAGCTAACTTACAGCTAACTGCTAACTTAAAGCTAACGGCTAACTTACAGCGACATGCTAACTTACAGCTAACTGCTAACTTACAGCTAACGGCTAACTTACAGCTAACGGCTAACTTACAGCTAACATACAGTTAACTTACAGCTACATGCTAACTAACAGCTAACTTACAGCCGACTGCTAACTTACAGCTAACTTACAGCTACATGCTAACTAACAGCTAACTGCTAACTTACAACCGACTGCTAACTTACAGCTAACTTACAGCTACATGCTAACTAACAGCTAACTGCTAACTTACAACCGACTGCTAACTTACAGCTAACTTACAGCTACATGCTAACTAACAGCTAACTGCTAACTTACAGCTAACTGCTGAACTGTTTCCCTCTGGGATTAATAGAGTAAATATCTGTATCTATATATAGAGCCGGAGTGTTTCTGACTGGAGGAACAGCTGCTGACTTCACCAAAAGGTGGAGTTGGACACTCGCTAAGTCCAAAGAAGAGGCACTGTGCTTCTGCTCTGATACCGCTCAATAAGATCTCAGAAAACTGTGTGAAACTGTTAAAAAGTACGTTCACACTGAGACAAAAAGACAAATCGAAGCTGCTAATATAACCTCAAATGAACGATTCTCTCTTCCCGTTTGTGACTGTTCTCTGAATTTTTGCTGCTTTATCATTAGCATAAATTCATAATTAGCTTAAATTTACGCTGTTCCGTGCCTCTGTTTGCGTGTTGATTACTTTTGGAGCAGAACGGGTCGCTGGATCATCTCGACCAGGACACTCTTGGGTTTTTATTCCCGGTTAAATAAAGGGTCGAACCAGCAGATGATTGAAGTTGAAACTCACCTCCTGGCAGATGGAGTTGATGTCAGCTCCGGAGATCTTGTCTGGTCTGGCGACATCTGTTCAACAGTTAAGAACGAGTAACAGCGACCTGAAGAGAAAGCGCCTGCTTCAGACGACAGGATGCAGCGATGATGAGGTTTAACGACACGTGACCCCTGTGGTTTCCCCTGGCAGGCGCCAGGAAGCGAGTTCAGGTCAGATTCTCGTAAAAACAACCAGAATCTGTGGTTGAGGTGGTGCAAACATGGCCGCCGTCTTCCTGTTTTAGTGGTTTTATTTGTTAACCAATCAGCAGCAAGCTCAGCACACTTCTGCATCGCTCAGTTTTACCAGCGGATGCAGGAAAATTAGTGAGAAATTAAACGTTATTTTGAGGGAAAACACTTTTTTTTCTTCTTGGTATTCTAACACAGAGGTTTCTTCCTGGTTCTGGTTCTGCCAGAGGTTTCTTCCTGAGTCTGGTTCTGCCAGAGGTTTCTTCCTGGTTCTGGTTCTGCCAGAGGTTTCTTCCTGAGTCTGGTTCTGCCAGAGGTTTCTTCCTGAGTCTGGTTCTGGTTCTGCCAGAGGTTTCTACCTGAGTCTGGTTCTGGTTCTGCCAGAGGTTTCTACCTGAGTCTGGTTCTGGTTCTGCCAGAGGTTTCTTCCTGAGTCTGGTTCTGCCAGAGGTTTCTTCCTGGTTCTGCCAGAGGTTTCTTCCTGAGTCTGGTTCTGGTTCTGCCAGAGGTTTCTTCCTGAGTCTGGTTCTGGTTCTGCCAGAGGTTTCTTCCTGGTTCTGCCAGAGGTTTCTTCCTGGTTCTGGTTCTGCCAGAGGTTTCTTCCTGGTTCTGCCAGAGGTTTCTTCCTGGTTCTGGTTCTGCCAGAGGTTTCTTCCTGGTTCTGGTCCTGCCAGAGGTTTCTTCCTGGTTCTGGTTCTGCCAGAGGTTTCTTCCTGGTTCTGGTTCTGCCAGAGGTTTCTTCCTGGTTCTGCCAGAGGTTTCTTCCTGGTTCTGCCAGAGGTTTCTTCCTGGTTCTGGTTCTGCCAGAGGTTTCTTCCTGTTAAAGGGAGTCGTTCCTTTCCACAGTCCCTCAGGCTCAGGACGGGAGATTGGACTGAAGACAAGTTTCGGTCCAATCTGTTGGTTTCCTTAGCTCGGATATTATTTTTGAATTGGCTCCATATGAATTAATTGGATTGTGATTACAATGAATTGAATTCCAATTGACTTGAATTGGACTTTATTACTTAAGTGCCTTGAGATGAATTGTTGTAATCTGGCGCTTTATAAATAAAGTTGAATTGAATTGAAACCGTGCTGCGTCTGATTTAAAACCCGATCTGTGCTGTTCAGAGCGTCATAAAAACATCACAAAAGGGTAAAAAAGTCCAATTTGAGCCACTTCTCCCTGGTTTGGACCCATAAACTCTCCCCAGAACAGATTTATTGGGCGCTTCCAGGATTTTAACCACTTCTGCCCAACAGTAAACTTTATACTTTATAAGATTATTTCTAAGCCGAGCGGTTCTGGTCATCGTTACTTTGGACTAATTAAGATGGCGGGAAACATCAGCCTCATTTCGGTCTCAACCCCTCGTCACGTTTCACACATCTGGACGAGTCATCTGGTTCTGAGCAGCTGTTAAAATGAGGGACCAGCTGATTGTTTTTAATTCCATCCTGATGGGTGAAAGCGAAGCTCGAGGATTAAATGTTGGATTAAAAACGCGGGGGTCGGGGTGGCGAATAAGACGCTCACAGACCGACCCAAACAGCCATAAAACAGCCTCTTTACAGACATTCATCACACGAATGGGAAGGATACAGTCCTCCAGGTCCACCTCCTCGGAGAGGTTCATTTTACTGGTGATGGTGGAGAAAATGAGACGTTTCTGCCGGCGGTCGGGCAGCGGGAACTCGATCTTCCTGTCCAGGCGGCCGGGGCGGAGCAGCGCCGGGTCCAGGGTGTCGGCTCTGTTGGTGGCCATGATCACCTGAGGGAGGTTCAGATCCAAAAGGCACGGTGAGAAAACCTCAGCTAACCGTACAATATAGAATTTAATCATTTCAACCTTTCAAAAGACAAAAAACAATCATTTCTGCTCATCAATAAGAGTTCGTTTGAACATCTCACTTCCTGTTATTCTCCGGTTAAACCTGCTGCTTTATATGAGAGCGCCCTCTGCTGGACCACAAGGGAACTGCTTCTAAAGCCTCTTTGCTGCAAGTTTAACGGAACGTTGTCCCATTTTTGGACTTGGAGCTGGATCCAAAACTACATTTTTACCATTAAACATTAAAAATAAACTCGGTAGGATAAAGATGAGGGAAAGACTGATGGATTCCAAGTAAAAGCAAAGTTCTGATGAGGGAAAACACAGGTGTGGTCGTCCTCAAACGAAGGCGGAGGGAGCGGAGGACCGGTTCTGGCAGAACTCCAGGCTGACTCACCTTCACATTGACGTTCTGGTCAAAGCCGTCCATCTGATTCAGCAGCTCCAGCAGGATTCTCTGCACCTCCCTGTCGGCTGCAGAGCAAAACAAGACGGATTCCTTCATCAGGAGCTGCATCAAAGACAGAAGACGGATAACATCTGAACCCGAATCAGGGCCGTACCTCCAGTCTGAGCATCAAAACGCTTCGTGGCGATGGCGTCGATCTCGTCGATGAAGATGATGGCGGGAGCGTTTTCCTTCGCCAGCCTGAAGACGTCCCGCACCATGCGGGGACCTTCGCCCAGATACTTCTGGACAAACTCGGAGCCGACCACACGGATGAACGCCGCTGGAGGAACAACGGTCGCACGAAGGTGAATTTGACCTCTGACCTAACACACTGCAGGTCTCCTAACTGGTCTCCTAACTGGTTTCCTAACTGGTTTCCTAACTGGTGTCCTAACTGGTCTCCTAACTGCTCTCCTAACTGCTCTCCTAACTGCTCTCCTAACTGGTCTCCTAACTGGTCTCCTAACTGGTTTCCTAACTGGTTTCCTAACTGGTCTCCTAACTGGTCTCCTAACTGGTCTCCTAACTGGTGTCCTAATTGGTCTCCTAACTGCTCTCCTAACTGCTCTCCTAACTGCTCTCCTAACTGGTCTCCTAACTGGTCTCCTAACTGGTCTCCTAACTGCTCTCCTAACTGCTCTCCTAACTGGTTTCCTAACTGGTCTCCTAACTGCTCTCCTAACTGGTCTCCTAACTGGTCTCCTAACTGGTTTCCTAACTGGTCTCCTAACTGGTCTCCTAACTGGTCTCCTAACTGGTCTCCTAACTGGTCTCCTAACTGCTCTCCTAACTGCTCTCCTAACTGGTCTCCTAACTGCTCTCCTAACTGGTCTCCTAACTGGTTTCCTAACTGCTCTCCTAACTGGTCTCCTAAATGGTTTCCTAAACTGGTCTCCTAACTGGTCTCCTAACTGGTTTCCTAACTGGTCTCCTAACTCGTTTCCTAACTGCTCTCCTAACTGGTCTCCTAACTGGTTTCCTAACTGCTCTCCTAACTGGTCTCCTAAATGGTTTCCTAAACTGGTCTCCTAACTGGTCTCCTAACTGGTTTCCTAACTGGTCTCCTAACTGGTTTCCTAACTGCTCTCCTAACTGCTCTCCTAACTGGTCTCCTAAATGGTTTCCTAAACTGGTCTCCTAACTGGTTTCCTAACTGGTCTCCTAACTGGTCTCCTAACTGGTTTCCTAACTGGTCTCCTAACTGGTCTCCTAACTGGTCTCCTAACTGGTTTCCTAACTGGTCTCCTAACTGGTCTCCTAACTGGTCTCCTAACTGGTTTCCTAACTGCTCTCCTAACTGCTCTCCTAACTGCTCTCCTAACTAGTCTCCTAACTGGTCTCCTAACTAGTCTCCTAACTGGTTTCCTAACTGGTCTCCTAACTGGTTTCCTAACTGCTCTCCTAACTGGTTTCCTAACTGCTCTCCTAACTGGTTTCCTAACTGCTCTCCTAACTGCTCTCCTAACTGCTCTCCTAACTGGTTTCCTAACTGCTCTCCTAACTGGTTTCCTAACTGCTCTCCTAACTAGTCTCCTAACTGGTCTCCTAACTAGTCTCCTAACTGGTTTCCTAACTGGTCTCCTAACTGGTTTCCTAACTGCTCTCCTAACTGGTTTCCTAACTGCTCTCCTAACTGGTTTCCTAACTGCTCTCCTAACTGCTCTCCTAACTGGTTTCCTAACTGCTCTCCTAACTGGTTTCCTAACTGGTTTCCTAACTGGTTTCCTAACTGGTCTCCTAACTGGTTTCCTAACTGCTCTCCTAACTGGTTTCCTAACTGGTCTCCTAACTGGTTTCCTAACTGCTCTCCTAACTGGTTTCCTAACTGCTCTCCTAACTGGTTTCCTAACTGGTCTCCTAACTGGTTTCCTAACTGCTCTCCTAACTGGTCTCCTAACTGGTTTCCTAACTGCTCTCCTAACTGGTTTCCTAACTGGTCTCCTAAATGGTTTCCTAAACTGGTCTCCTAACTGGTCTCCTAACTGGTTTCCTAACTGGTCTCCTAACTGGTTTCCTAACTGCTCTCCTAACTGGTCTCCTAACTGGTTTCCTAACTGCTCTCCTAACTGGTCTCCTAAATGGTTTCCTAAACTGGTCTCCTAACTGGTCTCCTAACTGGTTTCCTAACTGGTCTCCTAACTGGTTTCCTAACTGCTCTCCTAACTGCTCTCCTAACTGGTCTCCTAAATGGTTTCCTAAACTGGTCTCCTAACTGGTTTCCTAACTGGTCTCCTAACTGGTCTCCTAACTGGTTTCCTAACTGGTCTCCTAACTGGTCTCCTAACTGGTCTCCTAACTGGTTTCCTAACTGCTCTCCTAACTGCTCTCCTAACTGCTCTCCTAACTAGTCTCCTAACTGGTCTCCTAACTAGTCTCCTAACTGGTTTCCTAACTGGTCTCCTAACTGGTTTCCTAACTGCTCTCCTAACTGGTTTCCTAACTGCTCTCCTAACTGGTTTCCTAACTGCTCTCCTAACTGCTCTCCTAACTGGTTTCCTAACTGCTCTCCTAACTGGTTTCCTAACTGGTTTCCTAACTGGTTTCCTAACTGGTCTCCTAACTGGTTTCCTAACTGCTCTCCTAACTGGTTTCCTAACTGGTCTCCTAACTGGTTTCCTAACTGCTCTCCTAACTGGTTTCCTAACTGCTCTCCTAACTGGTTTCCTAACTGGTCTCCTAACTGGTTTCCTAACTGCTCTCCTAACTGGTCTCCTAACTGGTTTCCTAACTGCTCTCCTAACTGGTTTCCTAACTGCTCTCCTAACTGGTTTCCTAACTGCTCTCCTAACTGCTCTCCTAACTGGTTTCCTAACTGCTCTCCTAACTGGTTTCCTAACTGGTTTCCTAACTGGTTTCCTAACTGCTCTCCTAACTGGTCTCCTAACTGGTTTCCTAACTGGTTTCCTAACTGGTTTCCTAACTGGTCTCCTAACTGCTCTCCTAACTGCTCTCCTAACTGGTTTCCTAACTGCTCTCCTAACTGGTTTCCTAACTGGTTTCCTAACTGGTTTCCTAACTGCTCTCCTAACTGCTCTCCTAACTGGTTTCCTAACTGCTCTCCTAACTGGTTTCCTAACTGCTCTCCTAACTGCTCTCCTAACTGCTCTCCTAACTGGTTTCCTAACTGCTCTCCTAACTGGTTTCCTAACTGGTTTCCTAACTGGTTTCCTAACTGGTTTCCTAACTGGTCTCCTAACTGGTTTCCTAACTGCTCTCCTAACTGGTTTCCTAACTGGTCTCCTAACTGGTTTCCTAACTGCTCTCCTAACTGGTTTCCTAACTGCTCTCCTAACTGGTTTCCTAACTGGTCTCCTAACTGGTTTCCTAACTGCTCTCCTAACTGGTCTCCTAACTGGTTTCCTAACTGGTCTCCTAACTGGTTTCCTAACTGCTCTCCTAACTGGTTTCCTAACTGCTCTCCTAACTGCTCTCCTAACTGCTCTCCTAACTGCTCTCCTAACTGGTTTCCTAACTGCTCTCCTAACTGGTTTCCTAACTGGTTTCCTAACTGGTTTCCTAACTGCTCTCCTAACTGGTTTCCTAACTGGTTTCCTAACTGGTCTCCAGCCTGTGAAACCTCTGCAGATGGTCCAGAACGCGGCGGTGCGTCTGGTCTTGGATCAGCCTAAAAGAACACGCCCCCCCTCTGTTCATTGAGCTCCTCTGGCTGCCCTTAGCATCAGATCCAAGTCCCTGATGTTAGCTACAAAGAGCTTAATGGAACGGCTCCATCTACTTGAAGGCTCTTGCAAAGGCTTCTGTCCCAACTGGGTCCCTCCGTTGGTCCCAGGATTGTCGTCTAGCAGCTCCTACACCACGCCTAAGACAATCCAAACTCTGTTCATGTGTCGTCCCACGATGGTGGAATGACCTACCGAGCGCTACCAGAACAGGGGCGTCCCTGTCTATCTTCAAGAAGCTCCTGAAAACCCAGCTCTTCAGAGAGCATCTCCTATCCCAGCACTTACCTTGTACTTCCCTCCCCCCTCTATCTCTGCACTTTATCTTTCTGCACTTCCTTCTATGCCTGCACCCTATCTCTGCTCTGTCCCCTCTGACAGAGTCGGACTCCTGGGTTCCTTCTATGTAGCTTATTGTTAGCTTATTGTTAGCTTTTTATAAAGCTGTTATATCTTCATTTGTAAGTCTCTTTGGATAAAAGCGTCTGATAAATACAGAAACACTTCTTCTTTTGTTCATCACACGCAGCAGCGAACGCCACTCACCTGTAGTGTGATGCGCCACAGCCTTGGCCAACATGGTCTTCCCACATCCTGGAGGTCCATACATGAGGACACCCCTGGGTGGGTCAATGCCAATCTGAGGAAGGGCAAAACGAGTCAGGCTGAGAGGTTTGTTGGGCTAAAAGTGACCTTCTGAAGAGGATTTTATACAAAATGACACCTTGAAACGTCTGTGAGATGCAGAAATTATCACTGTCTGACCTGCTTGTAGAGCTCAAAGTGTGTGAGCGGCAGCTCCACAGCTTCTCTGACTTCCTGCTTCTGGATGTCCATACCTCCGATGTCGGCGTACATCACATCTGGTTTCTGGTCTGGAAGCAGAAACACACCAGCGATAAAACAGCTGCAAAATGCAGCAAACGGGTTGAAAATGCAGAACCGGGGCTGAATGATACGACTGTTTTCACATTTTTAGTCGAACCGTTCACAGAACAAACAAATACGACAAAAGTAACGTAAAAACCTGAGATTGACTATAAACACACACAAATACAGGTGAAGGAAAACAGTCGGACGAGCACAAAGATCAGAATCCAGGTTGGAAACCAACCCAATGATTCAGAGTGAATAATAGAGCAGAAACTCTGGTGCTGCTCAGCAGGATGTTTGGATCATTCAGGATGAAGCTTTGGAGGCATTTACTGGAACTGGAGCAGATCAGATGTTTCAGCTCAGAGTTGATGGAGAAGCTCCATCAGCAGTGAAGATAAGTGAACAGAACCTGTGGCAGCCTGACATGCCCACGCCATCACAGACCAGAGGAACCACACACACCTGGAACACACCTGAGGAACCACACACACCTGAGGAACCACACACACCTGGAACACACCTGAGGAACCACACACACCTGAGGAACCACACACACCTGAGGAACCACACACACCTGGAACACACCTGAGGAACCACACACACCTGAGGAACCACACACACCTGGAACACACCTGAGGAACCACACACACCTGAGGAACCACACACACCTGAGGAACCACACACACCTGAGGAACCACACACACCTGAGGAACCACACACACCTGAGGAACCACACACACCTGAGGAACCACACACACCTGAGGAACCACACACACCTGAGGAACCACACACCTGAGGAACCACACACACCTGAGGAACCACACACCTGAGGAACCACACACACCTGAGGAACCACACACACCTGGAACACACCTGAGGAACCACACACACCTGGAACACACCTGAGGAACCACACACACCTGAGGAACCACACACACCTGAGGAACCACACACACCTGAGGAACCACACACACCTGAGGAACCACACACACCTGGAACACACCTGAGGAACCACACACACCTGGAACACACCTGAGGAACCACACACACCTGAGGAACCACACACACCTGAGGAACCACACACACCTGAGGAACCACACACACCTGAGGAACCACAAACACCTGGAACACACCTGAGGAACCACACACACCTGAGGAACCACAAACACCTGGAACACACCTGAGGAACCACACACACCTTAGGAACCACAAACACCTGGAACACACCTGAGGAACCACACACACCTGAGGAACCACACACACCTGGAACACACCTGAGGAACCACACACACCTGAGGAACCACACACACACCTGAGGAACCACACACACCTTAGGAACCACACACACCTGAGGAACCACACACACCTGAGGAACCACACACACCTGAGGAACCACACACACCTGAGGAACCACACACCTGAGGAACCACACACACCTGAGGAACCACACACACCTGAGGAACCACACACACCTGAGGAACCACACACACACCTGAGGAACCACACACACCTGGAACACACCTGAGGAACCACACACACCTGAGGAACCACACACACCTGGAACACACCTGAGGAACCACACACACACCTGGAACACACCTGAGGAACCACACACACCTGAGGAACCACACACACCTGGAACACACCTGAGGAACCACACACACCTGAGGAACCACACACACCTGAGGAACCACACACACCTGGAACACACCTGAGGAACCACACACACCTGAGGAACCACACACACCTGGAACACACCTGAGGAACCACACACACACCTGGAACACACCTGAGGAACCACACACACCTGAGGAACCACACACACCTGAGGAACCACACACACCTGGAACACACCTGAGGAACCACACACACCTGAGGAACCACACACACCTGAGGAACCACACACACCTGAGGAACCACACACACCTGAGGAACCACACACACCTGAGGAACCACACACACCTGAGGAACCACACACACCTGAGGAACCACACACCTGAGGAACCACACACACCTGAGGAACCACACACCTGAGGAACCACACACACCTGAGGAACCACACACACCTGGAACACACCTGAGGAACCACACACACCTGGAACACACCTGAGGAACCACACACACCTGAGGAACCACACACACCTGAGGAACCACACACACCTGAGGAACCACACACACCTGAGGAACCACACACACCTGGAACACACCTGAGGAACCACACACACCTGGAACACACCTGAGGAACCACACACACCTGAGGAACCACACACACCTGAGGAACCACACACACCTGAGGAACCACACACACCTGAGGAACCACAAACACCTGGAACACACCTGAGGAACCACACACACCTGAGGAACCACAAACACCTGGAACACACCTGAGGAACCACACACACCTTAGGAACCACAAACACCTGGAACACACCTGAGGAACCACACACACCTGAGGAACCACACACACCTGGAACACACCTGAGGAACCACACACACCTGAGGAACCACACACACACCTGAGGAACCACACACACCTTAGGAACCACACACACCTGAGGAACCACACACACCTGAGGAACCACACACACCTGAGGAACCACACACACCTGAGGAACCACACACCTGAGGAACCACACACACCTGAGGAACCACACACACCTGAGGAACCACACACACCTGAGGAACCACACACACACCTGAGGAACCACACACACCTGGAACACACCTGAGGAACCACACACACCTGAGGAACCACACACACCTGGAACACACCTGAGGAACCACACACACACCTGGAACACACCTGAGGAACCACACACACCTGAGGAACCACACACACCTGGAACACACCTGAGGAACCACACACACCTGAGGAACCACACACACCTGAGGAACCACACACACCTGGAACACACCTGAGGAACCACACACACCTGAGGAACCACACACACCTGGAACACACCTGAGGAACCACACACACACCTGGAACACACCTGAGGAACCACACACACCTGAGGAACCACACACACCTGAGGAACCACACACACCTGGAACACACCTGAGGAACCACACACACCTGGAACACACCTGGGGAACACCTGGGGAACACACCTGAGGAACCACACACCTGAGGAACCACACACACCTGAGGAACCACACACACCTGAGGAACCACACACCTGGAACACACCTGGGGAACACCTGGGGAACACACCTGAGGAACCACACACCTGAGGAACCACACACACCTGAGGAACCACACACACCTGAGGAACCACACACACCTGAGGAACCACACACACCTGAGGAACCACACACACCTGAGGAACCACACACCTGGAACACACCTGTCCCAAACAGAGTTTTACTCTGAGGAGCAGACGGTCGTTTTTCCCAGCCGTAACCTGGACCCTGAACTCTCCTGCCCTGTTCTGAGCCACCAGAACCCGGTCAGAGCGTACCTGAGGTCAGCATCATGATGCTGCTGTCGGCTTCGGGCGGCAGGACGTCCACCAGGGCGTTGCTGTGCTTGTGGAGCGCCACCGAGGCGTTGGGCTTCAGCAGCTCTCTGTCGATGGTGCTCAAGATGCGAACGTAGTAGTTGGACCCTGAAAAGGGAGCAAAGCTGCATGAGAATCTGAATAAAGACGATTCTGGGTTTTCTCAAAAGAACCCGAAAGCTTGAAAATGAAAAAACATTCGAACATAATCTGCTGCGTCATTAAATTCTAACTCATGGCTTCATTTATTTTCTTTAATTGTTCTTATTTCTATAGTTGAGTTTTCATTCTTTCATTCTTCACTTCTTCCTTTTAATATCATTGATTTTTACACTTTTTATTTTATATCCATCTTAACGAAGGAAAAAAGGTGTTTTACAGCAAAGAACTGCTACATCATCCAGATTCTCTCCCCTGCAGCACATAAATAATTCAATCTTAAGCAGAAAAGGTCAGAAAATATCTTCCACTGCAGGTGCAGCAGTGAGTTTTATCCTGAGCAGACCCCTCAAATAACACGACAGCCTCACAGTTATACGATATTTCCCCCAAATTATCTCAATATTTTTTTTAAAAACAGCAGAAAGTCACGGCTCCTCCAGCCTGTTTGGATCAATGAAGACAGACAGGTTTTTAATCCTGTAAAAATACCAGAAATTTGTTTTTTTTTTGGGAGAATTTACTCAATATGAGCAGAAATATCAGCCGATGGAGCTTTTCTGCTACAATCAGAACCATAAAAACAGTGTTTTTAGGTGCAGAAAACAGCAGGATGTGTTCAACTTCAGTGGGTTTATCTGTTATTTATAGTTATTTAAAGGGGGAAACAATGAAAAATGTGCTGACTGGTATAATTCAACACACAACAGGAGTTATTTAGTCATTATTTGGACAAAATCAGATTGTAACTTATGGGAGATACAGGCTGTTTTGGTGACTTTGATGCCCCCTACAGGCTGGAATAGGACACCGCCGCTTTAAAGAGGATCACTTTGGGTTTGTGTAACAAATCAAAATGCTGTGATGATTCACCAACAATTCAAATACGAGGTGATTAAAGACTGTTTAACTGTAAAATATCCACCTGTGGTGGAGCCAACGATAGCTGTGTTCTGGTCCACAGCCTCCAGGAACTGGCCAATGACGAGAGGGATGCTCTGTATCCTCTTCACCTCCTCCTGGGCATGCAGGAACTCCTTCTTCAGGTTCTTCTGCTCATCTTTGATGTACTCCTCCTGCACCTCCAGGAACTCCAGCTCCTGCTGCAGCTTCTGCAAACACCAAGCCGAATTTAACATTTTTAGTTTTACGTCTTATTCTCGAACATCTTGGAGCACGTCTTGAGATGCGATCAAACAGAAACTGATCATTTATCCATCAGAAACATCGATTTATTGACTTTTGATGATCGAAAAATCACATCTGCATCACCTGATGGTCCAAAAACTGAACAAACACAGATTATTTCAGGGCTGGCGTCAGTTTTTAGGGTGAAATCAGGGATAATCTCACTGAGTTTTGTGGTGTGATCGCAGATGTTTGGTTTAAGGTGGTCATAAAGCTTAATCAAGGTTGTTTAAAGGCGGTATTTCTCACTTTTCTGCTTCATTCCCTCCTGTTACAGTTAGGTTCGTAGTGGACGTGTGGACAAAGGTTTCTAACGGAGCTGGATCCGTGTTATTGGGGTTTTAGTCCGACTTTGAGCTCGATATTAAATGAACCCACATGTGTACGTGCATTTTAAAGTCAGGATTTGGTCAGGCTAACACCAGAAATGGTATTTTTTAGTGTTCACTGTCTCTTGCTGTTGTAACTGGCTTCTCGTTTTACTTCCAGGTCAAAGTTTAGGATGGAACTGATGAACGTGCACAGCGACTGGACCAGTTTGAGCCTTGAAAAATTTAGTTACACACATTTCAATGTTAATTTGTACTTTAGAAGTCTGGTTTAGGTCAAACCAGACTTTGGGTAAAGCATACACTTTACTGGAAAACACTGGTCACCTTTTCAACAAGCAGTTATGACAAATAAGTACATATATATGTTAGAAAAACCAGTTTCATTTCATCTTCATGGTTCCCATTGTTTTCCAAAACCTACTTTGGTAATTTCACACAAATAAAACGCCCCGATGATTCAAAAAAGTAGGAACCAAATAGTTTCAGCAAAAACTGAACTGTTCATGAAGGGAGGATTTACGCCTGTTCTGTGGAATTAAACTGATGTAATAAAGTGGTAACCTGGGTTCCCCCCCCAGCTGAAACTTCTCCTGCTCAAACAGCACTCACTGTTAAAAGCAAACATTAAGTCAGTCCATCCCATCTTAATGCACACAACAGATCAATTCAATTCTATCTATATGGCGCCAGTTCACAACAAGTCATCTCAAGGCGCTTTGAAGACAAAGTATAGAAGTTAAAAACGGATCTAATTAGATATGCAAACAAGAGTCAGTTTTTAAAGGAACGGTTCGATATAAAGTGATTAAATAATGGCAGCTATAGAATTAACCATTTCAAGAAATAAAAGGGAACTTCATTATTATCAAACTTGTTATAACTGAATAATTTATGTTGTTAAGATGAAAAAAATGTGATTTCAGTAGTCGTAACACCACCAAAAATATGAAGATGTTATGAACCTTGTATCTGCTGTAAAGGTCCTCCAGGTCTTCTGGTTCTGGTGCCAGGAAGGACAGACCAGTCTGAGGTCTGGAGGTCAAAACTGCCGGCATTTCGTCCTGTGAACGGGACGAAAACATTTAGTGGAACAGAAAGCGATACAGCTGTTAATTATTACTATATACTGTACACAAATAACCTGAGCTTTAGCAAGGCAACCACAGGCTAAGCTACCTTTAGCTTGATCACCGATTGCTAACTTTAGCAGTTCACGAACACAAACCGTTACAGCTTAACGCTGGTATCCACACAACGACAAAAAATAACTTATGAATTAATTATACAAAACTCCAGCGTGTCGTAGATTGTGAACTCATCATAAACTTGAAACAAATAATTTTAGCTAGCTCTACAAAGGACGCTTATGCTAACGCTAGCAGCTAACTTGCATGACATAGCAGCTGCACTGAGAATGAATTGGCAGGTTTACGGTTCAGAACGTTTGACAACCAGATAGATGGTAAAAGAAGGCAACGAACACAAAGTAACGGCAGCACTCCAAAACGTAGGTTTTCAACGATATTTTACCAAAGAATTCACTCGAAACAACACGAAACAAATGTCACAAATTCTTACCGGGCTCTTTTCTACGGCGACTAAATCCTCCATGTTGAAATCTGTCCACCAACTGACGTTCTGACGTAATACGCTGATGTGAGGGATTATGGGTAATTGAGTTTTATTCTTCTGTCATGTCAATGTTACACTGAAAAATGATCCAATAATTCTCACATCTAGTTATTTTGTTCAATATCTGTTTGATTTAATGTTACTTTTATGTTCCCGAGATCTTTTAAACACTTAAAAATGTATTTTAAAATACTTCTTGAATAATAGAAAATATTTTATACCATTTGAGTAATCACTGGATATGATTGAAATATTATAATTATAAATACTAGAGAGGATGAAAGTTAGCTGAGATCTCGGATCATATTGATTTTTATATTTTGATTTAATCACCACATCTTCTTTTCATTTGACACTGAAATCAATGTAAAATATTGCAGTTATGGACCTGATGGACCTCCCAAGATTTCTGGGCCGAGCCTCCAAGGTTTCAGGAGCTCAACAAAACCTTAAATTTACATCAGAGTGAGACTAAACCCTCAAAGGATGAATGTTTCTAACTTTATTTAATTTAGAACACAGAACCAAATGTAGAACCTGATGCAGCAACACTCAGTAAAAGTTGTTCTGGAGCCAAAGAAAGACAGAAAGTTTATAGAATCTACAGCAACAGCTTCTGAAGCTTCTCCAACCAGCAGGTTACCTGCTGCCAGGTGAGGGTGTCAGGATTGGGTATAAAAGCAGCTTCCACCAAAGGTTCAGTCTCTCCAACAAGGATGGGTCGTGGCTCACCGCTTTGTGCCAAACTCCATCAGAGAATCATCAATAAGTTCAGGAAATATTCCTCAGAGTCAGACTGGAAAGAACTTTGGTCTTTCAGCATCTACAGAGCAGAATATTGGGAACAGATTCAGGGAGTCTGGGGAAGTCTCAGTGTGGAAAGGCCAAGGACAGAAAGCCCTGTTGGATGAGCTCGGAGCCCTCAGGCAGCACTGCAGGAGAAACCATCAGGCCACCATGATCCATACAGCCACATGGGCTCAGGAGGAGCTGGGAAAAGCATTTCCACTCAACACAGTCCACGGCTGCATCCAGAAATGTGAGCTGAAGCTGCATCACACCAGGAGGAAGCCATATATCAGCTCTGAGCAGAAACACAGAATGATTACCCACTTTTTTTAGGTGTGGCGCAGATGCATTATTTTCACAAATAGGTTTCCGCTGCCATAGAACGGTGGTCATCACACGTCTGCAAACTTGCAGTTCGATGCAACCGCCACCACAGTTTTTCCATTTTGGATTTAACTGAAAAATAAACCCACTTGGTAGATAATAAGAATAAGATCAGTGGTATGTGTTACGTAGGAGTGCAGCAGCATGGATCTTTGTGTCAATCTGTTAGTCAAACATTGCTCATAATGAGGTTAAATTTAAAGATACACACTGAACAACAGTAAAACTCAGTCTGAACTATACGACACAAAGTCTCCACTAAAGCTGCTTTAATTCATTCTGGATCTTTCTGAGGTTGTGTCTGCCTAAAATATGTTGAATTCATCTGTATATTTAAGTCCAGTTTACACTGATCTTTGTGTTTCCTCACACTTTCTTTTGAATTTAACCCTCGAACATCCTGCTCTTCTGCACATTTCCCCCGACTATACTTATCAAAGCGAGAGTGGAGCCACCTCTGAAACTGGGTTTTGATATGTAACGCCAACAGAAGGTCAGAAACTGTCATAATTTTACCATAAAAGGGTGAAAAAGCATTGATTCTGATAATCAGTGCTCCAAGGAAGCTCATGTTCGACTTTGTGATGCTCTTTATTCCTCTTTGCTAACTGCCACCACAGTCTGAACAACAGATAAAGTTTTCTCAGGCTTCTAGCTCATGTTGACCCTAAAATATTAACATTTTAGCTCATATTTAGCAGAGTTATTTTCCAAATCAGTTAAAAAATGTTCTCTTTGTAGTAAACGCAGTGAAACGCAACCACATCCTGTTACAATGCAATCATTTTCTGTTTCAACAGAGAAGTCCATCCGTCCATGAGCGTGCCCTACTTAAGCTCACAGCAGCCAACGCCATCATTTCAACGTGTCTTTGATGAAGAAACATGCTGAGTTTTGTTTTGCGTGACCTTCATCACGGCTTCATTATGACCAAATGGGGATGGATCCTGTGGATGTTTCTCTTCATGCTCTCAGGTAAAAGAAACTTTATCTTTATCTCTTTATCTTGTAAAACACGACCACTTTAGCAGCTAAAAGCACTTTAATGACCTGCAACGTGTGTAACTGTATATAAGCGAGTAAATTATGAGCTAAACTAAAGAAAAAAATAAAGATATTTATGTTTATGTTGTTTTCTGCTAACATCAGATGGAAATTAGTCAGAGGTTTTATATTTAACTTGTTTATATAGTAATTACTTCATATGTCGGAGCCATATGCGGTTTTGCTCATCATTATTCAGGGTTTTGTTTGTTTGTTTGGTCCGGTTGTCACGGTGATATGTGGGGTTATAATGGGGCTGAATCACCTGCGCTAGGCTAGGACTGAGTTAGTGAGTCAGTTATTGTTGTTGACCGCTTTTTGTTTAGTGTCGTGGAAATTTAGAAATGCACAGAGTCAGTTATTGTCTTCTGAGGAGATAAGATGCTTTAATAATAATAATATCGTGCAAGAGAGAACGACTCAGTACAGAATACAGAGCTGCCCTGAACACTGGGGCAAAGACTCACACTTATTTTGCCCTCTTATCACATCATCTCTGTGGGTGTAGTTGATTGTTCTTCTACCTTCCCTCCGCGACCACAGCTGAGGTTACCCAGACCCAGTCGTAAATATGAGCCTCACCCCTTAAAGTGCAGCTATCTCATTATAACAGGCCCACTATTGTAAAGAGGAATTAAAAACAACAGGACAGGGTGGCACCGTGCAGCTCGGTCATTTGCAGGTTATACACAGTAACACTCAATACAAGCATATAAGAATGAATTTTCCACTACATTTCGTTTGATTGCTTTGATGCATACACAGTTC
Organism: Leuresthes tenuis; assembly: GCF_036924035.1. NCBI lineage: Eukaryota > Metazoa > Chordata > Actinopteri > Atheriniformes > Atherinopsidae > Leuresthes > Leuresthes tenuis. The sequence goes on from NW_027325364.1 coordinate 2,075,766, forward strand.
AGAACAGTGTACATGTTCGTCCTTCTTGGGAAAGCCACCAGTAACTTTTTGTGCTTCCTATTAAATACGTTGAAACTTGCCTGGACTCGTGCACGTGCTTCTCTGAGCATCAGCGTGTCACATAGAGAACCTATTCTCAGCCTCTCAAGTGACTTTAGAGGGATTGAAAAGCCGCAATAGTATGTTATTTTTATTTTTAAGAAATAAATACACTGTTGCTGTGACAGATTCTAGATTTGTTTATGTCAAAAACATTGAAGTCTGACAGTAAAGACAATGAACATAACTTCTTTGGGTTTGTGTCTGTTAAATAAAAGTAGAGAAATAATGATAAATTCCAAGTTTTTGTTGCATTTTAGAGCATTTCTCAACTTTTTGGAGGAGGTTTGTAGTTATTCTACTTTTACACACTGACCAGCTGTTGACCAATCCAACTGTTGAAGTACGAATGATGTCATTTATCAGCCGTGCACGAGGCTTCAGTTGTATTCAGGCTGGAAATTTCCAAGTTCCCATCTGAGGAAAAGTTCTCACTTCTTGTTTAGGCTTTCAGTTATTTCTTTGTTCTGGACTCTCTGTTTTGTTTCCTGTTTAATCTCTAAATGATTTTCCTTTGTTTATTCTTATGAGGTTTGCTTGCTTCACACCTGATTTTTTTCATACTCGTGCTCTTTTTTTCTAACCTTTTATGTTTCTTTTGGTTGAAAAATTCATTTATATATTACAGCTGTTTTAGCATCTTGACTTTATGTGGAACAACCTGCACATTCGGGACATTTAACAGGCAGAAGGGTATTCTTCTCAGCAAGCAAACCCAGAAGAATTGGTTGGTCAGATGTGCTAACTACCAGAACTATAAGCTTAGATACACTAACACTGAGTTGGTTTGTCACAACCGCTGTGTTTGAAATTTGGGCCACACCACAGAGACATTCTGTGGAAGGCTAAACAGGATGTTTGTTTCTGCAGGTAGACCACATCGTGTCATTAAACTGTGACTTAATGGCTATTTTTCAGGTTCTCTCTCCCTGGTCACAGTTTACCAGCCTCCCGTCATCGCCGCTGCTCGGGGGGTTGATGTCATCATGCTCTGCGAACTCCGTCTCTCCCAGAATGAGATCATGTCGAATTCGCCCGTTCTGTACTGGCTTTTCTTAGAAGAGGCCAACACCGAAAAGTCCCGACTGTGGCACCCTTCTGACGCATATAAGGAACGTGTGAACCTTCTGGACAATGGCCAGAACTCATTAAACAAGTCAATACTTCTCAAAAATGTCCAGTGGGCCGACAGTGGGAAGTACGTGTGCAAACTCTCCATCACCATCAAGAATAACGGAAGTTTCAGGAAGAGTGGGAACCAAACCACACTGAAGGTTTACGGTAAATACAAGTTTCAGACCTATTATTCCTGATAGACTGCTCTAGAAGTGGGACCAAATGTCCACCCGGGGGGATTTCTCAAAACTTCCCACCGACAGGCTCATCCTCTGCAGCTCAGGTTAGGACAGGAGAGGATATTTTCAACTTTAGGGTCGTCGACAGGGCTGCACGGTGGCGTCTAGCACCGAGTCAACTGGTTCTGTTTCCGGCTGGTTCTCCACGTTCTCTCCGGCTCCGACTGCCACGGTGACTCTAAATCAGGGATCTCCAACTCCGGTCCTCGAGGGCCGCTGTTCTACAGATTTTAAGTTGTTTCCCTGCTTCAACGCACCTGATTCAGATGAAATGGATCTCTTCAAAAGATTGTTAAGTTCTGCACAAGCCTGCTAGGGACTGGATAGTTTAGTGGTACGATTGCCACCTTTCATGTGGGAAATCTGGATTCAAATCCCCTGCATGAACGGTACTGTCTCCAGTAGGGGTCCTTAGGCAAGACCCCCTTACCCTATCTGTAAGTCGCTTTGGATAAAAGTGGATAAAAGTGTCTAAACATAACATAACTAATGAGGGATTGATCTGAATCAGGTGTGTTGGAGCAGGCAAACAGCTAAAACCTGCAGGATGGAGGACCTCGAGGACCAGAGGTGGAGATCCCTGCTCTAAATTGTCCCTAGGCAATGCTTGTGTAGCCCTGTGATGAACTGGCAAGCTGTCCAGGGTGCCTCTCGTCCAATGACAGCTGGGATAGGCTACAGCCCCCCCGGTGACCCTAACTTAGAATAAGTGTTTATAGAAAATGGATGGGTGGGTTGCCATCAGGATTTAGGTCACTTTCGAGGCTGGAACTGTGGATTTATAGAAATGAGCCCTCAACAATTCAAATGTTGCTGTTTTTATTCAACTGCTAAGTGCAAACTGAGCAAGAATAGAGTCTGATAGAAAAATCATTGTATTTATGGAGACCAAAATGCTTCTAGAAGCATACTGGACAGCACTCCCTGTCTTGTGTTGTCACTTGTCTGTACGTTTCCAACAAGTTGTTGTGGCCGAGAGGTTAAGGCGATGGATTAGAAATCCATTGGGGTTTCCCCGCGCGGGTTTGAGTCCTGCCAGCAATGTTGATTCTCTTAACTCCATGCTCCTTTCTCAACTCCGAGGATATTACAAAATTGGTCTATTCCTTAGCCCAAATGCACATAGTATGTGCTCTGTCATTGTTCATTTGGGACTGGATAGTGTAGTGGTGTGATTGCCACCTTCCATGTGGGAGACCTGGGTTCAAATCCCCTGCATGTTGCATGCTGTTTGCCAAACTGACCTGCTGCTGGAGAACCGTCATACCGAAAGCAGAACACATGCTCCTGTCTCGACTCCGAGGATATTAGCCCCTTTGATAATTGGGAATTGGGAATTGTTCATTTGGATAGAGTAGTGGTATGATTGGAGACCTGGGTTCAAATCCCCTGCATGAAAGGTACTACCTCCAGTAGGGGTCCTTAGGCAAGACCCCCTTACCCTATCTGCCTTTGGATAAAAGCGTCTGCTAAATGCATAATATGAACATTCCCAGGGCTTTGACTGAAAGGCACCCAGAGAATGATAAACAGGCTGCACTCGGTTTGATATCTGATTCAATTGAAGAGGGCCAGGCGTCCAGATTTGCCTGGTTCTCCGGTTACTAAAGAACCCTTGGTTCAGTGCTTTGGTTCCTACCAAAACACCTGCAGGATTACCTTAAATACAGCATTCACAACAAAGTTTTTGAACATGGATTCTACCTGCTGGACATCTCTGTTTGTGGCCTTCATCACAAAGCACTGTTGTCTCTGTAGCCTCCACATTGAATACGTACACTGAGGATTTGGTGATTTCAGGTCAAGTTGAGCGGGATTCACCGGTTGTTGTGCACTTTCTGGAATCTCACCATCAGAAAGAGAAGTAGGAAAAGCCAATCAGACAGGGTATATTCCCAAAGAGTCATGATGTATCTGCCGTTTACGATAATGGACCAAGAAGAAAAACACATGAGCTGGGGAAAGTTCAGCGGAAAAAACCACCACATGTGTGCAAAACAATTCAAATGAAAGAAAAACTAATGTGAAACATACCATCGGTCTTTATGGGGACTTTGTGGGCAATCCCTAGCGATGGTGGCGATCCTTCCTGGGGGTCTTCCCCCAGTTCCTGTCTCTCTCCACTGACCCATCCAAAAAATGACAACGAAGGTTCTTTACAGAACAGATTCATGAGATGTATTTACAGGTTTTAACAAATGACAGAAATGACTGTTTCAGTTGGTGGATTTGTTGGTCAGTCCCAGCAGAGAGATAAGACCATTGTCAGAGGCAATAAGGAAGTGATTTTGACTTTAACCAATGCAGTTCATACTCAGCTGTGACTCTAAATCCAGATGGAAACCTTTCACACAAACAAGAACCTTCCAAATGTACAATTGGTTGTGTTGGCCCGATTCTTTCATTGGAAACCCAAGAACAAGCTGGAGAAATCGTTTATTAAATAAAGTATTTAGTAGTGGTCACATAGTAAAGTATATTGCAGCGCTGGACTCGGAGTGCCAGAGCAGGAAATCCGTCAGGCCGAGCCCCGATATCCGGAAACATTTCATATTTATACTCAGCTTTATCTCACAGAGGTTGTATTCACACTTGTCAGAGTATAATTGGCCAGTTTTTAGTGGCATAAACAGGCCAGCCGCTGTCCTTGTTGTGTTCTTTGGATGTGATAAACTGTTTTAGGCGTGGATCTAATGTACCAGACCTATCTGCTCCAATAGAGATGTTTTGTCTTATGAGCAGAGTGGAAAAGTACCAGCTAGGAACAGAGGTTATTTAGGAAAATACAGAATATGAATACATAATGTCTAAGATCAAAGCCAATTATAACAGTTGATTTAAGATAATTTTCCAAGGATTTTAGAGATAGAAGGCAGGCAAGATATACATTTTGTCATTTTCTTGAACACTGCGATAAAATGAGCTTTTTAAACAAGGGTTTAATAATATTACAGCTACCCTCAGGGTCTGTGGTGCATCGCCAGCTAATAAGAATAGACGGATCTGATCAATAAGAGCGGCGCTGATAAGAACATGTGCCGCTCGTTCCAGACAACAGGATGCTGACCCGTGCCTGTCTCTGCATCTCATTTCAGACCCCATCGTCTTTGCCCTCAGCGCTCACAATGACTCTCTGCTCCGCTGCGAAGTGAATGCGACGCGGGGCGCCGGCTTTGCTTTGTGCGTCACTCACGAAGGACGCACACTTCAGACCGACTCTGCAGAAAGCGCCGTGGAAGCTCAGCCGTACGTCACTCTATCTGAGAGCGTCTCTGCGCGGAAAGGTGGAAAATACGAGTGTCGGCTGCAGCTGATGGAAGATCTGATAGCAAAGAGCATCTTCTACGTCAACCGTACGTCAAGCGTATTACCTGCAGGAATCTCACTCTCAAATATCTCTTTTTCCATGTCTTATCAACTCTATTCTTTTATTTCTTTATTCATTTTCACAAATGCAAACCAAACTGCCATCAATTGAAACAAGTTTAAGCCTAAATTATTATCTGTGATTATTTATGCATCAAAAAGAATCTGATAGGAAAGTTTAAACAATGTTGAAAATGATCTAAAAGCGAAAGTTTGGTTTAAGTAATAAGCCACAAACTCCAAAGTCCTCCAGAATATCTGCAGCTGATGTGAGAACTCAGAGAGTAACACTGTAAAAGTCACAAATAATGCCTCAATCTAATCTAAATGTTTCCTCTGAGCAGCTGCAGAAAGGGGAGGCGCAGAGGATAGGGCAACCGAATCAGGTACATCACTGGATTCAGGTAAATTTGTCCAAATATCTTCTGTTAAAGCTGCAGTGCGTAACTTCTACGTGGCTAAAAATATCCGCTTCACTCAAGCCGCAACAAGAGGAGATAATTCAGCGCTGATTAAGCCGCTCGGCTCCTCTGCGGCATTTTTCAGTGTTTTATTTTTGTATTTGGTGTCGTGGGGCGACATTCCCGCGCTGGCGCACAGGAAATGACGCATTCTGCTCGGTTTTACCTGACAACGAGAAGGGAGGAGAGCGCTGCTGGAAGCCACGTGGCGGAGAACCCGAAGAAGCGACCAAGAGGTTCAGAAGTGGATCGCACTGAAAAGAAAAGGCAGAAGGTCTGTTGGTGAAGAGAGAGAACGACAAAAGGAGAAGACTAAGCAGAGTTTGCATCGCTTTTCCTCGATGGAGAGCCCTGATGCTGCTGGATAAGCTGTTCATTACGAGCAGGATGTACTGGACCGAGTACTTTATGAATGACCAGCTCCAGGAGACCCATGGACAAAAAGTCAATTATGACTACCACAAATAAAAAATCTGGTTTATGAGTAACTAATCATACTATCTGTGCTCCTGAGGCGCAAAAACCTCTCCTGAGGAGTCCATTTTTCCTTTTTTGCATCGACTGTTCTTCAAAAAAGTATAAAAACGTTGTTGAATGGTGGTGGAGGGGCAGCGGTGGCGAGGGGAGGGCGGGTTGCACCGGGCGCCATATCTCATATTGAGCTGCCGGCCGCATCGGTGTCATAACGCAGAAATCCTCTAGGGGGCGACAGAAGTTACGCACTGCAGCTTTAAATCTGTTCATTTCAGTTCAGACAAATCAAAAATAAACGTGTGGAGAGCGATTTGTGAAGTTCAGCCTTTAATGTTCCTCGTGTTGCTAAACCTTAGAATAAAGTTTTGCTTTAATCAGAGAAACTTATTGTTACTTTAAAGATGAAAACTTTGTGTTTTTCAGCGACCGAAGTGGTGCACCCTGAGCCGTGGGTCCTGTACTCTGCTCTCCTGCTGGTGCCCATCGTCGTCCTGCTGAGCCTGTTTATCTCGATGCTGATGCAAAGATGAGTTCCTCTTCCACTTCTCTTTCCTAGCTCTGAGCGGGAAACTGTTCTTTTCTTTGTAAAACGCTTTGGAAGGTCTGCAGGTTGCTCAGAACGCTGCTTCGAGGCTTCTAACTGAGTCCTCTGAGTCCTCACATGTCCCACCGTCAACCTCAGAGTCCAGTTTAAGATCCTGGTTTGGACCTTTTGCAGCTCTGCAGGAACACATCGGAGAACTTTTCCATCCATACGTCCCCAGCAGGTCCCCGAGGTCATGTGATCAGAGCTTTTACAGCAGCGGACCCTAACTTTTGCTTTAATGTTGATATGTTCTGGCATTTTATAGTGAAGTACTTTGTGATATTTATGTTGAAAGAGAAAAGAAATGACTTTACTTATGTTACAGAAAGAGTTTGAGATATTGGCTGAGAGTCAGATCAATAGGGAAAAGTATTGGGTGTGATCTAAAAGTTGCAGGACAGAAGAGAGAAAAGATGGGGCTTTACTGGGAATTGAGTGAATAAAAGCCTCCAAAATGCACCTTTATAATCAGTCTTGTTTCCCCTGGAGCAGGCGGGGGTTCATTCATTTTTCCTGAATAAACTCTGCTGCATTAAATTTAGCCTTTTTGACTTTTTCTTAAAGTGTTGAGAGTCCTGAGACTGAAACTCTAGCCCAGACCGGTGGACCAGTCTTACTGAGGTGAACACCCAGCTATTTGTGGTCAGTGTGGTGCCCTTTTTGCAGAAGTCAATCACCAGCTCCTCCCCTCCGACACCCGGCCAACAATAGCGGTGTCATCAGAGAACTTCTGGATATGGCAGCTCTCTGTGTTGAAGCTAAAGTCCGCAGTACAGGCTGAACAGGAAGGAGGCGAGGACAGCCCCCTGTGGGGCTCCTGTACTGAAGGTTAGCACCGAGGTCGGCTGGTGAAGTAGTCGAAGGTCGTCTCCTGGTCTCTCCAGCTTCCTGGTACTGAAGGAAGGAAGGAAGGAAGGAAGGATGGAAGGAAGGAAGGAAGGAAGGAAGAAGTAAAGAAAGAAGTAAAGAAAGAAAGAAGTAAAGAAAGAAGTAAAGAAGTAAAGAAAGAAAGAAGTAAAGAAAGAAAGAAGTAAAGAAAGAAGTAAAGAAGTAAAGAAAGAAGTAAAGAAAGAAAGAAGTAAAGAAAGAAGTAAAGAAAGAAAGAAAGAAAGAAGTAAAGAAAGAAAGAAAGAAGTAAAGAAAGAAAGAAGTAAAGAAAGAAAGAAGTAAAGAAAGAAAGAAAGAAGTAAAGAAAGAAAGAAAGAAAGAAGTAAAGAAAGAAAGAAGTAAAGAAGTAAAGAAAGAAAGAAGTAAAGAAAGAAGTAAAGAAGTAAAGAAAGAAAGAAGTAAAGAAAGAAAGAAGTAAAGAAAGAAGTAAAGAAGTAAAGAAAGAAAGAAGTAAAGAAAGAAAGAAGTAAAGAAAGAAGTAAAGAAGTAAAGAAAGAAGTAAAGAAAGAAAGAAGTAAATAAAGAAGTAAATAAAGAAGTAAAGAAAGAAAGAAGTAAAGAAAGAAAGAAAGAAGTAAAGAAAGAAAGAAAGAAGTAAAGAAAGAAAGAAGTAAAGAAAGAAAGAAGTAAAGAAAGAAAGAAAGAAGTAAAGAAAGAAAGAAAGAAGTAAAGAAAGAAAGAAAGAAAGAAGTAAAGAAAGAAAGAAAGAAAGAAAGAAGTAAAGAAGTAAAGAAAGAAAGAAAGAAGTAAAGAAAGAAAGAAGTAAAGAAAGAAAGAAAGAAGTAAAGAAAGAAAGAAAGAAGTAAAGAAAGAAAGAAAGAAAGAAGTAAAGAAAGAAGTAAAGAAAGAAAGAAGTAAAGAAAGAAGTAAAGAAAGAAAGAAGTAAAGAAAGAAGTAAAGAAAGAAAGAAGTAAAGAAAGAAGTAAAGAAAGAAAGAAGTAAAGAAAGAAAGAAAGAAGTAAAAAAAGAAAGAAAGAAGTAAAGAAAGAAAGAAAGAAGTAAAGAAAGAAAGAAAGAAGTAAAGAAAGAAGTAAAGAAGTAAAGAAAGAAGTAAAGAAAGAAAGAAGTAAAGAAAGAAGTAAAGAAAGAAAGAAGTAAATAAAGAAGTAAAGAAAGAAAGAAAGAAGTAAAGAAAGAAAGAAAGAAAGAAAGAAAGAAAGAAGTAAAGAAAGAAAGAAGTAAAGAAAGAAAGAAAGAAGTAAAGAAAGAAAGAAGTAAAGAAAGAAAGAAAGAAGTAAAGAAAGAAAGAAAGAAAGAAAGAAAGAAGTAAAGAAAGAAAGAAAGAAAGAAAGAAAGAAAGAAGTAAAGAAAGAAAGAAAGAAGTAAAGAAAGAAAGAAAGAAAGAATTAAAGAAAGAAAGAAAGAAAGAAAAGCATAGATCTATGCATCAGTTACATGAAACAGATAAATGTAAGTGAGACAAATTTAGTTTAAATTCAGATTCTTTCTTTTTTTAAAGCATAATGCAGCGGGTCGGACGGCTGAAGCCCCCCCGCACCCCTGGTTCTGTGCTCTTCTGCATCTTTTCACTGGTCCTAAATGTGTCCTGAAATACTCTGTTTGGCAGAGGAAGAGTCTGTAGTTTAACGGCTCCATCAGTCACAGTTTAAACCATCTGGATAGATTAAGGCTGTCATTTTGAAACAAATCTCTCTTTTATTATCCTGCGCTGTTCCGGTGAAGCTCAGGGCAACAAACGCCTCGTCATATTTCCTTTCTTTCTTTTAACCGCTGCGTTAATGAGAGCAAAGGTTAGGGAGCATCACCACAACCGAATGAGGAGGTTTTGCATGTCCATGCGATGGATGGTGGGAGGAAAACTAATGTTTTTACATGTAAAAAAGCTTTCTTCCTGAACCAGAAGACAACTAAAGTGTTGTAGTTTGAAGCAGAATGATGCCACAAGCAGAAAAACTGCATTCTGTGAATGTTCTGAGGCAAAAATTCATGATTTCTGGGGCCTGACAAACAACACAAGGCAAATTAAAACCAGACACTTTAATGGTTTTCCACCCACGGCTGTGACTAAAACGGATAAACTGGTGTCGGAAAAGAGCTTTTACTGTCATATTCAGTTAAAAACAGCTGAGAGAAGCAGACTTTCTGATTACTGATGACTAATATGAGCCTTTCAGGTGAGAAAAACCACCAAATAGATGATGGAATATACATATTATAGACTATTGCAAACAAACTATGATTCGATTTTTAGATTTTTTTTATGAATATGAACTTTAGACACTTTCAGAAATAGAATAGAAATAGAGTCTTTGCTGTCTGAGGAGAACTGGTTCAGGTATAGATGTCTTTCCCCTTAACTGTCAACACAAGCTGCATTTTAGCAGCTTTGTGCAGAAGCAGGAAACGGGTGAAGTGCACGTTAAAGAGAGCAGAAACAGAACCTGTTGGGGGAAGCGTGGAAGTGATATCTGTATTTAACTCCTAATGATAATTATGCATGAGCTGGAAACGGAAAAAATGTCCATAAATGTGAGCATCTTCGCTGTAATGGCAGCAGAAGTCAGTGTGTGGACTCCAGCTGGGAGTTTACAGCTGATAGGGGGTCACGTGACTGAGGAGGATCTAAGGTCCATGAGTGCCGACACGTGATGATGAGTTTTCCCACCATCCGACAGTCAGGGACAGTGAAGATAGGACCCAAATAAATCAAAAGGTTTATTCCGATAAACGCAAAACAGGGAGCAGAGCAAAAAACAAAGAGCCGGATTCAAAAATACTTTGATAAACAAAACAAGACTGTGAAAAAACGAGACAAGACTTTGGTGGCAAGCGTGAAGGGCTGTGAGGATTCTGCCGTGAATAAAAGGAAACCAGGAGACTAAATGCTGAGGAGGGAGTGATCAGTGAAGGAGGTGCAGCTGAGGACAATGAAGCAGGGGATGTGAGTGAAAACTGGGGAAAAATAGGGAAAAACATGGAAAAAACACGAGAAACTGAAAACAAGACTCTTAAAACGTAAACTGTGACCTAAAAAACGTAAACTGTGACACGTGGGCCTTCTGGGATTGTCTGGTTTGGAGAGGCAGCAACAAGACCCGCGACCTGCAGGACGGCTCCATCCTCGGTGTGACCCACAGCGACACCGGAACCAGTCAACTCCACCCAGAGCGTCCCCGGGTGGAGTTAAACTGAGTTAAATCTAACTTTATCAACCCAGATCACCTCTGACTGGCAGTACCAGGCCCAAGGTTTGCATATAAGGACAAAATAATTCAGTTATGATAAATTATCTCAACTTATTGCTGCTGAAGGTGGTTTTACAAGCTGTTGGGGGTTCACTTACTTTTTCACACGCTGCTTCTGTGTTTCTGCTCAGTAAAGAATAAGATCGCGTGCTGTTCCTCATCCTGATGAGGACCAGCTGATCTTATTTATTGCCTTGGTGAGGAAAACGTTTCTCGGGGTTTCTGGAAGGACCGAAAACACGACATAGACTCGCTGTTGCTATGACGACGGCTCCGCGCCTCTCCTCCTCCTCATCGTCGTCATCATCGTTCTCCATTCCTGCGCTGCAGTGCATCACCCCTCCTCTCCTCCTGCTGGAGGCACCTCCCTCCCCAACCTCCCCCCATCCCACAGACTGATGCGCGCGGCGCGCTTCCACGGACACGCGGTGTTTCCGGAGGTTACCGGTTAGTCTGCGTGTGTGTGACTGAGTTCTGGCGCCTCGCTCAGCATCTCCAGGAGGGAATATGCTGTTCTCCAAAACGCATTTTCACCGCGCGTCTCTTCTATAAGCAAGAAGATTTTATTTTGTGGAACTCGCAGCATCCCGGCGCCGCAAAGGGACCGCGGGATGGAGGCCGCCCACCTCTGACCTATCGACAGGATAACAGGGAGGGCAAAGCGCTGAATCCCCTCTTTCAGGAGGAGATCAGACACAGAAGTAACAGGTAAAGGGACGCAGAGGCGCTGCGCTCCGCTCTGCTGTGGGATTTTATGCCTTTTATTTGCAAATCCACCGATAAGTGCGCGTCTGCGTGTTAATTTCATCATATTTAGATTAATTCAAGGTGAAACACAGGCCGGACAGCACAGAACAGCGCGCTTCTGCACCCTGTAAGGACGGCAGAGAGCGGCAGCAGTGCGCAGACATATGGCGTAACTTATGCGCGCGAACGGCGGGTGATTAAAGCGCACTTTGGCCTTGATTCACCTGCGGAGGCATGCAGTTGTGAATCTGCACAGAAAGCTGGAAACAGAAAGCAATAACCTTCATATGAGGCAATAAAAACACAAAGTGGCACTTCTTCCAAAGCCAAAGAGAGGCGGCACCTCACTGAGCTTCAGTCTGTGGATCTGTCAAACTCCAACTCTGCCTTTTGCTCAGGTCCATCTCAGCCTCCAGTCTTCCCCCTAATCATCATCGTTAACCACTGACAGAGGCTTTGACAGTGCCGGTTAGGGTGTGCCAGAGTGTATAAATAGTTGAACAAAGGCCCCTGTTTGGAATGAGACCGAAACTTGAAACCGGAGCCGGTTCCTCCCTCGGGTAACTGGAGAGCTGCCAGGCCATCCAGGTGCTTCAGAGGACCCACCAAACTGCTTTATCAGCTGGAAACAGCAGCAGGAGGAGGAGGGCGGACCACACCCAGACTCCCAGCAGTCTCCTCCTCCTGCTCCTCTTCCTCAGCCTCGTCAGGACGAGTCAGAGCTCCGAGGTTTTCACCCACAGATGGGAGAGCTGCTGTAGATCTGTGTTGTCTGCCTCTGTGTGTGTTTGTGTGTTTTTGACGCCGCCGCCGCCGCCGCCGCCGCCGCCGCCGCCAGGATGTCTGCTGCCCACCAACTGCTGCTGCTGCCTCTGACCCTGCTGGCTCTTCAAGGTGAGTGGGGCTGTGGCGACACCTTGGCATGCACGTGGGCCGCCGTGCACACACATCAGTTAGTGTCCTGCTGTCCGGTGCACCAGGTCTGTTGGTTGGGTTTCCTCTTGTGTCATTATGCTGGATTTCCGGCTAAAAGCCCAGCTGTCGTGTTATTTTCTGTTTCACAGTAATGAGACGAGGCCATGTGACAGCTGGAAAGAGGAAGGCAAACATACTGACATGCACGGCAGCTGCTGTCTGCCCAAAAGTTCACCTCTCAGTGTAACATAAAGCCAAGGTGGAGTAGGTGGGAGTTGGAGGTGTTTGGAGAGGAGGTTTGGAAGCTTTTAGTAGCTCGAGAACAGTCTGCAGTGGGACTGCCTTGTTTCATGGGGGTGTTGGGACCAGGTGACATTTCTGGGAGGAAAACAGAGGTCCAGAAGGAGCATATGACTGAGTTTAAGCAGCTGCTGCAGACCCAGAAGTCTCTCTGTAGGCAGCATTAGTGACATGTGCTGCTCTCAGCCGCCGGATCGTTAATTCTGCCATCTTATTTCGGTAAAAAGCAACAAGATATTCAGTTTTTTAGGGACATAAAGCAGTCAGAAGCTGGGGAAGATAGTTGTTTTTGTCTGGCTCGTGGAAGGTGAGAAGTTCCTGCAGATGGTCTTGAAGCTTCTTCATCGTTTGTGGGACTTTCTCTCCGGTGTGGGGACCTGAGCATCACTACAAGCAGGGAAACTGCCTCGTGGTGTTCTGGGAAACCGTCACAAAAAGAGTTATTAGTCGTTTTTTAATCTCAAAAGGAGGCTGGAAGGCTTCGGTTGTGGAGCAACAAGATCTCAGGCAGCTGCAGTTTCACTGTAAAGACTCAAAGTGAGTTTTCTTTGCTTCGCTCCCTGCACACACCGCAGTTCGACCTCCTCCAACATGGTGACAATTCAAGACCCGTCCTGCACAGTGTTTTCAGTTTTTAGACTTTTCTACGTCCCTCCCACTCAGAATTCTTCACTTTTCTACTTTGCTTCCACAGTTGGGCATTAGAAGCTAACGTTTAGCATGTTAGCATGTTTGGGCAGCCAGTTACTGAAATCTGGATTGTTTTGTTATATTACGTGAATTTAAAAGTACTTTGAGTCTCGCTGGCCTTCAAATCGACTCTAAAGAAGCCTCCCACTGAAATGCAGTTTACATGCTGTGAAAACCTGATGAATGAAGGAACATTTTACTCTAACTTGCTGCTATCTCAAAAGTTTACTGAAATTTTCTTCTTTTAAAGCTCAAAAGCACCTTCCGCTGTCATAATCCATCCATTTTAAGTCTCCTAAAACCTTTAAAAGAAGCAGCTTGAACACACTTCTGTGTTTTTTACGTAAAAAAACGACTGCTGTGCATTAAAGGAGTTCAGCTTCACTGGTTTCTAACACGTCTCTCAGATGAAATCTGCTGCCGTCACTGTGATTTAAAACAGAGAAAGGAAGCGAAGTGTCTGAGAGAGTCCGGTTTGGTTCAAGGCCCAGAAGGTTCCTGCATCTGGGAACAGCGAGGATGAAGAAATGATGCCAGACAGGAAATGAGAGCGAACAAAAGAAGCTTTATGCTTTTATTCCCAACAGATCTGTGCATTTACTGAAAAACAGAGGGGTTAAAAACACGCTGAATACCAACAAAGGATGATTCTCCATCACACTGAGACTCTGTAAGAGCTGCAGAAGGCAGACTGGATCATAAACAGGAGAAAATGGGGGACGTTAAAGTAAATGAACACAAACTTCTGCAAACATCCTGCGTCCAAAATCTCACAGTGAAAGAAAAGAAGCTTTAATGAAGCTTGTCTCCATGCAAGATATTTATCTGAGCTGTCATTAGAAGCACTTTTACATCTTATTAGTCTCTTTATCAGCTGCTTGTTCATCTGTGGCACAGATCAGATGCATATTATCAATGAAAGATTCATAAATGATCATCAGATGTTTTGAATAATTAGGAGAATAGAAAAACCCACTTCTTTGGGGCTGGGGCTCTTAAAGCCGACGGCAGCTTACAGGAATGCGAGCAGCACAGAGACTCTTTGTGTCTGCAGCTGCATTACGGAGCCTTTTAGTCTGCAAATGGGTCGAGCATCAACTTATGGTCAAAGCTGTTAACGGGATATCTGAAGAACCGCACCACTGTTAGCCATTTGGTCTGAAGTCCTCTCCATCACGCCTCTCAAAAAGCTGGCAATTACGGCACGGATCACTTTCAGCCGGGCGCTGAACTCATATAATTACATCGGCTCGAGTGATGCTCTGCAGAAAGTTGAGGCCTGAACTCGGTTTTCTGAGAGGAGTTTTTTGAACAGCTGTGAAAATGCCCCCTTTCCCCAGAGAAGTGTATAAACTACAATCTGTTCTTCTATTCTCATTTCAAACTCGATCAACACTTTGTGTCAGAGGTACTCAGAACCGCTCCACAGCTGCATTTTTACCTCTTAAAGGGGAACTCCGGTGTTTTTAAACCTTATTTCTGGCATGAAATACGTTCATCTACTCACAGAGAACAGTTTGGTGAAAGTCGGCGTCCTTCGGAAGATATTTAGATAACTGGAGATCCATATAACGGAGTGAACGGGGCTTAGAGGATGCAGCCTCTAAATAAGGCATTATCTGTCTTTATTTCACCAATACTTTAAGAAGAATGAATGAATGAACGTGTGCTATAGCTCTGTTAGCTCATAGCTGCTGTTATGTGGCTACTTGCAGCTATAGGAGAGCTAACGGAGGGATTTCTACACAGGCACTCTACTGGGACCACTTCATCCACACGCCCCCCTGCAGCACAGTTTATTCACTCCTGTAAGAACGTCCATCTTACTCAAAGTCGTCGTTCACGTTGTCAAAATCTGATAAATATCCTGCCATGTTGCACAAAACTATCAGCAGCAAACTCTGTGTGAAGTTAGCCGACTGTCACAGAGCACGGAGTGAATAAACTGTGCTGCAGGGGGGCGTGTGGATGAAGTGGTCCCAGTAGAGTGCCTGTGTAGAAATCCCTCCGTTAGCTCTCCTATAGCTGCAAGTAGCCACATAACAGCAGCTATGAGCTAACAGAGCTATAGCACACGTTCATTCATTCATTCTTCTTAAAGTATTGGTGAAATAAAGACAGATAATGCCTTATTTAGAGGCTGCATCCTCTAAGCCCCGTTCACTCCGTTATATTCCCCGAGTTCCCCTTTAAAGCAACACTTGAGAAGTCTGAGGCTTGTACAAACAGAGAAAACTGAGATACCGCAGCTCATGACTGTGATTTGCTTAAAGGTCTCGTGCTCCTTTAACACCGTCGTGGTTCACGGGTTTTTGTGTTTGGTGTCTTCTGGTTTCTTTTCTCCGGTTCAGTGCAAACAGCTGAGGAACGGGAAGCTGCATCTGAATGGCTTTTCACTGGAACAGAAACTGTGATTCAGCTGTTTGTGCTCCTGCTCTGCAGCTGCTTCATGAGTCCTACTCCGAAGAAGTTTCATTCAGATTCTATTTGAGGCTCCTTCCTTTATGGAGATCTATTCTTTCCCACAAATCTGGATCGAGAAACGGTGCTGCGGCCTAATTGAAAGCTGACACGCAAACACAGACTCACACATGAGCCCAGGCTGCTCGTCCAGCTGTGTGACAGAGGATTATCATCTCAGGAGGAGGCTGGGAGCCTCCGTTCAGCATGCAAACACGGTTAGTTCCTCTCTGAGTTCATGTGAATTAACAGCAAATGAACTCAGATTAATTAAGAAATGACTGAAAGATCAATAAGAACAGAGAGTGCTGCAGCTGCAGCTCCATCACAAGGCAGACATTAAGCATCAGGACACAAGTGGATCGTTTCCTCTGTGCAGGACGGACACAAAAAACAAAGTTTTCCACGTTTTTGCACAGAAACAACCTCCACAGGTGAGGTCAGAAACTGTTTGGAGCCCAAATCCCACGAGATTTTTAGCCTAAAACTGACTTTTTCCGCTTTAAACTCTCAACAACTCACAGACAAAAACTATAACTTCACAACAGGGGAAACGGCTGGATGTTTGTTCTTTTGTAATAATCTTTATTGAAGCGCTTTAATGCAGAATTTGGGCAGATTTCTCTGTCCTCGTTTGTCTTTTAAAGTATTCAGCTCGAACACACGAGCCCACGAATCACGACAAAAACTGTGTTTGTGAATTTCTGAGCCTCACAGAGTTGGATTTTTGGTTTGGAAAGTAGTGGAAATACATTCTCTGACAGATGTTTCATGAGGAATGACACATTTTAACGTTCCCCTTTCCAAGGAAAGAGAAAAATAAAGAAAACAGATGGATATAATGCTTTATTCTTCCCCACGGGGGACTTTCAGATTGTCCAGCAGCTCACAAATATCCATATTCAGTCTAAATCTGATCACACGGCGACACCAGTTTCCATTTTTCAGATTTGAATGAAAAAGAAGGTTAAAGCTCATCTGATCTGTCAGATATGACACAAATATTCCCAGAGAATATTCTCCTTTTTCTCCTGTGAACGTCCAGCACAGTTTCTCCTTCCTGTGTGCAAAACTACTTCTTTTGTTGAATTTCAGCCTGATTCACTTCAAACCATCGGCCTAAACGAGAGATTCGTGGAGCAGAAAGATTCAGGCTTCCTCAGGAGCTGAAACCTCGATGGAACCAAACGAGTTTTGGCCCCTCAGCGCCTGCTGAGAAACGATGAGATTATCAGAGCTTTCCAGAAATATTAAACGCCACAATTTGACCTTTTTTGACCTGCTTGAGATGTTTGTTTGTAGACCAGAGGAAGGAAAAAGTTAAATGTTAGAAATAAAGATGATGAGGCAGGAAGAGATGAATATAGAAGAAGAACAGGGTGTTCTGCTTGTGTCTGTCGGGGTCTTGGTGTCAAGGGAAATCTCACGGATGCTTTGCATTTCCCCGGATAGTGAATATCCACAATGTGAGCCTCTCTTTCCTGTCCTTTATCCTGTATCCTTTTGCTCCGGCGCAGCCTTACAGCCACTTCAGTAAATAATCTGCGCTGCTTTGTGTGCTCTGCAGCCTCAGAGGATGGTCTTTTGTGCAGCTGAAGCAGGGCTTTATGCCTCCTAAGGCCTCAGGGGTAAACAGCGGCTGATACGAGGGATTAACCAGCCGGCACCCTGTCAGGGAGTCCTAATCTGCTGTTTCTGGAATTTCTGTTGCGTAATCCTGTGGGTTGGTGCTGCTGTGGCAGCGGTTTGGTGGCTCTGACTGTGTTTACTCCACATATCGGACGTGAGGCTGTCTTTATGTCTGCTTGCATGTTTGTCTCTCTTCGCTCTGTCTTCCTGTCTCAGCTGCAGACAGTCAGCAGCATCTCTGCTCACCTTGCATAATCTGGCCTGTCTGTCTGCTCAGATTTAGCCTGTCCTGAGTTTCCATCTGTCTGTTCTGTCTTTGCTGCAAACGAACTGCTCTTTTCTATCATTTCCCATCTGTAAAGTGTGCTGGTTTTAATGTGTCTCCTCTGTCTGTATTCCAGGTCTCTCCTGCTTTTCCCTTCTGTGTCCTTCTGCACGAGTTGTTTCGCTCTTGTGTGTCTGATATCAGTGTTTTATACCCTACAAAATACATCCATGTGAAAAAGAAAGATATTACACATATATATTATAGACAAAGCAGTGATCTTAGAGAAGCAACTGTTGCTGCCCATCAATCTGGGAAGGGTTATAAGGGAAGTTCACCCCAAGGTGAAAAAGCCCAGAGCTACATCTCAGACTCTACAGGCCTCAGTTAGCATGCTAAAGGTTAAAGGTCATACATCTCAGACTCTACAGGCCTCAGTTAGCATGTTAAAGGTTAAAGGTCACCCCAAGGTGAAAAAGCCCAGAGCTACATCTCAGACTCTACAGGCCTCAGTTAGCATGCTAAAGGTTAAAGGTCATGACAGCACAGTTAGAAAAAGACTGAACAAGGATGGCTTGTTTGGAAGGGCTGCAGGAGAAAGCCTCTTCTCTCTAAAAAGAACATGGCAGCACAGCTTAGGTTTGCAAAGCTGCATCTGAACAAAGCTCAAGACTTCTGGAACAATGTCCTTTGGACAGACCAGAGCAAAGTGGAGATGTTTGGTCCTAATGCACAGCAGCACGTTTGGAGGAAACCAAACACAGCATATCAGCACAAACACCTCATACCAGCTGTCAAGCACGGTGGTGGAGGGCTGATGATCTGGGCTGGTTCTGCAGCCACAGGACCTGGGCACCTTGCAGTCATTGAGTCCACCATGAACTCCTCTGGATACCAAAGTATTCTAGAGTCAGATGTGAGGCCATCTGTCCCACAGCTAAAGCTGGGCTGAAACTGGCTCATCAACAGGACAAAGATCCCAAACACAGCAGCAGATCTACAGCAGAATGTGGGAAAAAGAACAGAATCAAGGTGTTGCAATGGTCCAGTCAGAGTCCAGACCTCAGCCTGACTGAAATGCTGTGGTGGGACCTTAAGAGAGCTGTGCAGAAACCAAAGCTGCAAACCTCAATGAGCTGAAGCAGCGCTGGAGAGAAGAGGGCCGAGATTCCTCCAGAACCAGGAGAGAGACTGAGAACGTCCCACAGGAAACCATCACTGCTGCTCACTGCTGCTGAAGCTGCTGGATCAGGGGTTCACTTAGTTTTACACTCACTGCTGCTCACTGCTGCTGGAGCTGCTGGATCAGGGGTTCACTTAGTTTTACACTCACTGCTGCTGGAGCTGCTGGATCAGGGGTTCACTTAGTTTTACACTCACTGCTGCTGGAGCTGCTGGATCAGGGGTTCACTTAGTTTTACTCACTGCTGCTGAAGCTGCTGGATCAGGGGTTCACTTAGTTTTACTCACTGCTGCTGAAGCTGCTGGATCAGGGGTTCACTTAGTTTTACACTCACTGCTGCTGAAGCTGCTGGATCAGGGGTTCACTTAGTTTTAGTGTGAGGGTGCAACCAGATGCTTTTTGTCATATCCTGAGGTGTAAAACCTTTGAATTGAGGGGGTTGGGTGTACTTTCTTTCTCACACGACTGTATGTTTGAATGCTGACTCTGAAACGTTTGCTGACTTCACTGTGACCATTAAGCGATGAGCTGAGGATTAACAGCCGGTGGAGCTGCAGCGGCTGTAATTAACACGGACAGCCAGCTCACATCTGCAGCTGAGGAAGCTAATTGGAGCAGAGATGAAGCTGAAAGACAACAAGTAAACAGTGTCGCTGCTGTTTTCTGTCACAAAGTGCAGCTGTTTGCTCGGGTTTTAAACAGGGAGGTGTCCACAAAGCTGGTCCACCTCCCAGAGAACCCAAAAACTCCAGAACCCAGCCTGAGTCCAGCTCTGTTAACACGATGCTTTCCAATAAAATAACAGATTAAAGAAATCTTTCCTTCCATTTTAGCTGCATTTCAGTGATCAAATCCCAGCCCCAGACTCTCATGCTGCAGAGAAACTGAACAGATCTAAAACTAAATGTGCTTTTTGCCATTTTCTGCAGCGATGTTCAAGTTAAATCATTCGGTGTGATGCAAAAGGCTTTAAATGATCCAGCCTGGGACTCCAAATGCTGCAGGAGGATGCTGTGAATGACAGTTCTTGCATCTAAATAACAGAAACTAAGACGTCTCCATCATCTGCAATCACTGTTGCTGCTGCTTCTGTGCTTCAAAGTCCTCAGAAATCAGACTAGAAATGATTAGAAACACTGCTGACAGTTCAGTTTTATCTATAAAGCGCCAAATCACAGCAAATGTCCTCAAGACTCTTTCCAGATTGAGTCCAGTTCCATTTATGATCAATTTAATAGAAAGTAGCCGAGCGAAGGAAAGCAACAGATCGCACTGAAACGCCTCTTCAGTCCAATCCCCGTCCTGAGCGTGCACGAGGCGGTCCTGAGCGTGCACGAGGCGGTCCTGAGCGTGCACGAGGCGGTCCTGAGCGTGCACGAGGTGGTCCTGAGCGTGCACGAGGCAGCTATGGAGAGAAAAAACTCCCTTTTAACAGGAAGAAATCAGTAAAATACTGAGTTGGAAAGATATTTATCAAACTCGAACATACTCAGTTTGGAATGAGACCTCTTTATTTATTCCTGAGATCATGGAGTCAGACAGCACAAGCCTGGGCTTGATAGTCCAAATCTATGCTTTTTACGGCTCTGATACGTAAAGAAGCAGCTAAAACAGCCGCCTGCCGGGTCTCAAACACGCAGCAAAGGCTGCTTAAAGCTGGCAGCTGAGAAGAAGTGAAGCAGCTGGACATTACTGACCAATAAAAAAGGAGCTAGAGTCTAAAATATGAACAAAAGTGGTGTTTTCTTATTATCACACCGTTATTATTCACTCGCCAGAGATAAGAGACTAAAATTAGGCGACATCACACTGAGCGGGTGACATCATCCTCCAGCTACGCTGAGCAGCCAATCAGAGTGAGCCGTCACTGCCGGACCTGACCATTCAACATGCTGAAGCGGCTGAAAATGACCCTGATGAGGTCCGACAGCTCCTGGAGCCCAGCTGTCAGCTGACTTTTCCAGCTCATCTCCCGGGTTTTAACTCCAGAGTCTGACTTCACTCTTCTTTGAGTCTCTTCGTCGTCCAGCACCAAACGCCTCAGCCGTCCTGGAGCAGACTTCCTCACCTTTAAACACTTCTTCTTCATGCATTTATACTCTGTCTGCAGCTGTTTTTAGGTGAATCTGCACTCGGCGTATCAGCTGAAATTTATCTGGTGTGTCCAGCTTGTTTTGCACTGATTTTACTCTAAAACTGAAGGGATTTATCGACGTTTGATGATGTAAAATGTCTTCTGTTGGGCCACAAAAGCACTGAAAAGCGCTGAAAATGTGAGTTTTAAGTGTTGAAACAAGCTAAAACGTCAGAGTTTTCATTCCAAGATCCGATGATGAAGAGTTCAGCTCTTTTTAATCGAACATATTCTCACTGTTTCCCCTGAAAACACAGTCCTCTGTCAGTTAAACGACCCGTTTGAATGTGTTTCTTCAAGCATTCGGTCAGTTGGAGGTTTCTTTAAAGCCTCGTCTGTGTTCAGGCTCGGGTTCGGTTGTTCTCGGGTCCATCTGGGCGGTTCGGGTCTGGGTTTAAATGCACGGTTGTATCCTTTTCATACAAGATCTGATGTGTGAAGTCTTACATTGTGTTCTTAATGCTCTCTTCTCCTCCTTCCCCCTTTTTCTCTCTGCAGTGCATCAGCCAGCATCTTCCCTTTGCTTTGTTCTGACTGAAGCTAACCTTTTCTTTCTCCCCCCTCATTATTCCTCCCCTTACATTCGTCTGCAGTCTGGTGGCATTTGGACCGTGTGATTCTTTAAATGTGCAGCCGCTGTGAATCTCTGCCAGAACTGAACGACTTGTGAGCGTTGGTCTGATCGGCGCCGTGTGTTTCCTGTCCTCTCCCCTCATCCCCCCCCCCCCTCCATCTTACAATTCAAAACTAAAGCTTTCCCAGAGGTGAAAGTTGAGAGTAGCACATCAGTGGTTGAGAGCGATGCTGAGGCCTCAGTGGACACTGCGAGCTGCAGTGTGAGACAGAAACATTTGGAGTTACAGGTGTGTTACTCCTGGCCGATGACAAGTATGTGTCATGATGAAGATATATAGCATATATAGACTCACGCTTCTATATATGATGTTAGCTCAGTTAGCTACTGACAATAGAGTCGCTCACTGCAACCTCTTTATTTCCCCTCAGTTTCACACGTTGAAAAGAAAATTGCAACCAAACCAAAACCCAAATGATTCAAATTCACAAGTAAAGAGATGAGAGGAAATAAAAACAATGCAAGAATATGGAAAATAAACACGCATGCAAAGAGCATTGAGCTCCAAGCTAACTTTGTTTTCTGACGTACTGTTTAGACAGTTTGCCTGCAAGTACTGAGAGAAAACACCACAGCTCTTCCTCGAGTCACGGGTCCAGGAAAAAGAGACCGATGGCCCCCCGCGGCTCTCCTCTCTGACCCGGTGACCTGCAGCCAGGCAAAGAGCAGCGATCTGATGGCTGCGGGGTTCTGACTGAGCTGTGCTTCACTCTGCAGTGTGTCTGTGCCGCGGAGCCTGTGTGGAGGTGGACTCAGAGACCGAGGCTGCGGTCAACGACGGCTTCAAACTGGGCTGCATCTCCTGTAAGATGAGAGCCGAGGTCGACGCCCAAGCCGCCGTCAGCTGGTACTTCAAGGCTTCAAACGACAGCGAGATTTCTTATGTAAGTGGTAATCAGATACGTGACGAAGAGAAGTTTGAACTATAGCACTCATTAATGACCTCAGAGAAGAACGAGGTCAGAGCTGCTCTGAGGTCTGCAGGCAGGAGGAAAGAGCCACCATTAGCTTTTATATTCAATTTATTCAATCTTTAAAGTCAGAATAAAGAAAAATTATAGAACAAAAGTGCAAATGTTTGATCCAGCCCTCATTTCTTTATGACTTTCTTTAACCTTTAAAGTGTCCTGATCAACAGTTCTGCAGCTTTTTCTTTGGACGTTTTCTGCTTTTTCCCAGTCCTTGTTCCTGAGCATTTTCAGTGTTTTTTCTTTGTTCAGCCACTTAACTCTGAGCTATGAAGCATTCAGGCAGAAAAAAGGCTCCTAACTCAAGGGATGAATCAGTGTTGTGTCGACACAGAACAGAAAACTTAGCAAAGAAGCCATTTTAAACTGGATCTTTAGGCACTTTGTCACAAAGACACATCATTTGTTCCCATTTCTTTAGCTGCATCTATGAAAAACAGCAAAGAAAACACAGTTTGACAGACAGAAAATAGGATTTCTGCAGCAACAAGGTGATTCCCAAAGAGCTATTAGCTGAAAACTTGGCATATCTCAGCATGGGGTGCAGTGTGTCCTTAAAACATTTGAGGAAACTGGACAAGTGGAGGACAAAAGAAGTGTCAGGCCTAAAAAACTATCTACAGCAGATGAACAGGATCTGAAAGTGATGTCCTTAAGAAAGAGGAAAAAATCCAGCTGTGACCTGACAGGACCTGAGAGATGCATCTGGACCTTCAGCTGATCCATCTACTGTTGGCCCAAGCCTCATCAGAAATGGTCTCCATGGAAGGGTGGCTGTCAAGAAGCCGTTCTTAAGGAAGGGAAACAGGGAGAAAAGGCTGAGCTGTGCCAAATGACACAAGAAGTGGACTGAAAATCAGTGGCAACAGGTCTTATGGAGGGATGAATCCTCCCCAGAGCCCGGACCTCAACATTATTGAAGCAGTGTGGGATCATCTGACAGAGAACGGAACAAAAGGCAGCCCACATCCAAAGAAGAGCTTTGGGATGTCCTTCAAGAAGCCTGGAGAACTATTCCTGAAGACTCCTTAAAGAAATGACAGAAAGCTTGTCTCAGAGGGTTCAGGCTGTGTTGGAGAATAAAGGAGCTCAGACCAGAGATTCACTTTAAAGCTGCTGAGAACTGATAAAAAACTCTGTTTCTGCCTCAGATTCTGGATTTATGTTCATGTTTAACCATGTTTCAATAAATCGCTGCAGCTGTTTCCTGTTTTCATGGCAATATATGAAGGAATGGGGATTCAGAAGAAATTAAACATTTATCAACCAGCCAGTGAAAGAATAAATAATTAAAATGATCTCACAGAATATCAGACATAATATTTTTGGGTGTCTTGGTCCACTTTGTGTAATGAGGATGCTGGAAACTAACAACAACAGACGATAAAATATCCAAAGTAGCGTAGTTGAGGTCTAAAATGCCCCCGCATTGTGGACACTGATGTATATTTCAGAACAGTTTAAGTGAACCATGTGAATGAGGTAAAAAGACCCGACAATATAGATACAAGGGAGTTGTGACGTCACCCGGCCGTCACAGTGGGTTTCTATTTATCAGGTACAAGCTACAAGGTCAAACAGAGGCGGGTGTTGGTGGTTAGCCTCTATCACTGACAGTTTGTCTCATTTTCACACAAGTGTTCAGTGTAACTGGGGATTTCCACCGGGAACAGGCGCCGGTAACGGTAACGGAACGCTAGTTTGCTAGACAGTCATATTCTCGCGAGACCGCAAGATCCCGCGATAATCCGAAACGTACGCGAGACCACGAGATCCCGCGATAAACTGTGTGTCGAAAGGAAACAACAGCTTACTTTGCCACGCCCACGTGGAAAAACCTTTTTAATATAATGCTTAAGGTACATCAGTCATAAATAGGTAACTTATTAAATATCTACTTGCAATCCTAGATGAGGTCATAAAATGTAGACTGATGAAAATCTGCGGTTAACAGCTTTAATTCGTCTTTTTAAATTATGTCTGCCATTATTTATCTCCCTTTTTAAACAGTTTGATCTTCTATGACCTAGTTTTTGTGTTTGAAAAAACACACCATCAACAGATGGTCTGACCATCTATCCTCTACTTTTCTGCTAATCTTGATGTGAACTTGTGTTAGCCTTCATGAACTACGCATTGCGCTTTTATTTTGAAAGGGGGCGGAAGTTAATTTGGTTGATTCTGTGTCGGATTTCCGGTGCTGGTGCATGAATCTGCACTGTTGAGCTCGACGTGTTTCAGCAACGGCTCCGTCAAAAATAAAGTGCAACGGAATGATCGCGTGAGCCGCTGCTGAGAGTCCGCGCGGCGCGCCCCCTCACGCACGAGGGTGTGACCGCGGCGCTCCACAGTTTATCATCATTTCACCACCATAGCTGGCTGAATACAAACTTAAATGTGTGCAACACTTAGTATTTAGTTTGACTTTAGCTACAGTAGTTTGTTAGCATCAATGCTACTTAGTTTATCTCCTCTTGGGGTGAATTACGGAGGCATCAAAAACAGAAATTAGACTTCTGTTTATGTTGGAGATGATTGGGATATCCATAGGAATGAATGGGTATCTGGTTCACTCACATACGAACAAACGCATGCAGAAATGAGGCCTTGTTCCTGAGAACTTGTTCCATCAGGTTTGGTGCACAACCTCCAACATATTTGCTGCTGCATTTCAGTTTTACTCCTCACAAAATCGTTCAAAATGATTTCCTTCATGTCTTCATTCAGCTGGCAGCCTGAGTTGTGCAAAGTCTGGTACAGATACGCAGCAAAGTGTCACGTTTGTGTCACAGCAGATGTTTTTACATCCGTATTAGTGGCGGGAACTGAACAGAAAATAAGTTGTAAAGGACCCAAATGCAGAACAGCAACCTGGAGGCAGATGGACGATAACTTTAAGACTAAGAAAGCAAAGACTGGACAGCGAAATGAGACAGAATTGGACCAGAAGCTAAATGTACAACAGCGGCATCTGGTAACAGGTGTGAACAGAGACAGAAAGTAAAGCAGACACAACACAAAATAAAACAGGAAGTAACATTAACTAAAGCAACCGAGGGAATCCAGGGAAAAGGACACAAAGAATAGAAATGACTACACCATGAAGCAGAATCTAACATGAGACTAAAGCAGCTAAACCCAGACGTTAGATGGCTCCGATTCACACAACTCAAACAAAAACAGTGACTGTGCTGTAATTTCAGGGATCGAAATACAAAGTTTCCTCATAAATAAACGTCTTATGCTTTCAATGCTGCTGTTTCTTCTTTGTAATCTTCTCTTTCCTTTTGTGGGAAGGAGACACAATGAATTTATTATGAGACTCTTGCATTTTTAATGGCGGGTTACTTTCCTCTCAATCCACTCAGCACTTTTACTCACCAAAGAAACCTTCACAAGGCAAACCAAAGAGGCCATTACACTATATATCCACAAGAAGGGAGATTCAATTATTCCTCAGCTGCACTTTAGATCCAGCATCCACTTATTGTGCAGGAAGTGCAGCTCGGTCGATACAGATATCAGCAGATGTCTGGCTCTTCGACCTGAAATGCAAACAGAACGATCCGTTTTACAGCTTCTGTTGTCCGAGAAAAAGCGGCAGCTTTATTTATTACACATAAAACACATAAAAACCGTTAAAGCGATCCACAAACAGCTGGTGAATGAAGGCGCTGACTGCAGCTGTTCTGTGGAGGAGGTGAAAGGTCGTGGTTGACTCCCTTCTGCTTCCTTTTGCAGTTGTACATCTATGAGAACCGAGTGGGTGAAATCAAGGACCCGCGCTTCTACGATCGTGTGCTTTGGAGAGGCAGCAATAAGACCAACGACCTGCAGGACGGCTCCATCTACATCCTCAACGTCACCTACGAGGACATGGGAACCTACCACTGCATCTTTGAGCGCACCCTCATCTACACCAACTACGAGTACCAAATCAACATCACCAAGATCATCAACCTGAACGTGGTGCCAAGATGTAAGAACTGGGGGGGGGACTGAACTTTATCAGAGTTTATTAACCGGAAACATCCTCATTTCCAGGCATAATCATGACAACAAAGTTTCATTTCTAAGGTTTGATGCATCAGGAAACAATCTGCGATGATCAGGTCTGAAAAGGAGGAAATTACAACCTCAGATGACCAAAAAAGAAAAAAGGTCTCACTCTAATATTTCGCTGGACCGCCTTTAGCTTTGATGACGGCCCTCATTCGCAGTGGCATCATTTCGATAAGCGTCACAACATTTATTTCCCACCAGAGTTGCATTCATTTTTCTCTCAGATCTTATGGTGATGATGGGAGAGTCGGACCGCTGAGCAAAGCCCAAAGATTCTCCCTGGGGTTAAGGTCCTGACTCCAGATGTCTCATGCTCCCTGAACCTCTTTCACAGTTTGAGCCCGATGAATCCTGGCTTTGTCATCTTGGAATAAGCTGCTCATCCAGGTAGTCAGCTGACCTCGTTCTCTGGGCTGAAAACGTTGCTGAACCTGGACCTGACCGACTGCAGCAGCCCCGGATCAGAGCCCTGCCCCCACAGGCCTGTACGGCAGGCTCCAGGCATGATGGCTGCAGCCCTTCACCTCTCTGCTTACCCTGATGCTCCCATCACTCTGGAACAGAGTAAATCTGGACTCATCAGACCACATGACCTTCTTCCATCGCTCCAGAGTCCAATCTTTGTGCTCCCTGTCTCATTTTCTCTAATCTCTAACCCTATTCTGATCAAAATAACTCGAACCAGAAACCAGACTAACGCACCCAGATAATAATTTGGGGATCAAATGACTCCTGGATAGATTCAGATGGTGCCGGCTGCTCTGTTCATGCTCCAAAGTTCCATCTTTTTGCATCTTTTAGTAAAAATGGTGAAGGATAAGTGTATATTAATCCAGGCGAAATCCCAATTAAGCTACTCTTTTCTGTTGCTTATGTCAATCGACTAAATGCAGGAAAATCAGCCCAATAAGACTCACTGAAAGCATTTCCAGGCTGTCGCTCTGCTCTAATAAATTCCTGATTTCATAACCACAGCCTCATCTGTCAGAATCACCGTTAAAGCAGCTCAAAGACGGCGTCTGAGCAGCGATTTCAGCTGAATTACATGAACCAGGATCCCCCACAGAGGAGGTCTGGAAGGTTTTCTGTCACAGTCACACGTTTGAGTCAATAACTGGAATCCTCTTCCATGTCTTCTGGGACAGAGACGGTGGTTCGGTTGAGCTGCAGCTCGACTTCACTGAGTTTAACACAGTCATAGAAACCTGCAGGATCACTGTAGTACAAGAAGCCAAATAAATACCATCTGGAGTAACTGTATAACCGGACGGTTTCAGTTTCGTCTGAATTTAGAAGCAGAAAGTTCTGAATAACTCAAAGGTTCCTCACTGTAGAACTAGAAGCCAAGGAAATACCCTCTAGCTCAGGGGTCGGGAACCTATGGCTCGCCAGCCAGGTGTGGCTCTTTTGATGACTGCATCTGGCTCGCAGATAAAACTAAATATTCTCACTTGTTTTAATCCATCCATCGATTTTTCATGTCCTGTTCAGGGCTGCAGGAGCATTATTTTAATTGGATGATACTGGACTACGTTGGCAGCGTAAAACAGGTAAACGCCCCCTTTTGAATCAGTCCGCTCGGTCATTAGCTCAAAGCTAACCCTTCGACGAAGAAGATGGCGAAAAGAAAAAAAGATGACGAGTATCGTACATTTCAGGCCGAATGGACTGAAGAATTCGCCTCTGTGGAGAGAGCAAATTCTGCGGTGTGTCTAATTTGCAAAGACAAAATTACATCGATGAAACGGTCGAATGTAAAGCGGCACTTCGACACGCGCCATGCTACCTTTGCATCAAAATACCCGGCAGGAGACAGCAGAAAGAAAGCGTGCCAAGAGCTACTAAAATATATTATATGGCTCTCATTGAAATAAATTTCCAAATTTTTTGCTTTCATGGCTCTCTTAGTCAAAAAGGTTCCCGACCCCTGATCTAGAGTAACTATATAACTAGATAATTTCTCCCTGAAGCGCTCAGGTCCAAAGAACAACTTCAGTTTGTCTGAATTTAAAAGCAGAAAGTTCTGAGTCATCCAGGTCTTTATGTCTTTAAGACAGGCTTTTAGTCTGACCAACCTGTTGGTTTCATCTGGTTTCATAGATAGGTACAGCTGAGTATCATCAGCATAACAATGGAACTTTATGCCATGCTGTCTGATAATGTTACCTAATGGAAGCATGTATAAAGTAAAAAGAATCGGTCCGAGCACAGAACCCTGAGGAACTCCATGACTTACTCCAATGTGTGAGGAAGATTCTTCATTTACAAGAACAAACTGGAATCTATCAGATAAATATGACTTAAAGCAGCCTAATGCAGTTCCTTTAATCCCAATAACATGTTTTAGTATCTGTAACAGAATGAAAAGCGAGGCTTTTCTGAGGCTAAGAGGAGATCATTGGTAACTTTCCCCGGTGCGATGATGCACTCTGAATCCTGACTTATCAGGAGGCTCCAGAGATATTTCAGCCGGTTACACTCGTTTGGACCAAAGGAACCAGCTTCATTCTGCTCCAGTGACGGAAAAATTCAGAAGAAGACACTCAAATCAAAGGTTTTTAAAGCACATTTTAAAAGCTTCTATCAGGAAAATGTTGATGGAAAGAGCTGAAATGATGTTTTATTGTTAAGTGTTGCCAAAAGGACCTCCGGCATCACAGATGCACCACAGAGACTGTTTGAGGGGCAGCAGTTATTCATCTTTTGGACAAACAGACCAAACAAGAGAGACAACAGCCATGCAAACAGAGCAGGAAAAGCTTATTGTATCAGTGTTTGATTTATTATTCCTGCAGTTTACGCAGAATATTATGATTTATCTTGATTTTGTTCAGATTTAGTTATGATAAATGCTGAAATCTAAATGTTTTAAAAGTACAGAACACTCACGGGAGTTAGTGTTGGGAGCAGCTTTCAGCCGTTCAGTTTCACTGGTTTTTTTGGCCTTCTGAGGTCTTTCTACAGATTTTTGGTGAGCTTTAGCTTGAGGTTTGCGTCCATTTGTAATCTGAGCGGTGTTTAGGATCATAATCCTGTTCTAGAAGCTTCTCTTTCAATCTTTGGCTTTTTCACAGAAGGCATGAAACTTGATTCCAGTTGCTTAAAGTTAATTTAATCTTTTTTTTTCTGCACCACCAGCCCATGGTAGGGTCCCTCCACTCTCATGCTAAACGAGCTACATGCTACATGCTAAAGAGGTGTTCTTTTCTTGAGATTTTCCACCCTATTTTTCTACAAAGTGACCTCAGAACTCACTGTAGCCCAGAATACATGTTAACATGTTCATTTTGAACCTGCATCTCTCAGGTCCTGTCAGGTCTTTTCCTCTTTCTTAAGGACATCACTTTCAGATCCTGTTCATCTGCTGTAGATAGTTTTTTAGGCCTGACACTTCTTCTTTTGTCCTCCACTTGTCCAGTTTCCTCAAATGTTTTAAGGACACACTGCACACCATGCTGAGATATGCCAAGTTTTCAGCTAATAGCTCTTTGGGAATCACCTTGTTGCTGCAGAAATCCTATTTTCTGTCTGTCAAACTGTGTTTTCTTTGCTGTTTTTCATAGATGCAGCTAAAGAAATGGGAACAAATGATGTGTCTTTGTGACAGGCTGCTGGTAAAAAAGTGCCTAAAGATCCAGTTTAAAATGGCTTCTTTGCTAAGTTGTCTGTTCTGTGTCGACACAACACTGGTTCATCCCTTGAGTTAGGAGCCTTTTTTCTGCCTGAAGGGTTCAAAGGTCAGAGTTAAGTGGCTGAACAAAGAAAAAACACTGAAAATGCTCAGGAACAAGGACTGAAGATGAGGGAAAAAGCAGAAAATGTCCAAAGAAAAACTGTGAAAGAGCTTCAGAAAGCTGCAGAACTGTTGATCAGGACACTTTAAAGGTTTCAGAAAGCTGCAGAACTGTTGATCAGGACACTTTAAAGGTTTCAGAAAGCTGCAGAACTGTTGATCAGGACACTTTAAAGGTTTCAGAAAGCTGCAGAACTATTGATCAGGACACTTTAAAGGTTTCAGAAAGCTGCAGAACTATTGATCAGGACACTTTAAAGGTTACAGAAAGCTGCAGAACTGTTGATCAGGACACTTTAAAGGTTTCAGAAAGCTGCAGAACTGTTGATCAGGACACTTTAAAGGTTTCTGAAAGCTGCAGAACTATTGATCAGGACACTTTAAAGGTTTCAGAAAGCTGCAGAACTATTGATCAGGACACTTTAAAGGTTACAGAAAGCTGCAGAACTATTGATCAGGACACTTTAAAGGTTTCAGAAAGCTGCAGAACTATTGATCAGGACACTTTAAAGGTTTCAGAAAGCTGCAGAACTATTGATCAGGACACTTTAAAGGTCACAGAAAGCTGCAGAACTATTGATCAGGACACTTTAAAGGTTTCTGAAAGCTGCAGAACTGTTGATCAGGACACTTTAAAGGTTTCAGAAAGCTGCAGAACTATTGATCAGGACACTTTAAAGGTTTCAGAAAGCTGCAGAACTATTGATCAGGACACTTTAAAGGTTTCAGAAAGCTGCAGAACTGTTGATCAGGACACTTTAAAAGCTTCAGAAAGCTGCAGAACTATTGATCAGGACACTTTAAAGGTTACAGAAAGCTGCAGAACTGTTGATCAGGACACTTTAAAGGTCCCAGAAAGCTGCAGAACTATTGATCAGGACACTTTAAAGGTTTCTGAAAGCTGCAGAACTGTTGATCAGGACACTTTAAAGGTTTCAGAAAGCTGCAGAACTATTGATCAGGACACTTTAAAGGTTTCAGAAAGCTGCAGAACTGTTGATCAGGACACTTTAAAGGTTTCAGAAAGCTGCAGAACTGTTGATCAGGACACTTTAAAGGTCACAGAAAGCTGCAGAACTGTTGATCAGGACACTTTAAAGGTTTCAGAAAGCTGCAGAACTATTGATCAGGACACTTTAAAGGTTTCAGAAAGCTGCAGAACTGTTGATCAGGACACTTTAAAGGTTACAGAAAGCTGCAGAACTATTGATCAGGACACTTTAAAGGTTTCAGAAAGCTGCAGAACTATTGATCAGGACACTTTAAAGGTTTCTGAAAGCTGCAGAACTATTGATCAGGACACTTTAAAGGTTTCAGAAAGCTGCAGAACTGTTGATCAGGACACTTTAAAGGTTTCAGAAAGCTGCAGAACTATTGATCAGGACAC
This sequence comes from Leuresthes tenuis, assembly GCF_036924035.1. Lineage (NCBI taxonomy): Eukaryota > Metazoa > Chordata > Actinopteri > Atheriniformes > Atherinopsidae > Leuresthes > Leuresthes tenuis. Next base: position 2,107,368 of record NW_027325364.1, read on the forward strand.
TTTAAAGGTTTCAGAAAGCTGCAGAACTATTGATCAGGACACTTTAAAGGTCACAGAAAGCTGCAGAACTATTGATCAGGACACTTTAAAGGTTTCTGAAAGCTGCAGAACTGTTGATCAGGACACTTTAAAGGTTTCAGAAAGCTGCAGAACTATTGATCAGGACACTTTAAAGGTTTCAGAAAGCTGCAGAACTGTTGATCAGGACACTTTAAAAGCTTCAGAAAGCTGCAGAACTATTGATCAGGACACTTTAAAGGTTTCAGAAAGCTGCAGAACTGTTGATCAGGACACTTTAAAGGTCACAGAAAGCTGCAGAACTGTTGATCAGGACACTTTAAAGCTTCAGAAAGCTGCAGAACTGTTGATCAGGACACTTAAAAGGTTTCAGAAAGCTGCAGAACTGTTGATCAGGACACTTTAAAAGCTTCAGAAAGCTGCAGAACTGTTGATCAGGACACTTTAAAAGCTTCAGAAAGCTGCAGAACTATTGATCAGGACACTTTAAAGGTTTCAGAAAGCTGCAGAACTGTTGATCAGGACACTTTAAAAGCTTCAGAAAGCTGCAGAACTATTGATCAGGACACTTTAAAGGTTTCAGAAAGCTGCAGAACTGTTGATCAGGACACTTTAAAGGTTACAGAAAGCTGCAGAACTGTTGATCAGGACACTTTAAAGGTTTCAGAAAGCTGCAGAACTGTTGATCAGGACACTTTAAAAGCTTCAGAAAGCTGCAGAACTGTTGATCAGGACACTTTAAAAGCTTCAGAAAGCTGCAGAACTATTGATCAGGACACTTTAAAGGTTTCAGAAAGCTGCAGAACTGTTGATCAGGACACTTTAAAGGTTTCAGAAAGCTGCAGAACTGTTGATCAGGACACTTTAAAGGTTTCAGAAAGCTGCAGAACTGTTGATCAGGACACTTTAAAGCTTCAGAAAGCTGCAGAACTATTGATCAGGACACTTTAAAGGTTTCAGAAAGCTGCAGAACTGTTGATCAGGACACTTTAAAGGTTTCAGAAAGCTGCAGAACTATTGATCAGGACACTTTAAAGGTCACAGAAAGCTGCAGAACTGTTGATCAGGACACTTTAAAAGCTTCAGAAAGCTGCAGAACTATTGATCAGGACACTTTAAAGGTTTCAGAAAGCTGCAGAACTATTGATCAGGACACTTTAAAGGCTTCAGAAAGCTGCAGAACTATTGATCAGGACACTTTAAAGGCTTCAGAAAGCTGCAGAACTATTGATCAGGACACTTTAAAGTTACAGAAAGCTGCAGAACTGTTGATCAGGACACTTAAAGGTCACAGGCAGTCTGGCTCATGTCTGTCTGACACATTTTAAATCAGGCCAAGAAGTTCTGAATGTGACCTGATGAGTTTAGGAACAATCTGTCGGAGCTCACCTCCTTCTGTGCCCCTGCAGTCACCAGAGGAATGGCATCCATCTTGTCTGAGGTGATGATGTATGTGTCAATCATCGGGCTGCAGTTCTGGCTGGTGGTTGAGATGATTTACTGCTACAGGAAGATCTCTGCAGCAGGAGAGGAAGCTCTGAGAGAAAGCGCGTGAGTAGCACCTTAAAAACACCAGCAGATCCTGCTGGGCAGCCAAATGTCCGGCTTCCACACAAGCTGTTTCCATGTGTCCTTCTGAAAATAACCTTCATGCTCCCCTCTCTGATGTCTGTCTCTGATCTTTCCCCCCCCACCTCTCTGTGTCCTGCAGGGCGGAGTATTTAGCTATAGCATCGGAAAGTAAAGATAACTGTGCAGGCGAACCAGTGGCAGAATAGCACGGGTACGTCGGCTCCTGTGTTCTTTCATTTCAAGCCCACCTCAGGTGTTGTTTTCACCTTCTGATTTATTCTGGTAGCTTTACACGAACAGCAAACTTCTCTTATTGTTTTAATGGTGGAGATACAGCTGATGAAACTCAGCGGTGCTCTTTCTCTGTGGAACAGTCATAGATCAGACCTTTTGTGCATTATTTTAGGATTTAAACGCTGCTCAACACTTGACACTAATAATAATAATTAGATAATTACTAATAATAAGAATAATTTACCTGAAATGTTTTGTAAAGTCTGGCAAACATCAGTTATGTTGGCGCCCCCTTGTGGAGGTTTTTCACCCAGAGTTTTAGCCTCAAATTAACCAAATTATTCAAAGCTGGAGCCCTTCAGCTGTCACACTCTTATTTTCATCCTGGGCTAAAACCAACATTTTTCCAACCTCTGAAACAGTCTTTCTTGCCTCATAAACTTCAGGTCGAGGAAGAATTCAAGGCTGGACTCCCACATCCACCTCCTCCTCATGGTTTCTCACCTCTCCTCATCCTCTCCACATCTTCATGGGATCAGAAAGAGGAGCCACATCCTCGAGGAAAGGATTTCTGTGAGACTCTGCAGGACTTCAGCCTCCAGAGGATCCGTCCTGGAGGAGGGCTGAGCTGTAAATATGAGAAGAAGCCTCCACAGATCATATCTGACCACATGTAGAATGTTGTATATTCCCTGTTTGCATGCTAACAATCAGTTTGATCACATGATGAAACAAAGAAAGTAACAACTAAAAGTTTAGCAACGACTCGTTTTACTCTTTAATACTACAGAGACTGAAGTTAACTGCTTATTTTCGATCTAATGCGACTAAAAACTGCAGAAAAACAGCCTCATCTGCTGCTTAATATGTCTTTATGATGCTGACAAATGTTTTATTTCTGCTGATTTTCATCTAAATCTCATTGAAAACGGCTCAAAAGGCGCAGAGGAAGGCTTTGATCAGGTCACCGGGGGGAGAAACTGAAGCCAACATGAAGCACATCCCTCTGCAGCAGCTTTTCATCGCATTAAAGTCGATTTGTCAGCCACAGAAGAACAGTTCAGAGGCCGATCAAATAGATTTAAAGTGTGATTCTGTCATAAATACAGTCACAGTCTGAAGTCAAAGTTTCATTAACTGTCAGAGAGAGACTGAACCTCACAGAAAGTTGCAGTAAAAGGCATTTTGGCTCAGTTTTGTGCTTTATTGCAGGACTTTCCCCTCTGAAACACGTCGGTTTCATTCAGTGTTTAAAGGTTTGATTTCAGGACATAAGAACAGAAGAGTTCTGCTAATTTATCCTAACAGCAGAGGTGTAATCAGTGTGATGTCGCTGGAGGGAGGGAAACTCATCGCCAGGCACCAGAAATGTCATTTAAAATGTGTTTTTAGGAGTTTTGATGCTTGAAGACTGAGGCAGGAAATGCTGCAGGCACCGCGGATGTCATTTTAACACAGGAAGCTCAACATATAGTCAAGCTTCAAGTGTGATTTCCTGCAAGAAGTGAGAAGCCTCCCTGCAAAAAGCACCTTTTTAAAAAAAACAACCCACAAATATATGACCTTCAGTCAACAGTGGAAACTTTTACTCACAGTGGAACTTAAGGGCTCGAATAATGGCTGTAAAGTCCCCGCTGTGAGGCGAACGCAGCGCTAAACGCGTCCAGAGTGACGGGAGGCAGGCGAGCTCCGCCTCCTGAGGGCCAGCGATGGCAGCCAAAAGTCTCACTCTGGAGCTCTTTGATGGGCAGCGAGCTGTTTGAGACTCTCTGAGGGACAAAACTAAAGTGAAATGCAACAGAAAAGTGGTTTTCAGCATCTTCTCTGAGCAGCTTCTTTGTGTTTCAGAAACTGAACCAAACGTAGAATCTGCAGCAGCAACACTCAGTAAAAGCTGCTCCAGACTCATGTTTCCATCCTTCAGCTTCCTTTAATGACTCTTTTTAATGCTTTGAACTGAGTTTTTCACAGGAATCTGAGTCCATTCCTGCTGAATCCCAGATTCCAGCTGCTCAGCTCATTGATCACTGATCTGACTGATGGAAGCCCATCGATGCTTCGTAAAAATCTGCTATGAATCCAGAAAATAATCGAATCTTTTTCAGAATTTCTGCTGTTTTACTTCAGCTTCTGACTTTTAAATCTCGTATTTTTGAACATTTTCTTTATCTGATTTTGTTTCTTGAATAAAAACTGATTTAAAATGTGATGATTGTTCCGACGCAGAGACACAAACTGATGGAAAGTTTTTTAAAAGGTCAACAAAAACAGAGTTTTCACCGACCAGCTTCAGTGTTCAGAACCAAACGTAGAATCTGCAGCAGCAACACTCAGTGAAAGCTGCTCCAGACTCATGTTTCCATCCTTCAGCTTCCTTTAATGACTCTTTTTAATGAGTTTTTCACAGGAATCTGAGTCCATTCCTGCTGAATCCCAGATTCCAGCTGCTCAGCAGTCCCTGGTTGCTGTTGTCTGGTTCTCCTCTTCATGAAGAGGAGAACCAGACAACAGCAACCAGGGACTGCTGAGCAGCTGGAATCTGGGATTCAGCAGGAATGGACTCAGATGTGGACTGCAGGCAGGCAGCCGAGCTCACACACTCTGTGTGTCTGAAGCTGCTGGAAGTCCTGCAGAATGAGGTCTGGCATCGTCCTGCTGAAATAACCACGGACCTCCCGGGAAAAGACGGCACCTTGATGGCAGCATCTGTCTCTCCAGAACTCCAACATCCAGCTGTGCATCAGTGGTACCTTCACCCAGATGAAGCCCTCCATGCCCTGGACTCTGCTGCAGCCCCAGACCATCACAGACGCTGGCTTTAAACCTTCCTCTGAGAACAGCTGGATGCTCTTTCTCAGCGGTTTTCCCCAGAAGCAGCTGAAACGTGGACTCATCTGCCCACAGAACACGTGTCCACTGTCTTTCTGTCCCTCTGAGATGAGCTGGAGTCCAGAGAACTGGGCCGTGGTTCTGCTCAGAGCTGATATATGGCTTCCTCCTGGTGTGATGCAGCTTCAGCTCACATTTCTGGATGCAGCCGTGGACTGTGTTGAGTGGAAATGCTTTTCCCAGCTCCTCCTGAGCCCATGTGGCTGTATGGATCATGGTGGCCTGACGGTTTCTCCTGCAGTGCTGCCTGAGGGCTCCGAGCTCATCCAACAGTGCTTTCTGTCCTTGGCCTTTCCACACTGAGACTTCCCCAGACTCCCTGAATCTGTTCCCAATATCCTGCTCTGTAGAAGCTGAAAGACCAAAGTTCTTTACAGTCTGACTCTGAGGAATATTTCCTGAACTTATTGATGATTCTCTGATGGAGTTTGGCCCAAAGCGGTGAGCCACGACCCATCCTTGTTGGAGAGGCTGAACCTTTGGTGGAAGCTGCTTTTATACCCAATCCTGACACCCTCACCTGTCAGCAGGTAACCTGCTGCTTGGAGAAGCTCCAGAAGCTGTAGATTCTATAAACTTTCTGTCTTTCTTTGGCTCCAGAACAGCTTTCACTGAGTGTTTCTGCATCAGGTTCTGTTTTCTAAATGAAAGAAGTTTTAGTCTCACTCTGATGTAAATTTAAGGTTTTGTTGGGATCCTGAAACCTTGGAAGGTCCATCAGAAAACTGAAATATTTTATTGATTTCAGAGAAGATTAAATATAAAACTCAGCTGACTTTTATCCTCTGTAGTAAAACCAGGAAAATCAAGGCCAGGAGCTTTATTTCCTGTCATGTGACGACAATCTTCTGTGAGGAACCCCCCCTCTTCCTCAGCCTTTTGCCCTCCCCGGTCCTGCCGTCAGAAAGGATGCAGTCACATCATTAAATGTAGTTTCTGATGTTTGTTTCCTGCTCACAGATCCAACCACTTATGAGTCCACATGAGGCTCAGTTTTGATGATTTTTCTGCTTCTTTTCTTTTCTTAACTTCTCTTTTGGGCTGTTTGTAAAAGATTTGGATGCTCAGTTTCCTCTCTGATAAAACTGTTGTTCACACTTTGAAATGAGCAGAGCAGGATGTAAAATGGCGTCTGCATGAAAAACTGTATCATAAAAAAAAGGTAAAGTTGACCGAGATCAGCTTGATTATCAGGTCCTGTTCTTTAAATATATTTGGAGTATTGTTTTTTTTTTAAATAAACCAATAAAACTGAACTTCTCATCTTCAGTCCTTGTTCCTGATGTTTTTTCTTTGTTCAGCCACTTAACTCTGACCTTTGAACCCTTCAGGCAGAAAAAAGGCTCCTAACTCAAGGGATGAACCAGTGTTGTGTCGACACAGAACAGACAACTTAGCAAAGAAGCCATTTTAAACTGGATCTTTAGGCACTTTGTCACAAAGACACATCATTTGTTCCCATTTCTTTAGCTGCATCTATGAAAAACAGCAAAGAAAACACAGTTTGACAGACAGAAAATAGGATTTCTGCAGCAACAAGGTGATTCCCAAAGAGCTATTAGCTGAAAACTTGGCATATCTCAGCATGGTGTGCAGTGTGTCCTTAAAACATTTGAGGAAACTGGACAAGTGGAGGACAAAAGAAGAAGTGTCAGGCCTAAAAAACTATCTCCAGCAGATGAACAGGATCTGAAAGTGATGTCCTTAAGAAAGAGGAAAAAATCCAGCTGTGACCTGACAGGACCTGAGAGATGCATCTGGACCTTCAGCTGATCCATCTACTGTTGGCCCAAGCCTCATCAGAAATGGTCTCCATGGAAGGGTGGCTGTCAAGAAGCCATTCTTAAGGAAGGGAAACAGGGAGAAAAGGCTGAGCTGTGCCAAATGACACAAGAAGTGGACTGAAAATCAGTGGCAACAGGTCTTATGGAGGGATGAATCCTCCCCAGAGCCCGGACCTCAACATTATTGAAGCAGTGTGGGATCATCTGACAGAGAACGGAACAAAAGGCAGCCCACATCCAAAGAAGAGCTTTGGGATGTCCTTCAAGAAGCCTGGAGAACTATTCCTGAAGACTCCTTAAAGAAATGACAGAAAGCTGGTCTCAGAGGGTTCAGGCTGTGTTGGAGAATAAAGGAGCTCAGACCAGAGATTCACTTTAAAGCTGCTTCCTGTTTTCATGGAAATATATTCAGAGATGAGGCCTGTGTGGAGGCTTTGCTACTTTTATTATCTTTTCTACCTGAAAACATATAAATTGAATATTTTGGCCACAATGAGCAGAATTTCCCCCAAAACTTCAGGACAAACAAACAGAGCCAAAGAGGAGTTGTTGCACGTTTTAAACTTTTCATTCTCTCCATGTTGTGTACAATCACAATTTTACAGTACATTCTCATCTCTGCTCCCCATGCCCCCCCCCTCCCGAAATAAATATGACACCCTTTAGTTATCCATGGCCGGCCATGCACAGCAGGGCCCGCATGCTTCTGCAGCCGCGACACTCGGGAGGGAAGAACAAAGACGGCGAACGGGACGAGGAGGAAGAGCGGGGCGGAGTGATGAGACGAGGCTTTTTACATCATGGAGACCAAATCAGATCGATGGAAAGTAAAAAACAATACTGCACGATGGCTTCCCTTTTTCTTCCTTCGGGCCTGCAAAGTTCTGCTTGGTCCTTGTGTTCTGAGGCTCTCAGGGAACCCTGAAGTGTGGGGGGGGGGTGGATACGAACATGAATGAGATCAACAGAAACACTGGTGTGAAAATGTAACGAGACGCACGTCTCAGCTGGAAATGTTCCGTTTGTTTTCACCGCTTTGAAACGCACGCACACCATGAAATATTATTATTCTCATTAATATTTACTACTTTGCTTGAAACATTCAAAAAGTACTAGAATCGCTATCTTTAATTATTGCGGTGATCGTCCTCGTGGAGCTCCGATTGGTCCAAAACGCGACAGCGAATCAGAGCACAGAACAGCCATCACATGACTTCTTCAGAGCAGGACGGGGCGCTGGATGGAGAGTAGAAATAAATACTGTGATGGTCCGACAGTCCGAGCCGGGAGGGTCCGGGCCGGGTCACTTCCAGGAGAACGCCGCGGTCCCGGTGAATCGCAGCGGGTCTGAGTCGGAGTGGTTCTGGAAAATGATTGGTGGAGGTGTGGTGGGCCCACCAGTGGCCCGTTTCCCTGCTGCAGAGTGATTATTGCTGTGGTCCAGAAATCTTCCAGTCTGACAGAGTTCGAGCTGCTTGGACCTGAAGGCGTCCGACGCCATTTCAAGTCAGTCAGGAGAGGGGGGTTGTGGGTAATGTAGTTCCCCGGTGTGACCCGCTCAGGACTGGTTTTTGATCCGGTAATGAGGAAGAGCATCCTGAGCCCCCGGGTTCTGGTCTAGCTGACCACCAGGGTGTATCCAGAGGTGAGGCGGGGGGGGCCCAGAGGACACGAGGCTCAGGCTTCAGTCAGGGACTCTGTGAGGGTGTCGGCTGACGGGTCCTGCTGCACCTCTGGGACCACGATGTTCCGGTGGAGTTTCTCCAGGGACTGCTTCATCTGGGAGGTGAAGACGGGCGTGGGGGGGGGGACAGTCAGGGTTACATAGAGCAGCGACAGTGTGTGAGGTGTCATTGGAACGGGAGCACACACCTGGTCGAGCAGCGTGACGGAGGACTGCAGGATCTGCTGCCACTTACTGAGCTGCGCCTGGTGGAACTGCCTCTGCAGGTGCAGCACCTGAGCCCACTCCCCCGCCGTCTGCGGCAAAGGGCTGCAGAGAAGAAGAAGAAGAGAAACAAACCGCCTTCATCAGAGCTCAGCTGCCACAGGGGCGGGACAGCCCGCTCCCCCCGAGGACCGTTTACCTGTCGGTGACGGAGTAGGAGTGCCACTTCTCCAGTGTGTGAGCCGCTCTTTCCAGAGCGTACAGCTTGTAGAACAGCAGCATGTTGAGCGCCACGAGCACCACCAGGCTGACGGGTGGAGACGGAGAGAAGAGGCGTCACACAACAAAACACGAAGAGCTGAACAGAGAGCAGTCTGACTGTGTTACAGGAACAATCCACCATCAGGGTTACAGCTTTTCTGCAGGTTTCTGACTCCGCCCTGAGAGCCGAATGCACCGCCGCTCAGAAACATACAAAAACTCAACAAATGCAGACCACAGGAAGTGTTTCACAAAGACTGAGGGTCCGGCGTCGAGAAGACCTCCGGTTCTCTTTGCTCTGACCTTTGGAAAAGGTCGCGGGACTGAGGAGACGCTGCATGATCTACCCCCGCGGACACGGAGCTCGAAGCGCTAAAAGCGCCAGCGACTTTCCCCGGGTCTGGAGCCGAGGAAAGATGCGATAAACTCAGGTGTTACTGATGAGATAAGATAAGGGACGAGATAAGGATAAGCCAGGATGAGATCTGACCACCTTTGGCAGAAAATTGGAAGGAAATATCGTAGCTTTTTAAACATGGATCCCAGTGGCAGTAATGGTCCCAGTATGGACCCTTGAGGTACTCCACTGGTCATCTGTTCCAGATTAATGTGCTTTAGATACGTCGAACACAATCCTATCAGAGGCCAAATGACACATGTGTCGTGTTATAAAACAGTTTTTTATTATTATGGCTGCTCAGACTTTATAAATGTGGATAACAAGCCTTTGTTTTGTGCTTCAGAAACAGCTCCTCCTATGGCTGCGGTTCACATACTTTCAGGTCAGCTCTCAGTTCGGATGTGTCCCTGCCACTCGGATCACTAAACCTCGACGCTACAGCTGGCGTGGTGGTTAGCATTGTTAGCACAGCGGGAAGGTTCCTGGTTTGAATCCTGCCAGTAAGGTTCACAAACTGCTTCATCAGCACAAAGATCGGACCTCTTAAAACACACGACTCAGATATAATTGCTTCTAAAATCTTTGGTCCGTGCAGCGAGTCTCAGCGACCTGCCGCCCGTTTCCATGGTTACATTTGTGAGTTTTTGCAGCGTTTTCTTAACTCGCCGTGCACCGAGCTCTCTGGAAAACATTTGCCTCTGCTTCTCTGAGGCTAAACTAGTGACACATGAAGCAGGTCGTCAGATTTCAACATGGAGGCACCTAAACTGATCGAAATGGTGGATTTTTCCCAGCAGAACATGTTCATCCGTCACATTTATGCAGGCAGTGGTGAAAAATCAAAGCCTCTCATACGAACCTGATACAGATCCTACGCACAAGAAGTATTGCAGGAAGGAGGGGAAAGAGAAATAGCAAGAGAGGCATCGTGAGGCTGTTAGTATGCAGACATCCAAGAGTCAGAATGAGGGCACATTCAGAGGTGGACAGAACCAAGACAGCAGGGAGTGATACCAGAACATCGGGGGTCTGATCGGGTCACTTCATACAGCACACATGCATGCTTTTATGGGCCGATACTAGCTAAATGAACCGGTCTCATTGTGTGAATCAGACCTGAGGGTCATGACCTCTGAGGGTCATGTGACCGCAGAGGGTCATGTGACCTCAGAGGGTCATGTGACCTCAGAGGGTCATGACCTCAGAGGGTCATGTGACCTCAGAGGGTCATGTGACCGCAGAGGGTCATGTGACCGCAGAGGGTCATGTGACCTCAGAGGGTCATGTGACCGCAGAGGGTCATGTGACCTCAGAGGGTCATGTGACCACGGAGCAGTAAAACATGCAGGAACGACAGCCGGAGGGGAAGCCGAGGACAGGGATGCACGGAGATTTCCACACACACAGACTCACATGAAGCTGACGATGAGCAGGATGGTGGAGATGCCGTTTTGTCCTCCAACACGTGCGCGATCCCCCAGCTTCATGAAGGAAACATCTGCAAACAAAACAAGACAAAAGTGTTCCGTGACGTCCTCAGATGGCTTTAGTTTTTCCTCATAGAAGCACAACGTTCGACACTGTTCCAATGACCTAAGAGAACAACTTAGAACCAGCTGGTTCCGGTTCAGCCGACAGAGCCCAGGACCCACCGCCGGTCCGGGACCCACAGCCGGTCCGGGGCCCACAGCCGGTCCGGGGGCCCACAGCCGGTCCGGGACCCACAGCCGGTCCGGGACCCACAGCCGGTCCGGGACCCACAGCAGGTCCGGGACCCACCGCCGGCCCAGGACCCACAGCAGGTCCAACACCCACAGCCGGTCCAGGACCCACAGCCGGTCCGGGACCCACAGCTGGCCCAGGACCCACCGCAGGCCCGGGACCCACCGCCGGTCCTGGACCCACAGCCGGTCCTGGACCCACAGCCGGTCCGGGACCCACAGCCGGTCCGGGACCCACAGCCGGTCCGGGACCCACAGCCGGTCCGGGACCCACAGCCGGCCCAGGACCCACCGCCGGCCCGGGACCCACAGCCGGTCCGGGACCCACAGCCGGCCCAGGACCCACCGCCGGTCCTGATGTGAGGGGCTGGGACACGGTGATGGAGCCCAACTCAAATGTTGTGTCGGCCATTTTAAGACGTCAGTGTGCAGAGAAAACGACACAAACTCTAATGTGTGAAGATGGTTCGGATGTGTTTTAGAAGGAATGATCTTAAAACAGGTTCTGGCACCGGACTGAACCATCATCAGAACCTTTTTGGACAACAGCAAACTTTGGCTGCAGCTTTAAGTCCAACCACCAGATGGCAGCACTGCTCAGACAGAGTACCTCCAACGACTTACTGGTTTCTCTGCGGCCCCTCTCCTCCCCGACTCCTCGGTCCCCTCGGTCCCCGGGGCCCACGCCTCCTCCCTCCTTGTCCCTCTCCCTCTCTCCCTGCCGGCGGGAGCAGGTGCGTTTCCTGCGGCGCAGGGCCGGCGGGGTCTTGGCGGCGTCGGCTCCCACCACCTCGCCCGTGGTCACGACGCACACTTCAGTCTGCAGTAGCGTCTCCAGCTTGCTCACCTCGCTCTCTGTGTGCAGAACAGTCCATGAAACACAACAACTTAAAACTCTTCTTTTGGTTTTTTGATCTCAGGGTTTATCTGAGGAGAAGCTGAAATAAGTTTTAGTAAACAGAGGAAATCCTGTGGCGTGAGCGCGCCTGGCGGTTTGTCTCTGGGGGGCCTGGCGACCCGCCTCTCCTCGCCCGACGACGGCTGAGACAGTCGGGATGGAAAATCCTGTGAGCTGCTCAGAGAGCCACAAACATTTAAAATGTGTCTCGGGGTTAACTGGGTGAAGAAACGCAGACATTTGAAGACATTGAACACCTTCCTGCTGCAGTTCAGTGCAGCTACAGATGGAAATAAGACTTCAGGTTCCTTCTAAAAATGAGTTGCATGGAAAGTAAATCCCCACGTTTGGGACAGACTGATGGTGGCTCCATTAAAGCAGCCATGTTTGCTAGCTTTAAGTCTCTCCTTCAGCAGATAGAAGCTCAGCTGGATCTGAACCAGCTGGCTGGCTCGGCCAGAACCTGTGGCAGCAGAACCTGTGGCAGCCAGACATGCCCACACCATCACCCCCCCCCACCGTGTTCAGCAGAGCAGCTGCTATGCTGTGGATCTTGGTTCCTGTTGGTCTCCACTCTTTCTTCCTGCCATCACTCTGATGCAGGTTCATCTTGGTCCGGTCTGTCCAGAACACCTTTTTCCAGAACTCTGCAACTCCTTTAAGGACTTTTTGGCAAACTGTGACGTGTCCATCCTGTTTCTGTGGCTAACTAGCGGTTAGCATGTAGCAGTGGCTAACTAGCGGTTAGCATGTAGCAGTGTAGCCTCTGTGCTTCTGCTCATGAAGTCTTCTGTGGACAGTCGTCTCTGACAGAGACACACCTGCCTCCTGCAGATGGTTCTGATCCGTTGGACGGGCCTTTGAGGGTTCTTCTGTCTTCCTCGGCCTACCAGAGCATTCTTTCTTCTTCAGGATGTTCCAGACAGCTGATGCTGGTGATCCTGAGGTTTGACTCACGTCTCTGATGGTTTGTTCTGGTTTTCAGCCTCATAACAGCTTCAGAAACAAGCCGAGGTGTCTGATCCCTGAGGAACCACACACCTGAGGAACCACACACCACAGGAAGCACACACACCTGAGGAACCACACACCACAGGAACCACGCACACCTGAGGAACCACACACACCTGAGGAACCACACACACCTGGAACACACCTGAGGATCCACACACACCTGAGGAACCACACACACCTGAGGAACCACACACACCTGAGGAACCACACACACCTGGAACACACCTGAGGAACCACACACACCTGAGGAACCACACACACCTGAGGAACCACACACACCTGAGGAACCACACACACCTGAGGAACCACACACACCTGGAACACACCTGAGGAACCACACACACCTGGAACACACCTGAGGAACCACACACACCTGAGGAACCACACACACCCGAGGAACCACACACACCTGGAACACACCTGAGGAACCACACACACCTGAGGAACCACACACACCTGGAACACACCTGAGGAACCACACACACCTGAGGAACCACACACACCTGAGGAACCACACACACCTGAGGAACCACACACACCTGAGGAACCACACACACCTGGAACACACCTGAGGAACCACACACACCTGAGGAACCACACACACCTGGAACACACCTGAGGAACCACACACACCTGGAACACACCTGAGGAACCACACACACCTGGAACACACCTGAGGAACCACAACACACCTGAGGAACCACACACACCTGGAACACACCTGAGGAACCACACACACACCTGAGGAACCACACACACCTGAGGAACCACACACACCTGGAACACACCTGAGGAACCACACACACCTGGAACACACCTGAGGAACCACACACACCTGGAACACACCTGAGGAACCACACACACCTGAGGAACCACACACACCTGGAACACACCTGAGGAACCACACACACCTGAGGAACCACACACACCTGGAACACACCTGAGGAACCACACACACCTGAGGAACCACACACACCTGGAACACATCTGAGGAACCACACACACCTGAGGAACCACACACACCTGGAACACACCTGAGGAACCACACACACCTGAGGATCCACACACACCTGGAATACACCTGAGGAACCACACACACCTGAGGAACCACACACACCTGAGGAACCACACACACCTGAGGAACCACACACACCTGAGGAACCACACACACCTGAGGAACCACACACACCTGGAACACACCTGAGGAACCACACACACCTGGAACACACCTGAGGAACCACACACACCTGAGGAACCACACACACCTGAGGAACCACACACACCTGAGGAACCACACACACCTGGAACACACCTGAGGAACCACACACACTTGAGGAACCACACACACCTGGAACACACCTGAGGAACCACACACACCTGAGGAACCACACACACCTGGAACACACCTGAGGAACCACACACACCTGGAACACACCTGAGGAACCACAACACACCTGGAACACACCTGAGGAACCACACACACACCTGAGGAACCACACACACCTGAGGAACCACACACACCTCGAACACACCTGAGGAACCACACACACACCTGAGGAACCACACACACCTGAGGAACCACACACACACCTGAGGAACCACACACACCTGGAACACACCTGAGGAACCACACACACCTGGAACACACCTGAGGAACCACACACACCACAGGAACCACACACACCTGGAACACACCTGAGGAACCACACACACCTGAGGAACCACACACACCTGGAACACACCTGAGGAACCACACACACCTGGAACACACCTGAGGAACCACACACACCACAGGAACCACACACACCTGGAACACACCTGAGGAACCACACACACCTGAGGAACCACACACACCTGGAACACACCTGAGGAACCACACACACACCTGAGGAACCACACACACCTGAGGAACCACACACACCTGAGGAACCACACACACCTGGAACACACCTGAGGAACCACACACACCTGAGGAACCACACACACCTGGAACACATCTGAGGAACCACACACACCTGGAACACACCTGAGGAACCACACACACCTGAGGAACCACACACACCTGGAACACACCTGAGGAACCACACACACCTGAGGAACCACACACACCTGGAACACACCTGAGGAACCACACACACCTGAGGATCCACACACACCTGAGGATCCACACACACCTGGAACACACCTGAGGAACCACACACACCTGAGGAACCACACACACCTGGAACACACCTGAGGAACCACACACACCTGAGGAACCACACACACCTGGAACACACCTGAGGAACCACACACACCTGGAACACACCTGAGGAACCACACACACCTGAGGATCCACACACACCTGAGGATCCACACACACCTGAGGATCCACACACACCTGGAACACACCTGAGGAACCACACACACCTGAGGATCCACACACACCTGAGGATCCACACACACCTGGAACACACCTGAGGAACCACACACACCTGGAACACACCTGAGGAACCAGAGGAAGTGTTAAATAACTCTTTCATGGTGGATTTAACCTGTTGAAGAACCTGTTTCACACACAATCCTAACAAAGAGATGTTATGGCTGCTCATGTCTGGTTCTTACATAAAGCGCGGCTGATTTCTGGCTTTAGGGAAGCTATGGAAGCTAAACCAGGCCGAATAGCTCAGTATGTTGCGCTGGAACAGGCCACCATGCGACTCACCCATGTGTCTGTAGTACTCTTCGATGCCGCTCCATGTGTTCTTTTCTATCAGTGCTTTGACCAGGCTCCACGGCTGCTTCCTGTAGCAGATGTCTGAGGAAACTCTGCACAGAGAAGAAGCAAAAAGCATGTTCACCCAATCTGACGGCTCCAAAGCCGCTTTATCAGCCCTGATGTTAGCTAAAAGCATGTTCACCCAATCTGACGGCTCCAAAGCCGCTTTATCAGCCCTGATGTTAGCTAAAAGCATGTTCACCCAATCTGACGGCTCCAAAGCCGCTTTATCAGCCCTGATGTTAGCTAAAAGCATGTTCACCCAATCTGACGGCTCCAAAGCCGCTTTATCAGCCCTGATGTTAGCTAAAAGCATGTTCACCCAATCTGACGGCTCCAAAGCCGCTTTATCAGCCCTGATGTTAGCTAAAAGCATGTTCACCCAATCCGACGGCTCCAAAGCCGCTTTATCAGCCCTGATGTTAGCAAAAAGCATGTTCACCCAATCTGACGGCTCCAAAGCCGCTTTATCAGCCCTGATGTTAGCTAAAAGCATGTTCACCCAATCTGACGGCTCCAAAGCCGCTTTATCAGCCCTGATGTTAGCAAAAAGCATGTTCACCCAATCTGACGGCTCCAAAGCCGCTTTATCAGCCCTGATGTTAGCTAAAAGCATGTTCACCCAATCTGACGGCTCCAAAGCCGCTTTATCAGCCCTGATGTTAGCAAAAAGCATGTTCACCCAATCTGACGGCTCCAAAGCCGCTTTATCAGCCCTGATGTTAGCTAAAAGCATGTTCACCCAATCTGACGGCTCCAAAGCCGCTTTATCAGCCCTGATGTTAGCAAAAAGCATGTTCACCCAATCTGACGGCTCCAAAGCCGCTTTATCAGCCCTGATGTTAGCAAAAAGCATGTTCACCCAATCTGACGGCTCCAAAGCCGCTTTATCAGCCCTGATGTTAGCTAAAAGCATGTTCACCCAATCTGACGGCTCCAAAGCCGCTTTATCAGCCCTGATGTTAGCTAAACTTCTGCCTTTCAACAGGCAGGAGCTTGAATCAGGGAGCCCAAAGCAGAAAGCTTTGACAGCATGGATGCACAGTACTGTCAGAGACTTTAAAGCAAACCTAACCGTCTGTGAGTGGAAAGGAATGGAAACAAAGACGCCTTCAGTGGGAAAAATGCAACAAAATATGAAAAGTCATTCCAGGTTTGACCTTTAAGCGAATTCCCTTCCCCAGAATGCTCTGAAATGAGTTCAATTAGCAGCACGGTCACAGCTCTTACTCATATTAATCATGAGCTGAGGCCACGCTGCATAACAGTCCTCTGAGATGACGGAGCCCTTTCTTCTTCTTCTGTGAATGTTCATCGCTGCCAAACAGCCGCACTCTTTAATCCTGAGACGCTGACATTCAGACCTGTTGTTAAACGCAGCACGTTTGGACCGTCATGTGTCACTGTACCAAGCATCTAACTACAGTCTGCATCCTTTACTTTACTGCAAACTGACTGAAGTCAAACGCTAAAGATGAGGAGTTCTGTGCTCTGCCTGCAGCTCCTCAGCGAGCTCAGTGAAAATCATTAGCTGAACGCATGTGCTGGCTCTCCTCTGGCTCTGTTATCTAATCAGGAGCCGCGCCGTTATCGGAGTACAAACAGTCAAAGAGTCGAGGAATCTGCTTGAACCTGTGCCACAGGTGTCATGCTTCAGCAAACACGGTGTTCAGAGGTGGAAATTCATTCATTTCTGAGGAAGAAGAAGGTGAATGTTAGAGCTCGGATGTGTTCGCTGCTGGAACATTTCTCCCGATGCCCTCAGGTATCAGGAGCCTGCAGGCTAGGGTCACATGACCACGTTTTGATGTCATAAAAGGACTTTTATCATTTAAATTTGTGCATCACTAATGCTACTAAAATGTAACAGTCTCAGACATGCGCTGCTCTCCGTTAATCTGACACCAGCCGACTGTGTGGGCGCCACATCTGAAGCGTCCTCAGCCGACATATGATGGCGTTATTAAAGAAATAAGCAACAACGCTCATCCTCCAGGTTTCTTTAACGCTGCAGACAGAGATGAGGTCAACGATAGCAACCAGACTCGTTACAGTAAGCGCATTACAGAGGAAGAAGCCAGTCAGAGTTCTTTATAACATTAACTGTTTAATGAGCTTCAACATCCTTCCACCTCTGATATGTTTCACGCAGCGCTCTCTGTACAGTAATGTGGATTATTCTGGAGATAAAACCGATAAAAGGGACTTGATTTACAGCATTAACGCAGCTCTGCCTCCCTCTCAGTGGTTGGGTATTTAGTCCTGGTCTAAAGCATCCTTGGGTTTTCACTGAGGACCTGAGAGCTTTAACACCACAAGTTCTGATTCGTCGGGTTTTCTCCATCCAAAGGGATCTTTTTAGGAGCTTTTTAGGATCTTTTTAGGAACAGAAATGTGAGTCAGACACGTTTCCTTTGATGGTTTGAAGCGAACAAAACCGTGTCGTGTCACCAGAGGGACGGAACAGGCCGCGTTGCAATAGAAGAAGAAGGTTTCAAACTAAATGTCAAAGAAGAAAGAAAGCATTTCCTCAGGAACTACTTTAATGTGTGGAAGCATCTGGAAGATGCTGGTCAGTTCCGTGAGTTACTGTTTCTGTAACTCACAAAAAAACCCTCTTATTTTTGACCAATTCCATTAAGCTTTTCTTATTTACATCTGATAAATGTGAAGGAAACTGAAAACGGAGACGGTCAGAGGGTGAGAAAGAAATGGAGAAGATCCCTCCGACTCCGGCTGAAACCATTCATCGAGTTACTCGATTATAAAAACAAACGATCTGCTTCGAGGCTTCGTTTAACTCCCAGCAACATGTTCTGCTCAGCAGTCGCCTTGTTTCACACGGACGGTTGTTACTGTCGCACAACGTGCGCACGTTTGTAGCAGCTCGGTTTGATGGAGGCAACAACGAGGAGCAAAAATCAGAGGAAAAATGCCTAAAGTTTGGGAGCATTTCAGAGAAAAGAAAAGAGAAAATCTGAACAGTGAGTCCATTGTAAAAGGCAGTTAGCTTAGCACGATAGCACAACCTCAAAGCTGCAGCATCTCAGCAGAAAGCAGCCAAGGGAACGCTTCACGTTAGCATTTTAATGGAAATCAGTCGGCTTGTTTGCTGTTTTGTTCTCTTTAAATGTTTTTTATTATTATTATCCGATTACTGGATTCATTTATGGAATAATCAACAGTTCTGACACAGGTTACCCCAGCATGGGACAACAAACCCACCTGAGCCGGCTCTTGTGTTTGTTGATGGAGGTGAGGCAGTATCTGTGGACGGTGTAGAAGTAGTCCTGGTAGGGGATGCCTGAGGTGATGACCTCTGAGTCCACCACGTAGCACTCGCCACGGGAGCAGCTTTTATGCAGCGTCTGTTGGCAGGAAGTCACGTGGAAGAGGATCGTTAACGTAGTTAGTTAGAGACCAACCTTTCTCAGCAGAGACTTTGTGCCACATATGAAGAATGCAAAAGTATAAAATGCAGGAAAATGGAGTTTCAGAAACTGAAAAAGGCCCGTCTGTGAAGGACTGACCTGCGTCTCCACCACAGGGGCGGTCTTAGGGCCGAGGGGGTTGTTGAGGGCGATGGTGTAGCTCAGCACACGGCTGGTGTTCCCACAGCTGCTGTCCTGCTGCCATTCACCCACTGACAGGTCTGCGGAGGAGCGAGGAAAGACACGAGGAAGACGGGTGCGTTAAGAGAGGACAAATGCTGCAGGGACCCGGGAGATTTATCAATGAAAAGGATCGAGAATGAGATTTAGGGTGGGAAAAAGGGAGCATAAATATGCAATCCTGAATGAAAAGGACACCTGGACACAGACAGAACAGTTTTCTTACAACAGATAAACGCTCCGGTAAATGAGTAATGATGATTCACCATCAAACTTCAGAATAAAGCAGCCTGAACAATCCGCTGAGCTGCAAACAAAAACAATCCAACTGTCACCGTCTCAACAGGAAAAACTCGCTCCCTTTCTCTTCACCCCATGAAACAAGTTCATACAAGTTCTGCACAGGCTGCTTCAAGCAGCTCCGAAGCAGGAACACATCCTCAGGAGCTCACAGAGAGCTCTGAAACCCGGGTTCAGCGCTAACCAGCAAAAAGAAACAAACCCCGTTCACGTCCCAGAGCGTGGAAGCAAACCCACCAGTGAAGTGTCTCATGGAGAAGAGGTGCTGGATGAAGTGAGTGTCTGCAGAGAAGAGGAGGTCGTGCAGCTTGTCCACGCTCATGCGGACCACGGCGTTGATGTTGAGCCGCCCGCTGAGGTCGGCACAGAACGATTCCACCTCACCTGAAGCTTCAAAGAAAGCACAAGAATTTATTTTCCTCTTTGTGTTTTCGTCATCAGTTTGAAACTTGCACAAAAATACTGAAGCGCTGAGATTTTCCAGGTGTAACAGAGTCAATTATACAGCAAAATCTGTGTAAATAGTTATTAGCCGACATGTCTGACCTCCTGAGTCAACATGTGGAACGTTTGAGACTCAGTTTCTGTACCTCAACGTTCACTTTTGAGGGTCCCTCCTATATATGTGTCTTAATCTTTTGCCTTTTTTGCTGTTGTACTCCTTGAGTTAAGAGGAAAGCGACACTGTGGTCACAGAAATGTCAGAGTTTTAGCCTCTTAACTTGCTAGTGCGCTAACATATTTATGAGTCATTTAATTTGTAGTTGATCACGATTAACCACAGGATTTTGTTGTTTTTTTACACCTTTCGTCAGAATAAAAGGAGAAAGATATCCTGGTCTGGGCCTGTTCATGTCCATAAAAACACTAGAAGCTAACCGGTTACACAGGCATGTTCAGCAGGGGCTACAGGTGCAGGCAGCTGCCCGGCCAGCTCCCCACAGACACCTCTGATTATGCCCAGGTTATCCTCCAGGGTGGAGCTGCTGCCTCTTCTACTGAGAACAGAGAGCTGGGAACAAGCCTCCTCTGCGAATCAAACTGAACACCAACATCTTGTTCTCTGGCTTTCTGGAGCCAAAGAGGGACTGTTTCTTTGCCGACTTGCATCTGTTATTATGGGATTATTCTCATCAGGAGGGCATGAGCCTCGCTGACTTTGTATCTCAGTATTTAATGAGACTTTTCCTTTTCCTGTGGTCGTCTGTTGGAGTCAGCAGGAGGGATGTGAACCAAGATGATTAATCTGGTCAGCGGTGATAAATACTGGTGTTTTATTTAAACTTTTAACTTATTTAAACTCAATGCCACACGTGACATTAATTAAAGACTCCAATCTAATTAAAACCTTCCCTGGTTTTCCTCTGAACCCACTCCACTGGACTGTTGGATGTGCACGTCTTCCTTCTGGCATTTCCTCTTTATTTTGCCACAAACTTGTTTCCCTATACTCAGATTTTCATTTGTTATCATTAGAAGGAGCAGAGTGTCCACATTTCCTCACTGAGCAGCAGTGAAGCAGCGAGGGTTTTTATTTCTATTTTCATTGTTAAAACCAGCTTTAAAGAAGTCCCAGAGGCGATGAATCTAACTGCAGACAGCGTAACCCGTATTCATGCTCGTATTTAGAGGCGAGAGGAGGGCTGAGCAGCAGATTTTGACTATTTTGGATCTTTATGATTGCTGGTCGATCAATAAAAGGTTTTAGCTGAGGGCAGCTGTACTGTGCAGAGGGAAAAGAGACAGGAAAAGCTTATTAACGTCTGCAGTAGAGCCTGCGTGGGACTATTTTCTTCATCCCGCCCGCACCGTTTGTTACACTCCTGCAAAACTTTGAGAATCTATGCCCGCACAATAAAAGAAATACATCGATTTGGTGTCAGACTTTACTTGCTTTGTCTTTGTGCTGTAAAGACCTTCTTTGAGCCTCCTTTCCACATCATTTATTGACATCCTGTTGCTAGGCTACATCCTGATCCCGCAGTGTTTTTTTGTTTAGCCGCCCTCTCCCGCGGGATTTGAGTTGGGGCCCGTGGGGCCCGGCGGGATCCAATCCCAATGCAGCCCTCTAGTCTGCAGTTCAGGCCGCATTTTTCCACTAAATGTAGTCCAACATGTCGCTATCAGTAAGGATGGTTTCTTTTTGATAAATAAAGGTGACGCTGATGAGGAGTTAAAAGCAAGTGCAGCTCAGTTTGCTGCTGACAAACCCAGAGGGAAAGCGTGGTGGAGGGAAGCCTCTGAAGGTCATTTATGGTGAATCATCAGTCCAAAGGGATTCTTTAATGTGCTCAAAAGGCCAAATTTACTCCAAAAACCTTAACATTCTAAGAAGGTTCCACACATTTACTTTGGAAACAGAAGAAAGTGGAAGTGAGGATGCAAAGAGGAGCTGTACAGGAGAAAGAGAAACTTTTAACGAGGTCATTAAATCGAGGAGAGTTGGAAACGACACGCAGACGGATAAAGAATGAGAGTCAGCGTCTCCTTCTCAGGGAGCTCCATTAATAAAGTCCAGCATTTAAATCCCATCTGCTGGGCTCTGATCACACAGATACTTACTGTCCTCTTGTGTGTCAGATGAGTTGCTGGGGTCGGTGGGCAGCTCTTCATTATTGGCGATGTCCAATGAGGAGAGGTTTCCTTGACTGGTGCTTGGCAGGGGCAGCATGAGATTGGCTGAGTCAGACAGGCTGTCTCCTCCTTCCTCCAGATTCTGATAGAGGAGGGAAAAGGACAGATACCCAGAGGTTTGTAAGGAAATCACCCCATCGTTATATGACATGAGAGCCGAGGCCTGAGCGAGGCCGACCTCGTGTTGATGGGACTTGAGCAGACACCACCGTGAAATCAATCTGACACCAGCAGTCTACACAGCTCTCTACCGACTCACTTCAGCTGGTGCTCTGTCTGTCTGAGATCTCACATCCGGTTCTAGCCAGTTATCTTCAAAATTTAGGATGACATTTGCAGTAAAAGATGAATTAGTGAGTATAGCTATGGAAGTGTGAACATTTTCACTGCAGTTGCACTCACAAAGGAAGCAGCGGCAGAGGCTGTGGTGTTGGTGGGAGTGGTGGACGACAGTGAGCTGGGTGGGCTGGGCTCCAGAGGCTCGGAGCTGAGTCTGCGTCCCGATGAGGAAGGCACCTCCACGGGAAAACAGGAAGTGGAGGAGGGGGGAGGAGTCCCACCGAGGCTTGTGGCTGAGGAGGGACTGACTAAACCGCAGGGCACCAGGAGAGGGAGAGAGCTGCCGGTGGAGGGAACCGAAACCGAGCTCAGATCGAGCAGATCTGTGACCGACACCGACTCATCTCCAGGCCTGGGGGGGGCGCAGAGAAGGAACCAAGAGTTAGACAAAGAGACATGGACAAGGAGCATTCAGGAGGCAGACGTTTAATGTCATTCTAACCGGGCGCTCACACCAAAAGCATCTTGAGCAGCTGGCATCTGGCAGCTGCCAGATGCCAGCTGCCAGATGCCAGCTGCCAGATGCTAACTTCCAGATGCCAGCGGCCAGCTGCCAGCTTCCAGATGCTAACTTCCAGATGCCAGCTGCTAACTTTCAGATGCCAGCTGCTAACTTCCAGATGCCAGCGGCCAGCTTCCAGATGCCAGCGGCCAGCTTCCAGATGCCAGCGGCCAGCTGCCAGATGCCAGCTGCCAGCGGCCAGCTTCCAGATGCCAGCTGCCAGCGGCCAGCTTCCAGATGCCAGCTGCCAGATGCCAGCTGCCAGCTTCCAGGTGCCAGCTGCCAGCTTCCAGATGCCAGCGGCCAGCATCCAGATGCCAGATGCCATTCATTTTCAATGTAAACAGGCGTCCTGAGCTTCGAAAGTTGAGAGAGGCTCAACTTTATCTGGATTCCACAGGTGGAAAAAAGGCGGAAAAGGGCAGAGCGAGAGTAAAATCCATGGAGGAGAAAGGAACCGATGAATAGGTGGATTATTAAACATGTCAGCTATCTGAAAGCCCCGCCCCTTTGGCCCCTTCGGCCTCTCTGGCTGCTTCTGGCAGCAGAGGCGGCGCTTTTGGTGTGAGCCCCCGGTAATGCAGTCTGTCACTAAAACACAAATCCATACATCTACAACTTCTGAGTGAAAGACACCCGCACAAACAGACTCAGTGTGAAAGCTTCAGCCTCCAGACGATGGTGGGGGAGTCTGCAAAGGGTGCACCTAAAAGGAAATAACTTGTTTCATAAAGTCAATGGAGGCGTCAGAAACACTCACAGCAGTCCGTTCATGTGTTCGGAGGTGGGGGAGACATAATCGTCGTCTTCACTGGTGAGGCCCAGCTCTGTGCCGTAACACTGGTGCACGATGTGCCACAGCTCTTTGGGGGACAGGGCCTGAAAACAGACAGGATTCACTGAGACCAGCTCAGATCCAGACTCATGTTCCTGTTTAGTTTCAGAGGCAGAGGCACAGCAGAGACTTGTTATTGGTCATCAAGGCGCCTGAGCGACACGCCGCACCGTAAGCAGGATGAAATGCAGCGAACACCAACCTGCACATCTTAATAAAACCACAGAAATTACAAATCTAGCACAAGTTACTGAAGCCGACTGTCAGAACCAAAGACAAATTACAAAAAGTGTCCTCATACCATTGTATTGAAAGGGATGTTAGATGGCAATGAGGGGAACTGGCTAACTGATGTTTTTGGATCATAAG
Source organism: Leuresthes tenuis (assembly GCF_036924035.1). NCBI lineage: Eukaryota > Metazoa > Chordata > Actinopteri > Atheriniformes > Atherinopsidae > Leuresthes > Leuresthes tenuis. The sequence continues at coordinate 2,131,395 of NW_027325364.1, forward strand.
GTTGGACATTAATCTACTCATTTGTTTTTAATCTATTCATTCTCATTTAAAAAAAATAAAAATAGCCTTTTCTCTCTAAATTAACAGTTATTTTCTTTATTACTCTTCTTTCTTTGCTCATATATATTTTGCTCAATGGTAACTGGACTGAGCGTTTCCTTATGTATTTGTGTGATGGTGTATATATCTGTATGTATATATACTTTGTTCCCACATCCTCTCACAGCTTATTTATATAAGGAGATGTTTTTTTTGGGTTTTTTTTGTATTGTACTGTGTATAACACACAAGTAGTCAGAGATTTGTTTTTGTGGCCATGTTGTTTGTTGTCTGTGTTCATGTCAGAAAAAGTAATAAAAATATTATTAAAACAAAAAAAAAGTGTCCTTGTTAACTCAAATCGGCTTTTACTTCTGTTAAAACTGATCCCAGAGCAGCTCCAGTTAATGTCCCACATCTGCAAACTGCTGAGGGTGGGTTATTTAAAAAAAATGATCAAATAAACACAGAAGCATCTACTCTGCCAAATCCAAACAGGAACAATTCACACTCGAGTTTTTGGATGAACTTAAAGTGGAAAATGTTCAATTTGATGACAGCTGCAACAATTAGAGGACATCAGAAAAGATTAGAGCTCAAACATCCCATCAGTCAAAGAGCTCGGCTGGCTTCTCACTGCTGTCTTTCATTCACATTCAGAAGAAGAGAAGAAGAAAGGTGAATGGAAACAACTACTTCTTCTACTGAATTAAAACCATGAGCAATAACCTTTACGGTTATTCACTTGGAACCAGTTAATAAAGATGCGTCTGATTCACTTTTCTTTTTGAGGCTTTTCAAAGCATCGCCTCAGATTTGCTGTGTGTCGCAGGTAATTTGATGCTTTTTATGGGTCATTTTCAGCCTGATATGACGTCAACAGATGATTCAATAAGTCAGGCGACATCTTTCCAACTCATCATCTGCTTTAGTTCACATAAGGATGATAATGTGCCCAAAGTGTGAAGCACGGAGCAGAGGATGTGATTTTGATTGTTTAAATAGCTTTTTATTAATCAAATCAGTCCAGAAATGACGTTACAGTATAAGCTGCCACCATCGTTGTGGGTCTAGTTGTATTGTGGATTCCACCATCTTCCTCTGGAGTTCCCATTATGGTTTATTTTCAGCTGCTCCTCTCATTTTGCAGCCTGTAACCAGTCAGTTAACCTGTTTGCACCTTGTCTGTTTCTAGGCCTGCACTTGGAAACACAGATGCCTTGTGTTTCTAAACTCTGACCACAGACATTAAGACAGTTAAAGACAGTGGAAGATCGTTCCTGAAAGCGACTACTTCCTGCTCGGACAGCCGTTAGGGCTGAAACACTGAGCTGCGTTTCTGTCTGGATGCAAACGGGGGAAATAACGGTGATCATACCTGATCCAACATGCCCCCCAGCTCCTGGTGCACGCTCTCCTAACTGGTCTCCTAACTGGTCTCCTAACTGGTCTCCTAACTGGTTTCCTAACTGCTCTCCTAACTGGTTTCCTAACTGGTTTCCTAACTGGTTTCCTAACTGGTTTCCTAACTGGTCTCCTAACTGGTTTCCTAACTGCTTTCCTAACTGCTCTCCTAACTGGTCTCCTAACTGGTTTCCTAACTGGTCTCCTAACTGGTTTCCTAATTGGTCTCCTAACTGGTCTCCTAACTGGTCTCCTAACTGGTCTCCTAACTGGTTTCCTAACTGGTCTCCTAACTGGTCTCCTAACTGCTCTCCTAACTGGTTTCCTAACTGGTCTCCTAACTGGTCTCCTAACTGGTCTCCTAACTGGTCTCCTAACTGGTCTCCTAACTGCTTTCCTAACTGCTCTCCTAACTGGTTTCCTAACTGGTCTCCTAACTGGTGTCCTAACTGGTCTCCTAACTGGTCTCCTAACTGGCTTCCTAACTGGTCTCCTAACTGGTCTCCTAACTGGTTTCCTAACTGGTCTCCTAACTGGTCTCCTAACTGGTTTCCTAACTGGTCTCCTAACTGGTCTCCTAACTGGTCTCCTAACTGGTTTCCTAACTGCTCTCCTAACTGCTCTCCTAACTGGTCTCCTAACTGGCTTCCTAACTGGTCTCCTAACTGGTCTCCTAACTGGTTTCCTAACTGGTCTCCTAACTGGTCTCCTAACTGGTTTCCTAACTGGTCTCCTAACTGGTCTCCTAACTGGTCTCCTAACTGGTCTCCTAACTGGTCTCCTAACTGCTTTCCTAACTGCTCTCCTAACTGCTTTCCTAACTGCTCTCCTAACTGGTCTCCTAACTGGTCTCCTAACTGGTTTCCTAACTGGTCTCCTAACTGGTTTCCTAACCGGTCTCCTAACTGGTCTCCTAACTGGTTTCCTAACTGGTCTCCTAACTGGTCTCCTAACTGGTCTCCAGCCTGTGAAACCTCTGCAGATGGTCCAGAACGCGGCGGTGCGTCTGGTCTTGGATCAGCCTAAAAGAACACGTCCCCCCTCTGTTCATTGAGCTCCTCTGGCTGCCCTTAGCATCAGATCCAAGTCCCTGATGTTAGCTACAAAGAGCTTAATGGAACGGCTCCATCTACTTGAATGCTCTTGCAAAGGCTTCTGTCCCAACTGGGTCCCTCCGTTGGTCCCAGGATTGTCGTCTAGCAGCTCCTACACCACGCCTAAGACAATCCAAACTCTGTTCATGTGTCGTCCCACGATGGTGGAATGACCTACCGAGCGCTACCAGAACAGGGGCGTCCCTGTCTATCTTCAAGAAGCTCCTGAAAACCCAGCTCTTAGAGAGCATGTCCTATCCCAGCACTTACCTTGTACTTCCCTCCCCCCTCTATCTCTGCACTTTATCTTTCTGCTCTTTCTTCTATGCCTGCACCCTATCTCTACTCTGTCCCCTCTGACAGAGTCGGACTCCTGGGTTCCTTCTATGTAGCTTATTGTTAGCTTTTTGTTAGCTTATTGTTAGCTTTTTATAAAGCTGTTATATCTTCATTTGTAAGTCGCTTTGGATAAAAGCCTCTGATAAATACAGAAACAGAAACATTTTGAGGTTTTAACTGCAGGCTGAATCAGAGTGTGGGAGAGGTACCTTGTCCAACAAGGCGTTCTGCCACAGACGGAAAATCATCATGAAGCTGCGATCCCTCGCTCCGAACGATGTGAAGAAATGCTAAGGAAGGGGGATAAAAGGAGGAGGAAGAATAGGTGTCAGCGTGCATTCACTTTGGGAGACATTTGCTCTGCTTTGTCATCATCTGTGCAGCTCATTCTGTACTGACTCACCAGCAGAAAAGGACCATATGAAGTGAGCAGTGTTCAGAAATACCTTCTCATTGTCAGTGCTGATCTGGATGGCGTTTGGGATGAGCTTGGCAGTCTTCTCCTTGGTCATAGACGTCACGTCTTTCAGCAGGATAGTGATCTGCACAGAGGAGGCGTGCATAACCGGGTGACTTCAGGTGCGACATTAAGCATGCGTGTATTTGGCTGCGTGCATGTGAACGTGCACGCAGTGTGTGTGACCTACAGTGGTTTCCCAGCGGAAGATGTTGCTGTAGAAACAGAGCCAGTTCTCCGACAGATAGAGGCGCCCCTGCAGCAGTATGTCCTTCTGCAGAGCGCAGGAGTAGTCTGAGCAAAGAAAGAGGAAAAGAAACCACATCAGCTGACTGACACCTGCTCGTATCTGGAGTCCGCTCAACAATTCAGGCTTCATTTAAAGGGGAACGCCCGTATTTTCAAACCCAGACCTTATTTCTGGCATAAAATACGTCGGACAGATAATGTCTTATTTAGAGGCTGCATCGCATGGCTGCAGCACAGCTCATTCACTCCGGTAAGAACGTCCATCTTACTCAAAGTCGTCGTCCACGTTGTCAAAATCTGATAAATATCCTGCCATGTTGCACAAAACTATCAGCAGCAAACTCTGTGTGAAGTTAGCCGACTGTCACAGAGCACGGAGTGAATAAGCTGTGCTGCAGGGGGGCGTGTGGATGAAGTGGTCCCAGTAGAGTGCCTGTGTAGAAATCCCTCCGTTAGCTCTCCTATAGCTGCAAGTAGCCACATAACAGCAGCTATGAGCTAACAGAGCTATAGCACACGTTCATTCATTCATTCTTCTTAAAGTATTGGTGAAATAAAGACAGATAATGCCTTATTTAGAGGCTGCATCCTCTAAGCCCCGTTCACTCCGTTATATGGATCTCCAGTTATCTAAATATCTTCTGAAGGATGCAGACTTTCACCAAACTGTTCTCGGTGAGCAGATGAACGTATTTCATGCCAGAAATAAGGCTTAAAAATACCGCAGTTCCCCTTTAAAGAAGTGACAGAAATGGGTGTGACTCTTCTCTCTTACTCACCCACTATAAGTCGCTCTGTGTCTGGAAGTTTCTTAAAGATTTTCCGAAAGTCTTCGTTTCGCTGTTTGTATGTAGGACTGAGAACCTGAGGGCGACAGAGACTCACTTTGATAAAAAACACAGTCAAAGCTCACTGAAGGCGTCGGCAAAGCAAAGCAAACAAAGGGCATTGAGGGCCGTGTTGATGTGCACTTACGTTGTACCAGCTCTGCATTTTCTGCAAAGAAAAGAACAATTTATTTAGCCGTGTCTCTATGTAGCAAAGAAGAAAAGAGGAAAGTGTAGTTTAAAGGTAAAGTATTACACCACAGCATTTCCCCTGCTTTACTGTGGTTTATGCAACACTGAGGGTGTGCAGTTATGGCCCGAGGCCAAAGCTTTCAGCACTTTAAAAAGTCTTTAAAAAGTCTTTAGCACGAGAGCCTGAAATGACTGAGAGGTGCACGTTTGAATGAAACCCCAGAAATGACAGGAAGCGCCTCCAAATTCAGAGCCACCCAAAAGCAAATCAACTCTTGGTGCTTTTAACTCTGGCCCAGAAGCAGAATCTTCTCAGTCTGAGATTACTCATTACGGTGGGACTGTTTCCTGCTTCTTCTCACTCCTAATTCAGGGAGATTTAGGGAGTAGAAGAACATAAGAGAATCATTTCTCCTCCCATGGTTGCAAAATGCTTACATGCACTTCTTGAAATAGAGAGCAAAAGTGTCAAATTGAGCCTTTGTGAATAAAACTGAAAACCGATTGTTTAGATTTTTTTTAAATCAAGTAGAAACCCTCATTTCACCAACATCTTGGAATATTTTCCTTTCTGGAGTCAATACTGGAATAGTTAACATGGTTCAAATAAAAGGTTTGACAGTTTTCTTCCACCTGACCTGTGACCTGATCAGGGTAGAAGAAATCTGATTTTTCCTTTTCTGGCGTCTTCAATGTGGATAAAAATAACCCAAAGTTTACAATTTGTCATGTCTGAGGCCAAAAACACTTAATCTGACACTTTAACAACCCGCAGACTCTGCCATCTTCCTCTGGCATCGCCGATGAATAAAGTAAAGCCATCAGGTGGAAATCAAGGAATCCCAGGCCCGGGGTGACCTGCCGTTTTCTGGAGTCATTGACAGAAGTTTAAGAGCTTTAACACGTCAGCTGAGCCATAAATCTGAGCAGAAAACATGTCGTTTAATCTTGTTTCGGGCCGGATACTAAAGCTGCTGAGAGCTTGTCGTAAAACAGCTGTTTTACAGATGTGCCGTCAGTCACAGTTAACAGAAAGAAAACTGGAATAATGAGCAAATCGAAGCGTGGTGGTTTTTATCTGAACAGGGGTCGGTGAAGCAGGAGGAGGGAGGCGGAGCTTAATGCAGTAACTGGCCCGGGCAGAACGGGCTGCAGCCAGAACTCCTGCAGAAACACTTCCACTTAAGCTGCTTATTCATTAGGACTTTTCAGCTGGATTCATGGACGATGCCGACAGTGCGGCGCTCACACGCCAAACACTGTGTTAAGCTGATGTTAAAGACTGTTTTCTATCAAACTGATTTGATGAGCACAGGATAAACAGGATGGACTCAGTCTGAGGCGTCTACACACATCACAACCCTGACTTACCTTGGCATTGCGACTGAAGTGGCGAGAAGCAAGAGGGTAGGCGGATGAGAGGGAGGAGGCTGAGGGTATGGAGGGCAGTGGGCTGTCGGAGCCGCCTCCTCCTCCTCCTCCACCGATGCTTTTCTCCCCCCCCTCACTTTCACTAGCCCTGCCTCCCCCAAGGACCCTGCGCCGCAGGGAGGGGGAGCTGCCGGGGGTGCTGCGTGGAGAGTTACTGGCTGTACTGGAGACAAGAAAAGACAAGTCAGCTCATGGGAAAACAGAGGAGAAGCGTTCATATATTGTTGCTGGATTTTGCTCTACGATGCTATGGAGAAAAGCTGCAGGCGTTTCCTATTTGAGAACTCTGTGCCATCGCAAACTGCCGACTGAAGACCAAAGAAAGGCCATGTAAGGCCGCAGCTATCAGCTGAGCGCATCCTGCAACCAGACAGTGGGAGCATTTAAGCCATTCACAAAAGAACTTCAGACTGCGCAGAAAAGGAACATTAACTGGAGCCACAAGTTAAGGACAACACGGTAAATACAATCTGCTGAGCAAAGAGGGAAAAACATCTGAAAACGGCTGAATTCATCTGCAAAGAAGTCCTGCAAAAAACCTCCAGTGGTTTTATCACGCCAGAAGAGACAGAGGAGGGGAGATAAACAACAACAGCTGTGGGGGACATCCACAAAACGGAGAGAGCTCTTCTTCAGGTATCATTTTCAGCACCAAAAACAGGCGGCGGCGTGGTTTTATCACGCCAGAAGAGACAGAGGAGGGGAGATAAACAACAACAGCTGTGGGGGACATCCACAAAACGGAGAGAGCTCTTCTTCAGGTATCATTTTCAGCACCAAAAACAGGCGGCGGCGTGGTTTTATCACGCCAGAAGAGACAGAGGAGGGGAGATAAACAACAACAGCTGTGGGGGACATCCACAAAACGGAGAGAGCTCTTCTTCAGGTATAATTTTCAGCACCAAAAACAGGCGGCGGCGTGGTTTTATCACGCCAGAAGAGAAAGGTAACAACCCCAGAGGAGGGGAGATAAACAACAACAGCTGTGGGGGACATCCACAAAACGGAGAGAGCTCTTCTTCAGGTATCATTTCCAGCACCAAAAACAGCAGGCGACGGGCGTCATTTCAACCCTGAATAAACTGCACAGCTTCCAGGGACTCTTCATGAATGCAACTCTGAGAGATTATTAAGGCAACATCAGCCACACGCAGATATAAACTGCTGAGATGTGTTGGCTTTGAGGCATCACTGTGAGTCCAGCTTAATCTAACTGACAGGAGCGACATCATCTGCTACGCTTCACACCAAACTGAAAACATTTAGCTTTTTATTTGATGATATTAGACTTATCTCAACTTACGTTTGGACCTTTCGTCCCCATTCTGGCTCCAAGTTAAAGCTTTCGTCTTTCAGCCTTCTGTTGATCACAACATTTCCATCTAACGTCCGGGTCAGCTGGCTCTTTCTGCTCAGCATGTATTATGAAATATTCTCCTGAATTTCCACACACAGTCACACACGGTCAACATCCTCTGCGATATCAGAGGCTGCGATTTAGATCCTGCTTTACGAACCTCTGTGTGCTGAGGTGGCTTCTTCTGGGTAAAAGTTCAGTTGGTTAATGAGGGCAAAAGGAAAATGTTTGTACTTATTTTAGTTTTTACACGCTACAAATGACAAGAAATAAAACTGTCCCACATTTGTAAAGTCGTGTCATTTCAATCTGGATGATTACAGCTTTTATAAATACTTAGATCATCTTATTTCAGGATAAATATTCACTGCGGCATATTAATAGATTATTATAACTGGCCAAATCCCTGTTAATTATTTCTTAATTGGCCCTGTTTTCTGTTTAAAAGAAGCTCTTCCTCAGAGGAAGGCTGGAATAAGGTGCTGTCGTGTTGCATCCCAGGCAGAGGAGCATGAAGGTCTTTTTAGGTGAGCTTCACAGGGCAGGAGGTGTAGTAAATCAGAGGGGGGTGAATCTGTGTCAGCTTGTGTTTACAACCTGGGCTTAAATCTGCCACAACCCAGGTGTAAAGGGCAAACATTTGCAGAGTTTTCCACACCAACCTCAGTCCTATACACGTTACAGCTCACATAATCTGCTAATATGCAGCTAGCACACCGGCTACAAGCTCGTTTACAACATGATTACAGGTCAAACACCTAAGGAGCAGGGCAAAGTCAAGCACGAGCTCTTTCACAAGTTGTTCCAGTAAAAATACGGCGTGTTGTGCAGGGATGGAGGGGGGGCTGCAGCCGGCGGGGAGCACCGAGCAAAGGCAGGACGATCACAAACAAATCATCACTTTAAGCAGCTAATACCACACAGTTGTTTCTGCATTCTAACACACAAACACTTCGTGGCATAATCTGCAACATGGGACTCATCTGACCGAAAAGCACACGGTGCGTGAGCGTAAAAACGCTTCGGCGCGCGGCAGACGCTTTTCGTCCGGTGCTGCTCGGTTTGGGTCACTTACTCGAACATGTCATGAGGCGTTTGAGATCCAGCTGAGACGCACAAAACCCCGATCCTGCTCGCTGTTGTATGAATGAGGCACCGGCGTGCGCAGAGAGAAAGAAGCCCGATGATCCGGGAGCAGCCGCCCGCTGCTCCGCCGCGTTTCCTCGCTCAGCTTCGGGCTAAAAACGCGCTCCTGCGCCACCGTCCCGCGGTCGGATCTTAATTTCCCATCACAGCCTACGCCCTTGGTACCGGACACAACGCTGCTGTCTATGCCGAATGCAAGACCCGGTAACGGGCTGCAGTCTCTGCGCCCATCCGTAATCCCTTTGCAAGCAGAGGAGGAGGAGGAGGAGGGAGAAGGCGGAGGAGGAGGAAGAGGAGGAGGAGGGAGGCGACTCGGTGAGGCCTTCGTTTTATTCTGAGGTGGTGCTGAACCGAGGCACCCATCAGGCCAGCAGATCTCCTGATAAACGCCTTCATCACACAGCTGAAGCCAGACAACAGTCACTGAGAAAAGATTTCACATCGACCTCTGAAGATGTCTTTTTTTATTTGAAAACTACCCCAGAGGAATGATTCATCTGCAGGTTAAATGCAGAAAGAAAGCGAGCATTAGTGGAAAGTTGGGGAGAAAAGAAAGAAGAGAGCCAAAGTAAATAGCTGGAGCTCTTTGTTTTTCATGGACAGAGTGATCGGGCAGATAAAGACAACCACGGTCCACCTGGCCAAAGCCCAGAGCCCACCCAATCCCTTCACCCTCAATCTGTGTCCATCTCTCTGGATTAGAGTCCACAACATAATCCACGCTGGCCTGAGCCAGACCCACAGCGCCACAATTCAGCCTCTCTGAGTGTAATCTGCTTTCTGAGCCCCCCCGATGACCCACAGCAGCGGCAGAGGTTCGTGTAACGAAGGGGTGAAGGGCGGCACCCAAAAGGCCTGAAAGCCCAGGGTGTGGGTGAACAGAACATGCTGCACACATGGCGCTCTGCATCACTTCCTGCTACAGCGCCGCAGCTGACTTTCTGTGAATCAGAAGACAAAACGGGACATCACAGACTGACCACAGCAACTTCTGATAGCATGAACTGCTGATAGAGAGCCAAGAACAGCTCACATAATCAATCAATGCTCGTCTGAAACAAACAATCCAACTATGTCGATGTCAGCCGTGCTTTCTCCCCGCCCCAGATGACTCAAGGTTAAATCGTGTTTACATGTGTGCAGCTTGTATTTACAGTACACACAGTGACTGAATATTAAACTACAACTGGGAAAATAACCGAGCAGGAAGCACTTCAGTTCAAAATGTACGTCCCGAGTGACTGGAAAGTTTGTACACCAGCAGATCTGTACCCGCCTGCCGAAATGAAGACAAATCCAGGTCAAAACGATATGAAACGTCCTCTGAAAGACGGACAGGAAGGAAAGTGGCGAAGAAGACAAGACGCAGATAATCTCACCGAGACACCAGCACATAAAGAGGACTTTTAAAAGATTAAAACCTTTTACACATTCAGTCTGAACACCATTAGATTTCACTGGGATGTTTAATCTGCTGGAGTTTTATCACAAAAAGCTGTTTTCAATGTCCAACGAGCGTCTCTGAAGCCACTTAACTCTGATCTGTGAATGATTAAAGCAGAAAAAAGGCTCCTAACTCAAGGGATGAACCAGTGTTGTGTCGACACAGAACAGACAACTTAGCAAAGAAGCCATTTTAAACTGGATCTTTAGGCATTTTGTCACAAAGACACATCATTTGTTCCCATTTCTTTAGCTGCATCTATGAAAAACAGCAAAGAAAACACAGTTTGACAGACAGAAAATAGGATTTCTGCAGCAACAAGGTGATTCCCAAAGAGCTATTAGCTGAAAACTTGGCATATCTCAGCATGGTGTGCAGTGTGTCCTTAAAACATTTGAGGAAACTGGACAAGTGGAGGACAAAAGAAGAAGTGTCAGGCCTAAAAAACTATCTCCAGCAGATGAACAGGATCTGAAAGTGATGTCCTTAAGAAAGAGGAAAAGACCTGACAGGACCTGAGAGATGCAGGTTCAAAATGAACATGTTAACATGTATTCTGGGCTACAGTGAGTTCTGAGGTCACTTTGTAGAAAAATAGGGTGGAAAATCTCAAGAAAAGAACACCTCTTTAGCATGTAGCATGTAGCTCGTTTAGCATGAGAGTGGAGGGACCCTACCATGGTGGTGCAGAAAAAAAAAGATTAAATGAACTTTAAGCAACTGGAATCAAGTTTCATGCCTTCTGTGAAAAAGCCAAAGATTGAAAGAGAAGCTTCTAGAACAGGATTATGATCCTAAACACCGCTCAGATTACAAATGGACGCAAACCTCAAGCTAAAGCGCACCAAAAATCTGTAGAAAGACCTCAGAAGGCCATAAAAACCTGACCCAGGACCTGAGAGATGCATCTGGAGCCTCTAAACTTTTGTTTCACCGCAGTTTAAATACATTTTAAAGAGGATGCTTTCAGGGCTGGTTAATCTACGCATAAACAGGTTCCAAATAATCATCAGCATGGACACAACTCGGAACCGGATTAGTTTGTGTCGTTAACGAGCAGCTAAACAATATAAGTGGGTCAATAAAACGATGTGTGAACGAGGAGCACAAGGACACAGCTGTTCATATGAAGCACAGGAGACAATCACCCTCTGCTTGCCCTCTGGAGCCCACTGCAGTGTGCGACCCCTCTGATTGGACTCACATGACATCATCAGACTCAGGGCCCAGTCCCATTGGCTGAGGGTGATGTCATCATTCAAAGGAAGGATAAATAGCTCTCAGCCCCGCCTCCAGCTCCTTGAAGCTGACCCAGCTCTGCTTTTCCTCTCTTCCACAGCAGTCTTTGTTTACAGTTTTCCTAACCTTGCAGCTTCCTGTCCGTAACGCTTCCCACTAATGTCTGAAAACACCCACAAACTGTCCATTTTCATCGCTAACAGCAGAGGCCTGATCTCCACAGCTCCTCACTGCGATTATTGGCCTGCTTCTCAGAAATCTGACGTCAAAGTGCACCATGAATCATCTTATCTTTATCAGGGTCCTGACAGTGCAATCTGTCCCAACTATCAGCCACTTACACCCACCCTGTTCCAGAATAGTTAGCCTCCCGTAGCTTTTGGGGACCTTTGATTCACTCAAACGTGGTGTGGGTGCAGCTGAATGCAGACGGGCTGAGGTTTTAGGATGTGTAGGAGCTGATGAGGCCGTCAAACAGAGCGCTGACAGCAGGGAACGCATTGAGCTGCTGCTCCTGACCGAGCACCTTTGGGTTTACCTTCATTAGCTCTTTTACCTTCACTAGTTTCCAACCCGAGGTGGGTTTTTTGGGGTGAACCACTGACCTGCAGTTGTCCCAGTCAGAGTCTGCTCTGCTCAGCAGGCTCCTCAGGGACCAACGGGAGCGCCGGCTGGGCGAGGGACTGCGAGACCAGGAGCGAGGTGGCGGCAGGAGGAGGTCATGCGAGGGGCTGTCCCGACCTTGAGCGGAGGGGGAGGAGCTCTGCTGTCGAACGGCGTCCCTCTCTGCAGACTCCCCCACAACGATTGGAGGCGTTTTACGCCATTTCATCTTGGAAGCGCCGCCCTGCTCGCCTCCTTTTTGCCTCTTGGTTCGGGTCCGGCTGTGGTGGGATCGATGCAGGCGGCTGGAGCGTGGCGGTCTGGGGCTGGGTGAGCGCGACCAGGACTCGGTGTCGGAGGACGGCGGCAGGACGGTCAGCACGGGGACGGGCTGAGCCAGGGTGAAACCCTCCGGCATCACAGCAGAGGACGCCGTCATCTTCTCAGCTTTCCGGGCCTCGGTTTTCTCTCACTTAATGGCAACAAAAAAAGTCTGGCTGCCTCTTTAGAGTCTGAGTCATGCTTATCGAGTCGAAGCTTTTAGGAGTAAGAAAGGGAAGCCACACAAATCAACTGTGACCCAATCGCGCAGCGCAGGCTGGGTCATATTTCCGCTGAAGTAACCTCAGGTTTCATCACAGCAGACACGTCCCGCCGCCCTTCCTCTTCAGAGGTTACCTTCACTTCTGAATGATCGCTTTAATCTTCAGAAGAGCTGCCGTCCCACACAAAAACAGAGCTGTATGTGAAGGGAGCTACCTGAGGAGCAAAAAGAGCAGAGACCTTGCATTCAAACTGCCGTCCCACCACAGCCCCACGACCACTTTCACTAGTTTTCTGTCCTCAGAGTGAAAAGCTTCCAAGCCTTTGAACAGAAATCATAACAAGATGAGAGCCTTCTGGGAAAATGAGGTGTCATGTGACGGCAGTGTTGGCCAAATGCTTCTTCCTGTAAAAAGCCCGATCAATAGGACTTATTTATAGGGGTGAATGAGTTGGGTGCATTCTTCTCAGGCTAAAATGGTTTTGGTTTTTTTTTTTGCATAGTTATGTATAAAAATCTGCCTTCAAGTAACTCAGAAGCAGCCAAATCTGTGAGTCATACGAAAAAGAAAGTAAAATCTCTGTCAGGTCTCAGGTTTAACTGGTTAACTGGTGAGAAACTAAGTGAACCCCTGATCCAGCAGCTTCAGCAGCAGTGAGTGTAAAACTAAGTGAACCCCTGATCCAGCAGCTTGTAGCAGCAGCTTCAGCAGCAGTGAGTGTAAAACTAAGTGAACCCCTGATCCAGCAGCTTCAGCAGCAGTGAGTGTGAAACTAAGTGAACCCCTGATCCAGCAGCTTCAGCAGCAGTGAGTGTAAAACTAAGTGAACCCCTGATCCAGCAGCTTCAGCAGCAGTGAGTAAAACTAAGTGAACCCCTGATCCTGCAGCTTCAGCAGCAGTGAGCTGCAGTGATGGTTTCCTGTGGGACGTTATCAGTCTCTCTCCTGGTTCTGGAGGAATCTCGGCCCTCTTCTCTCCAGCGTTGCTTCAGCTCATTGAGGTTTGCAGCATTGGTTTCTGCACAGCTCTCTTAAGGTCCCACCACAGCATTTCAGTCAGGCTGAGGTCTGGACTCTGACTGGACCATTGCAACACCTTGATTCTTTTCTTTTTCACACATTCTGCTGTAGATCTGCTGCTGTGTTTGGGATCTTTGTCCTGTTGATGAGCCAGTTTCAGCCCAGCTTTAGCTGTGGGACAGATGGCCTCACATTTGACTCTAGAATACTTTGGTATCCAGAGGAGTTCATGGTGGACTCAATGACTGCAAGGTGCCCAGGTCCTGTGGCTGCAGAACCAGCCCAGATCATCAGCCCTCCACCACCGTGCTTGACAGCTGGTATGAGGTGTTTGTGCTGATATGCTGTGTTTGGTTTCCTCCAAACGTGCTGCTGTGCATTAGGACCAAACATCTCCACTTTGCTCTGGTCTGTCCAAAGGACATTGTTCCAGAAGTCTTGAGCTTTGTTCAGATGCAGCTTTGCAAACCTAAGCTGTGCTGCCATGTTCTTTTTAGAGAGAAGAGGCTTTCTCCTGCAGCCCTTCCAAACAAGCCGTCCTTGTTCAGTCTTTTTCTAACTGTGCTGTCATGACCTTTGACCTTTAGCATGCTAACTGAGGCCTGGAGAGTCTGAGATGTAGCTCTGGGCTTTTTCACCTTGGGGTGACCTTTAACCTTTAACATGCTAACTGAGGCCTGTAGAGTCTGAGATGTATGACCTTTAACCTTTAACATGCTAACTGAGGCCTGTAGAGTCTGAGATGTATGACCTTTAACCTTTAACATGCTAACTGAGGCCTGTAGAGTCTGAGATGTAGCTCTGGGCTTCTTCACCTTGGGGTGACCTTTAACCTTTAGCATGCTAACTGAGGCCTGTAGAGTCTGAGATGTAGCTCTGGGCTTTTTCACCTTGGGGTGAACTTGCTGGGACGTCCACTCCTGGGAAGATTGACAGCTGTCCTGAATGTTTTCCACTTGTGAATAATCTTTCTCTCTGTAGAATGATGGACTCCAGATAGTTTGGAAATGGCCTTATAACCCTTCCCAGACTGATGGGCAGCAGCAGCTGCTTCTCTGAGATCATTGCTGGTGTCTTTCCTCCTTGGCATCGTGTTAAACTGACAGAACTTCTGCTCTTAAAGTGCACTGATGAGCAGCTCCTGACTGCCACTTACCCTCTTAACTTGACCTCGTTTCTCAAAGGTCATATTTATCCGATTTTCAGACCTGACACAAACCCGGCAATTTATGTCCTGAAACAAAAAGCCTAAAAACTCAGAGAGGGTGCACTTTCTTTTTCATATGACTGTTCATATGACCACACCAGCAGACAGAAACAACACACCCTTTATAAACACACACAACAAGGCGTCATTTCCACTGTCAGCTACCCAGGCCATAACTCAGAAACTCAGGGCAGATCTTCCCCCAGCAGGGAAGGTTTGCGTGTGCGTGTGACACTCCATTGTTTGCCTTCAAAGCTTCGCTTCCACACAGAGGGCCCGAGCACGTATTTGATGTGATCTGTTTGAACAAGAACAATCTTGGCACAGGCTTGTTTGCCCAGAGTAATCCACAGTAATCTCCGGGCAGGCTCCACTCTTATCTCCACGCAGCTCTGATCGTTTTTATCGCCGTAAAACTCAGACAATCTCAGGCGATTATCGGGCCAAACCACCGCCGAAGTGACCGACACGAACAGCAGCCCTCTGCGCCGCTGATGCTCAGAGACCAAGCTCAAAACTTTCCTTCAGATACCATCTGAATGATCAATAATGTGAAACACCAACAGACGGAAATGTGGCGGCGTTTGATAACGCTGCACAGGAATAATAACTTCACGCCGACTTTAAATCTCCTACCTCCCATTTGACGAGTTTCCTGCGTTTCTGTTATCCTGTTCGGCCTCGAAAACCAGCCGAGCGACGGTGCGGGAGGTGATGTTAAAATCCACTTTTTCACAGGAACACATCAACATTGTCCGATGCACAGAGAGGCATCAACCGGCTGCAGCTAACAGTTAGCTTCTAGCCCACTAACGGTTTTTTTCTTCTTTCTGAGGGCAGACTGCTCTCAAAAAGATGACTAGCAGACTTCCATTTCCAACTGAAAAACTACTACCCGGACCCCTTCCATTATCACTTTAAAACATCCCCCTAAAAACGCACCTATTAAATGTATTTAACAGATGACGACCAACGTTAGCTTAGCTTTAAAGCCGAGCTAACTTGGTTTAAAGTGCCAGACAAACGAGCTTTTTGTCGAAAAGTGAAAACGAACGATGTCAGTTGTTCTGCCGGTTATTTTTTTTATAACGAGGGGGCAGGGAAGAAATCTATTCATCAACGGAATTAATTCTACATGTTCCACTTCAATAAAACACAAACAGAAATACACCCATATGCTGTATATTCATAGTAAAAACCTTAAAGTTATTGGTCGTGAATAAAGTTACCGACATCTTAAATTAGAATTAATCAGGCACCCCTGCTATAAACTTTGTGGTACAGTCCAGGAAAATAACTGTCCTGGGGATGTGGCAAGAGGAAAAGGAGCATTGATATCACAAAATACACCGAAATATATCTAAATTAGTCCGTTTTAATTCTGTAATAAACTAAATAAAACGATGCCTTCCTCGTTGCCGAAGCTGTTTTAACGGGAATACCATCACATTTCTTTTACTGAACCGATTTTCAGTCCTATTCTCACAAAGCTTTAATGACAGCTCTTAGTTCACCCCGAACAGCAAATAAATAAATACAGAAAACACAGATTTGGCTGAATTTCTGAGTTAATTTAAAGGCAGGAGATGTGAGCAGCAATTCGTGGAATTTATTGAAAATGTCACTGCGACCTCTGGTGTCTAATAATGGTGTGTGCATTCATCCTGTCCATCACTGCAATAAAATCCCTCAAATTGTTGTTTTTTTATTGCTTTTAATGAATTGGTTGAATAAACTGCCCCCAGGAGTGGTTACCCCATTCTTTTTTTGCGGGGTATTGTACTACTATAAGCTGAAGTTCTATAAATACAGAAATAAAGTAGGAGGAGTGCATGGAACAAACTGGAGTCTCACCTCCTGCTTGTTGCAGCAGCATCACTTCATTTCATCTCATGGATTGATAAGAGCAGGATGTCCGACGTCTTCTCAGCAAACTGAACTGATGAGAATTCACCTGGTCTGCAGCTGAAAATAAAACACAATTTCATACAAATCAGATCATGCACAGATGCTGATGAGTTGACTATTCTTCAGTTTAAAATCTGTTCTTTCTTGTTTGTTTTTAAAGGGATATTCTATTTATTTTTCTATTTTTTTTGGTTTATTTTCCTTTTTGTTTGATTTAATAAACGAAACAGCGTTGAGGCACACCGATTTATTTGTAGACTGTATCGAAAACAGGGAATACTGCAGTGAAACGTGGTCAAACAGAAATGTCAAGATGATCCCACACTGCTTCAATAATGTTGAGGTCCGGGCTCTGGGGAGGATTCATCCCTCCATAAGACCTGTTGCCACTGATTTTCAGTCCACTTCTTGTGTCATTTGGCACAGCTCAGCCTTTTCTCCCTGTTTCCCTTCCTTAAGAACGGCTTCTTGACAGCCACCCTTCCATGGAGACCATTTCTGATGAGGCTTGGGCCAACAGTAGATGGATCAGCTGAAGGTCCAGATGCATCTCTCAGGTCCTGTCAGGTCACAGCTGGATTTTTTCCTCTTTCTTAAGGACATCACTTTCAGATCCTGTTCATCTGCTGGAGATAGTTTTTTAGGCCTGACACTTCTTCTTTTGTCCTCCACTTGTCCAGTTTCCTCAAATGTTTTAAGGACACACTGCACACCATGCTGAGATATGCCAAGTTTTCAGCTAATAGCTCTTTGGGAATCACCTTGTTGCTGCAGAAATCCTATTTTCTGTCTGTCAAACTGTGTTTTCTTTGCTGTTTTTCATAGATGCAGCTAAAGAAATGGGAACAAATGATGTGTCTTTGTGACAGGCTGCTGGTAACAAAGTGCCTAAAGATCCAGTTTAAAATGGCTTCTTTGCTAAATTGGAAAATTATTAAAATAAGATAGATTAAATCAACCAATTCTGAGCACTTTTAACACAGTGTTTAAAAATGTACACAAGGGCAGATGTGCTCAAATCTTATGAAGTAAAAACACAGAGTAAAGAATAATTCACAACCCTGACAGACATGATGTACTTTAAAGTCGTTTTAGAAAACAAAATACAACATTTAAGTAAAAATCTTTGAGTCTTTCGCTGTGATGAATTAGCTTTTACCTGCCTGCCAGATTTGATCTCGAGCCAGCAGTTTCCTCCCTTCAAACCTATGGCAGAGCATCACAATGACTTGGCATTTTCAGATTTTCCATCTGCTCACGAAGCATCTTCTCTCCCCTCAGTGTCTGTGAGCGCCTCCTGCAACCAGCACCTCCCAAACGTGGCTCAGTGGAAGGCGTGCAGCCCGGGAAACAAACCGCTTCGCTCCAGGTTCAGAGGAGCTGTGCAGCCGAGCGCTTCTGGCTGCCGAATCGGACGACTGGAAACTCGATCTGAGCTAAAAATAAAAGAAACACCACCAGCATAGTGAGAGAGGAGGTGTGTCACTAGCTGTGTGTGTGTGTCAGGTCATGCATGTACACAGATGTACACACACACAGGGTTAATCATATGTCAACAGTTCCTTGAAGCTACCCCTCTCATGTGTGCCACCCCAGGGAATTTCTCCTGGCTGCTCATGCACATTTCTCTCGTGCTCTCTCTGGTTTTATTGTCATTTAAGTTGCTGACACAAGGTTGAAGGGGCAGGGACCCTGATCAGGAGCTCAGTGTGTCGCCTGGTTGGATCACATGACAACATCCCTGACCTCCAAAGCACACGGTCACACAAACCCACCTCACTCCGCTGCTTCTTAAAAACATTTTGAACAAATGTTTCATTTGGCCCAACAAGCAGTCGCCCTCGTTACATTCATCATGTCAGCTGACTGCATCAACCACGCCGGGTTTTGTCGAGGCCTTCGGTCAGTGTCTGTTTTGTCAGCCTCGACTTCGCGGTTTATCTGCAGATCAGCCGTCACCCTGATATCAACACAAATAAGAGCCAATCAGATTCATCTCTGTCAAATCTGAGGTTAAACGCTGCTTTTTTAAGTTTGGATGATATTGAGAATGTTTCTTTGATTGATTCTTTTATTTGAATTAATTCAAAATGTTTAGCCTGATCAGCTTAATTCAATTTGTAAATATACATAATTTTTTTTTCGATTTTGTGATGTTGCCAGAACCTAAAACAACGTCTGGCAATGAGAAAACACCTTTTTTGTACCCTGATCTGGTCCTAAAGCAGCCTCCATGACAGTCTGAGCAGCAAAGATGTTCAGAGGAGCTCCAGTTTGTGTTTAAAACAACGTTCCTCAGAGAAAGACTGGAAGGGATCTGCATATTTCTGCCTCTACAGAGCAGAATATCATTAAAGCATTCAAGGAATCTGGAGGAGTTTCAGTGTAAAGGACGAGGGAGCAAGCCTAAGCTGGACCCCGTGACCTCTGACCCCTCAGACGCTGCATCAAGAACCGTCATTCATCAGCAGCTGATAGAAGCACATGGACAAGGGATTACTGTGGAAACCTTTGTCCAGCACCACAATACAGAGTTCCATTCACAAGCTTTACTGTGCAGGAAAGAAGCCTGATGCTAACCTCGTCCACTTCTCTGGGCTCGGAGGCGTCTGGGATGGACCGTCACACGGTGGAAACGTGTGCTGTGGTCAGACCCATCAGTATTCCACATCTTTGTTGGAAGAAATGGAGCAAAGAGCAAAAGCAGCATCCAGCCTGCTGTCAGCAGCCAGTCCCTGCAGCCAGGCTCTGTGATGGTATGGGGTTGGATCAGGGGGCAAAGCTCATTTCCACTTCTGTGACGGCAGCATTAATGCAGAAAAGCTCACTGAGATTTTACAGCAACATATGCTGCCTTCAAGGCCACATCTTTTCCTGGGACGTCCCAGCATTGTTCAAGCAGACCATGGAAAACCACATTCTGCCACATTCCAAAGGCCTGGCTGAGGAAGAAGAGGTACGGGTGCTGGACTGGCTGCCTGCAGTCCTGACCTGTCCCCAGCAGAGAAACAACCACCCCCCCCGCAATGCTGCACATTTCTCCTCATTCATTTTCACACGTTGAAGGGTGACTTTGTGTGAGAAACACCAGTTTTGTACCTGGAGAGGCCAAAAACATCTAAATTATAATGAACTCACATGAAATATAAAGCAAATCTCTGACAAAAGATCCAGAAACCTGAAACTGCTGCTGTCCTCATGAGGAAGAGTCAGGTGATGTATTTAAGAACAAACTTTGCCCTTTGGCTTCCCTCCACCTGCATGTGTTTCTCTGCTTTATTTCATTGCGTAGCGCCTTGTTTATTCTGACTCTTACCACTAACCACGTTATGTTCTTCAGCCGTTATTCAAGCTCAGGACGCAGCGAAGAATTCATGGGTCAAATAATAACAAAATACAGACAAATTAGGATTATTAGAAATCTGGAAAGGGCTCCATCACCAAAACAAAGCAAATTAAGAACAGTTAGAGCAGCTTAGATGTAAAAGAAGTGAGTCAACTGACAGATGAGCAGCTGGAAGGCGAACCTGTCCTGTGTGTAATCTGAAGGGGCCACCGGGCAGCCTCAGGGACGACCGTGACCTTTGACCTGCAGGGAGGAGAACCTGTCCTGTGTGTAATCTGAAGGGGCCACCGGGCAGCCTCAGGGACGACCGTGACCTTTGACCTGCAGGGAGGAGAACCTGTCCTGTGTGTAATCTGAAGGGTCCACCGGGCAGCCTCAGG
Organism: Leuresthes tenuis; assembly: GCF_036924035.1. Classification (NCBI taxonomy): domain Eukaryota; kingdom Metazoa; phylum Chordata; class Actinopteri; order Atheriniformes; family Atherinopsidae; genus Leuresthes; species Leuresthes tenuis. The sequence goes on from NW_027325364.1 coordinate 2,151,622, forward strand.
GACGACCGTGACCTTTGACCTGCAGGGAGGAGAACCTGTCCTGTGTGTAATCTGAAGGGTCCACCGGGCAGCCTCAGGGACGACCGTGACCTTTGACCTGCAGGGAGGAGAACCTGTCCTGTGTGTAATCTGAAGGGTCCACCGGGCAGCCTCAGGGACGACCGTGACCTTTGACCTGCAGGGAGGAGAACCTGTCCTGTGTGTAATCTGAAGGGTCCACCGGGCAGCCTCAGGGACGACCGTGACCTTTGACCTGCAGGGAGGAGAACCTGTCCTGTGTGTAATCTGAAGGGTCCACCGGGCAGCCTCAGGGACGACCGTGACCTTTGACCTGCAGGGAGGAGAACCTGTCCTGTGTGTAATCTGAAGAGTCCACCGGGCAGCCTCAGGGACGACCGTGACCTTTGACCTGCAGGGAGGAGAACCTGTCCTGTGTGTAATCTGAAGGGTCCACCGGGCAGCCTCAGGGACGACCGTGACCTTTGACCTGCAGGGAGGAGAACCTGTCCTGTGTGTAATCTGAAGGGTCCACCGGGCAGCCTCAGGGACGACCGTGACCTTTGACCTGCAGGGAGGAGAACCTGTCCTGTGTGTAATCTGAAGGGGCCACCGGGCAGCCTCAGGGACGACCGTGACCTTTGACCTGCAGGGAGGAGAACCTGTCCTGTGTGTAATCTGAAGGGTCCACCGGGCAGCCTCAGGGACGACCGTGACCTTTGACCTGCAGGGAGGAGAACCTGTCCTGTGTGTAATCTGAAGGGGCCACCGGGCAGCCTCAGGGACGACCGTGACCTTTGACCTGCAGGGAGGAGAACCTGTCCTGTGTGTAATCTGAAGGGTCCACCGGGCAGCCTCAGGGACGACCGTGACCTTTGACCTGCAGGGAGGAGAACCTGTCCTGTGTGTAATCTGAAGGGTCCACCGGGCAGCCTCAGGGACGACCGTGACCTTTGACCTGCAGGGAGGAGAACCTGTCCTGTGTGTAATCTGAAGGGTCCACCGGGCAGCCTCAGGGACGACCGTGACCTTTGACCTGCAGGGAGGAGAACCTGTCCTGTGTGTAATCTGAAGGGTCCACCGGGCAGCCTCAGGGACGACCGTGACCTTTGACCTGCAGGGAGGAGCCGGAGAGCATAAACTGCATTCACAGACAAGGAAAAAGCCTCATCATCCTGCATTAAAACACACATCGGAGGAGTCATGCCTTTAATGTCTTTGTGCTCCACAGATTTGTTTAACAAAAGACTTCGGGGGGGGATTTTGCATGTCAGGCCTGCTGCGTTTGCTGATGACAAAGCAGGATAAACGCGTTTAATTCAAGATAATATGAAGGAAGCACATACTTCTTTCCACCCCTCAAAGTGACCCAACGTTATTTGGACCACTTTCCTTTTCCACACAGCTTTACTGTCAGCTCATAAATCAGAGAATTTGTGGCTGCGGTCCTGGTCACGTCATGGATCATATCTCATCATCTCAGGTTTCCTGCCGCCTCTCAACACTCGCAACGTCCTTCTCCTGGAATCACATGCTCTAAATTTAGCCGGCTTAAAGTCGGACGGGACTGCAGTGAGACTTACAGTAAACTCTCTGCTGAGAAACCTTGTTGAAAAACACAATTCTCTGAACCAACAGCGTGGATTACGCAACAGGCCGCTTCCTCACGAGGATGGAACTACTCAGAAATCAACAGGTGTTATAACAGTCGTGTACTTTCAGTCAGCAGCAACTTCTCTGCGTCTGGAATCGTTCAGAATTTTCTTCAGCTGCTCGACAAAAACTGCTCCCGCAGAAAAAAAATGCATCACTTTTCTTTTTTAGCTGTTTTCAGCCTTCTTGGTAAGTCCAACCGTCAATCCACAAAGTTCACAGTGAGAAACTCTTAATGTTGGTGGCTGAAGTTACATGTTTGCTTTAAGAGAGGAATGTGTTTTTTCTTTGTTCAGCCACTTAACTCTGAGCTATGAAGCATTCAGGCAGAAAAAAGGCTCCTAACTCAAGGGATGAACCAGTGTTGTGTCGACACAGAACAGACAACTTAGCAAAGAAGCCGTTTTAAACTGGATCTTTAGGCACTTTGTCACAAAGACACATCATTTGTTCCCATTTCTTTAGCTGCATCTATGAAAAACAGCAAAGAAAACACAGTTTGACAGACAGAAAATAGGATTTCTGCAGCAACAAGGTGATTCCCAAAGAGCTATTAGCTGAAAACTTGGCATATCTCAGCATGGTGTGCAGTGTGTCCTTAAAACATTTGAGGAAACTGGACAAGTGGAGGACAAAAGAAGAAGTGTCAGGCCTAAAAAACTATCTACAGCAGATGAACAGGATCTGAAAGTGATGTCCTTAAGAAAGAGGAAAAAATCCAGCTGTGACCTGACAGGACCTGAGAGATGCATCTGGACCTTCAGCTGATCCATCTACTGTTGGCCCAAGCCTCATCAGAAATGGTCTCCATGGAAGGGTGGCTGTCAAGAAGCCGTTCTTAAGGAAGGGAAACAGGGAGAAAAGGCTGAGCTGTGCCAAATGACACAAGAAGTGGACTGAAAATCAGTGGCAACAGGTCTTATGGAGGGATGAATCCTCCCCAGAGCCCGGACCTCAACATTATTGAAGCAGTGTGGGATCATCTGACAGAGAACGGAACAAAAGGCAGCCCACATCCAAAGAAGAGCTTTGGGATGTCCTTCAAGAAGCCTGGAGAACTATTCCTGAAGACTCCTTAAAGGAATGACAGAAAGCTTGTCTCAGAGGGTTCAGGCTGTGTTGGAGAATAAAGGAGCTCAGACCAGAGATTCACTTTAAAGCTGCTGAGAACTGAGAAAAACTCTGGTTCTGCCTCAGATTCTGGGTTTATGTTCAGGTTTGATCATTTCAGGAAATGAAAGGTGGCTCAACTCCTTTTCACATAACTGTATATTGAGGTGTAAATAATCATGATAATGTGCATCTTCACCTGGTTGCTCTGAGATAATCCTTGTAAGTGCAACTAGGTCTGAGAACCCTGAAGATTACAACTTACTGGAGTAAGAATCAGTTCTCATGATCCTGTTGGGTGTTCTGCTCAAGTGGATCAGCTCAATTTCATTACTCTTGGTTAAGATTAATAGAAAATTGGACTGAAAGTAGGTTTTTTCAGGTAAGGTGGCTGTACCTCAGTGGCATCGCCCTTGATTCAGTGCATCCTCACCCAGAAACCTGCTGTACGGCCAGCTGTCCCTGAGCAGTTCTTCTTCTTCTGTCCTGTTTTGCTCCCACTGCAGTGTCCGAGTGCCACGGCGGCTGTGCAGAGGTGGACTCGTTGACCGAAGCCGTGGCAGGAGAGGGATTCCTGCTGGGCTGCATCTCCTGTAAGACAAGGGAGGAGGTTCCTGCCCGAGCCGTGGTGGACTGGTACTTCAAGCCGCCGGCAGAGGAAGAGTACAGGCATGTGAGTCTTTCCCGCTCAGCTGGTGGGTGATTCTAGAGGCCAGGTCATGTGATCCATCACAGAGCTGCTTGATCAATCAGCATCACAGAACCTGGAGGTTGAGGCTATGAATCCAAATGTCATTTCCCAGTTTGAAAAACAGAAAACAGAATGATGCTCCTGGTTGTTTGGCGCTTCCTCTCTCTCAGATCTTCCACTACGACCACCCCAATGCCTTCATCCTGGACGAAGATTTCAGCGAGCGCCTGCTGTGGCGTGGGACGCCCGATGGTGACGTTCAGACTGGTGCCGTTTACATTCAAAACGTCACCTACAATGACACGGGGACGTACCGCTGCACCTTCAGCCGCACCCTGTTCCTGCCGCAGGCCAATGGGCACGTCGTGGTGGAGAAGGACGTGGAGCTCAGTGTGGTGGCTGTAGGTGAGGAGGGGGTCACCTGGTGCACTCAGATCCTTTACTGGTACAACAAGGGAGACGAAAAACCCCCTTAAAGAGGGATTTACATTAGATTTAGTCATGAAGTCGATGCTTTTATCCAAAGCGACTGGAACAACGTCTGATCTGTACATTAAGTGCTACTAAACAATTCAACAACAAGGTGATTCAAAGTGCTTTACAGAAGAAATAAAGAAAAATAAAAAGCAGGATTTAAAATTTAAACAAAAGAAAGAAATAAGAACAATAGATCAAATCAGAAAGAAATTATATATATGAAAGATAAAATCAGGAGTTAAAATATGAAACTCAAGCTTATTCAAAAGCAGCTGAAAATAGATGTTTCTTCAACCTGGACTTAAATCCTGAGAGTTTCAGCTGATCTGAGGCTTTCTGGGAGTTTGTTCCAGACATGTGGAGCATAGAAGCTGAATGCAGCTTCTCCAGGTCTGGTTCTGACTCTGGGAACTGATAAAGAACCGGATCCAGATGACCTGAGGGGTCTGGAAGGTTCATAGTGGGTCAGGAGGTCACTGATGCATTTTGGACCATTCAGAGCTTTATGGACCAGCATCAGAACTTTAAAGTCTATCCTCTGATGGACCAGCAGCAGAACTTTAAAGTCTATCCTCTGATGGACCAGCAGCAGAACTTTAAAGTCTATCCTCTGATGGACCGGCATCAGAACTTTAAAGCCTATCCTCTGATGGACCGGCATCAGAACTTTAAAGTCTATCCTCTGATGGACCGGCATCAGAACTTTAAAGCCTATCCTCTGATGGACCGGCATCAGAACTTTAAAGTCTATCCTCTGATGGACCAGCATCAGAACTTTAAAGTCTATCCTCTGATGAACCAGCATCAGAACCTTAAAGTCTATCCTCTGATGGACCAGCATCAGAACTTTAAAGCCTATCCTCTGATGGACCGGCATCAGAACTTTAAAGTCTATCCTCTGATGAACCAGCATCAGAACCTTAAAGTCTATCCTCTGATGGACCAGCATCAGAACTTTAAAGCCTATCCTCTGATGGACCGGCATCAGAACCTTAAAGTCTATCCTCTGATGGACCGGCATCAGAACTTTAAAGTCTATCCTCTGATGGACTGGCATCAGAACTTTAAAGTCTATCCTCTGATGAACCAGCATCAGAACCTTAAAGTCTATCCTCTGATGGACCGGCATCAGAACTTTAAAGCCTATCCTCTGATGGACCGGCATCAGAACTTTAAAGTCTATCCTCTGATGAACCAGCATCAGAACCTTAAAGTCTATCCTCTGATGGACCAGCATCAGAACTTTAAAGCCTATCCTCTGATGGACCGGCATCAGAACCTTAAAGTCTATCCTCTGATGGACCGGCATCAGAACTTTAAAGTCTATCCTCTGATGGACCAGCATCAGAACCTTAAAGTCTATCCTCTGATGGACCGGCATCAGAACTTTAAAGCCTATCCTCTGATGGACCGGCAGCCGGTGGAAAGCAGGAGTTTAAGTAAGAGTGAGTTAGAGGCGGCGATCCAAGGACAGATGAGGTTCTAGAGATTCTTGAAGACTGACAGACATGCATCTGGTATCTCGTCCCACCATAGTTCGACCTTCTGTGTAGGATGGCAGAACCAGAGTTCCTGAGACAAACACTGTGCTGCAGAAGGCTGGAGACTCAGAAGTCAATCTGTGGGAGGCATTAGGGACTTGAATTGATTCAGGCAGTCGGTGCCATGTCACCAGATGAGCCGGCATGTTCTGGAGCATCTGTACCGGTCGTCTGCTGTGACCAGTTGGGTTCTGTTCAGAGCAGGTTGTTTCCTCCCACGGTCACCTTGTGCATGCTCAGGACGGTGGATCGGATCGAAGACAAGTTTTCATGCAACAGGTTGACTTTTTTAACTCTTTTGAACCGGCGTTATATGAATGTCGAATCGAATCAGTTGGATTTTATTTGGCTTCAGTTGGACTGTACTTTTGAGATGATATTTGTTGTGATTCGGCGCTTTATAAATTAAACTGAAATTAACTGAATTGGACTGAATAATCGAGGTTTTTAGTCGGATACGACCGGAAACTGGTCACAGCTGGTCATTAATCACGACCTCCAGGTTTGTTGGGGACACTTTTATATTTATATGACCAGCAGCTGAATCTAAGCTTTGAATAAAGGCATCTTTCTTTCATCCATGTAAATATATCAGGAAGACAAGCTGAGATCTGTGCTGAAACCATGGGGACATCTGGCAGCACTGATGGTTGGGTTTCATTTGCAGATGGGCCCAACATGGGGCCATTTATGCTAAATGAAGAGGTGCCAGTACCAAGAATTGGGGCACCCCAGAGAGACGATTGCATGTGAACGTTTGTCCTCGCCAAGAAAGAACACTCGGTGAGATATGATTCACAGGAGTGTGTCATGCCTGAGAATCCGTCTCAGAGAGCAGGATTTAGCCACTTTTAGGGCCTCTATCACAGACAGAAAAGCCAGTTTCTCTTAAAACCAGATGGATTTGGATCAGAAAGACGTCTGACTCCTGCTTGAAAAGCAAGTAGAAGCAGACTTTAACATAACTTATCCCATCAGCTGATTGATAATGCTGGTTGCAGACAGTTTGGATGCTGAAGCACTGAAACAAGGTCTGATTGAACCGTAGATCTCTTTGAAACAGAAGGTTACAGTCAGAAAGTAAAGAAATAACCACGACTGCCTTCATCTAATCACATCCTGTTGATAAAGTCTTTGGAGGAACACAACAGTTTGGATCTACCGTCGCTGAAAGGTTCCTCCAAGCTTTGTTTCCTTTGGTTTTATCACACAGTGACAACAAAACCTTAACTTTGGATCTTATTACTTTGTAAAATTGTCATGAAAGAGCAGCAAAAGGTGCAATTTGCCTCTAAAAGTCCTCTGTTAAACCCGAGCCCTGAACAAACAGTTTGAACCGCTGAATCCACTGTGACGTCCCTCTGTTGCTTCCTGTTTTGCAGCCAATCGGGAGCTGACCGCTGTGATCTCAGAGATAATGATGTACGTGCTGATTGTGGTTCTGCAGCTGTGGCTTATCGTGGTTCTGATCTACTGTTACAAGAAGACTTGGAATGAGCACGAGGCCCGTGAGGCGCGGAAAGCCCTGAAGGCTCAGCAGGCGTACGTCCTTCGTCTTCTCAACATTTCCAACAAGCGTTTGTTCCGTTTCTCCCTTTGACTCGACTCTCTTGATCTCCTTGTATTTCCAGGCTGCTGGAGACCAAAGAGAGCTGCGATGGGGTGCAGCTGGAGTAACTTCAGTTGCTCCACACGCTTCTTTTAGGTGAGCAGATAAGACTCCTGTGAATGTTTGACTGCCATTTTTGTGTTTTCACTTCTCACTCTAATCTACCAGGTGAAATAATCTGCAGGAGTCCCGCTTCACTGCTCCGCCATGACTCCGCTGACCACAGCACAAAGACTGGGCTTGATTTTCATCTCTGTGGCTTCGCAGATTCCTTTTTTCCACGGGGCCGGATCAGCTTTCATTTCGTCTTGTTGTCATCTACCATTTTCCATCAATGGAACATCAGAAAACGAGTTTTGTAGTGTATTTTATTGAATATTTTTCCTTTTTATGTCATATCTAAGTGTCTAAACTGCACAAAGGAGCCATACAGACACAGATGTTTCATTCACAAACTAAACCAGGTAGTTTTAGCATTATCAGATCCCTGCAGGAAGTTGAGCTGTAGACAAACACAAGCTGAGGTGGGTGTGAAGTCATTTTAATAAAGTAAATGTTTTTCTTAAATCGGTTTTATTCGAAGCATTAAACACTGCAGCCACTGGGGAAACTGCAGCTTTATAAGAGGAAACGATGGCATTCTCTCACAAACTGCAGCTGCTTCAGAAAGCCTCTGACTTTGAACGACCAAACGTCACGAAACTCAGAGGAACTGGAGCACGACAGAAGAAAGACGTCAGCGGATTTAGGTGTGACTCACGTTTGGTGGAGGATGAACTCCTTTTGCCGTGTTTTTAAATGGCCTAAAAGCCACCGCTCCCATCAGTGAACATTCAGCAATGAACTGAACTGAAGAACATTTAGTTCATTTGGTAAAAATCAAAAGCTGACATGGTTTACAGCTCCTACTTTCGGACCTCTCGTTGAGCTTCTCCAGGTTCTACACACCGGGATCTGTGCGGTTTATCTCCATCTTCAGGTTCCTTCTGCTGGCTTTAAGGCCGAGGACGTCCCCTGAATGGCTCCGGTGCCGTTCTGGCTGTTTGCTTTGGGTAACTCTGCTGAAAAGTGAATCATCAGCCCAGTCTGAGGTCTGTCAGCAGCTGCCGAGAAGCATGATGTTACCACCACCGTGCTTCACTGCAGGGAAGCTGTGAGCAGATCCTGTTCTCTGGCTTCATGCCTCTTCAACCCAAAGTGGCCGATGTACCTCAAAGGCTGAGGTGGTCGTTCCGGCCGGTTCTCCATCTCTGCAGAGGACTTCTGAAGCTCCACCGGAGGAACCGCTGGGTTCCTGCTCACCATCCAGGGTCTGGTTGGACGGCCTCAGGAGCAGTCCTGGTGCTTTCAGTGTTTCTGCCATTTTCACAGTGCTTTAGAACAGTTTCTCCTCCTTTCTCGGACTTGGACCTGGAGTTTGAATGGTTGGACTTCGTCTCCAGAGCTTAAAGACAAAATAAATCAGCTGTTCTGAACTATGTTTTTTCCACTTTGTCATCGAGGGTTACTGAGTTCAGACTGATGTGCAAACTATCAGCTGCATCCATCTCAGTCTTAAACATCATTCTATCGTAGGTTTCAGGCAGCACATGCACACACACGTGCACACGCACGTGCACACACACACGCACAGCAGTGGGGTAAAGGACATTTGGAGGTGATGGTAACTTAATCTCATCTCTTCGAACTGCTTCGCTCTGAAAGCAGCTTTGTTCTGCAGCTCGGCGCCACAGACACACTTTTCCTTCAGGAGATGACATCATGCAACCCGCTTCACACACACTCTGGATGCAGTTATCAATGAGTTTGACACGTTTTTGCACAGTTTGCACGAGCCTTTCTCAGATGAACACGGCGTGGAGGTAAAAAAATGAACACGGCATCCAGCAGAGCACCGGGCCTCGGTGTTCTGAGCTTTGACCTTGCCCTGCGACCTCCGGTTTCATTAAACGTGTTGACGTGCTGCATGTCCTCTCCGTGTAAAAGCAAGAGCAGGAAGGGCAGCGGGCTGCGCCTGAGAGAGGGGGCGGAGGATGGACGTCTTTACCTTTAGCGCAGTTTGGAGGCTGCTTCCTGCTCTGCTGCAGAAGCCCAGCTTCAGATGATTCCCGTCTGCAGCCCCTGAGAGCGAGAGCCGACTCCAGATCACCCACAGGTAGGTCCCGAAGGATGGTGCAGGTTTAAACATTTACTAAAACAGATGTGTCCGGCACCACAGAGCAGTAGATCTGACAGATAAAGTGTTAGACTTAAAGCTCCGATTCTTCCTGCAAAAACCATGAAACTTTTCTAATATCAGAGCCTGAAACTCCAGGACCGCTCCACAGCTTTCACAGAAGGTGCTGAGACGGAGGTAAGAATTCTCCTTCCATCTGTAGCTTTTCTCTGGAGGTCGTCGTCTTTTTTAAACATCTTTAAACCTATTTTCAACGTTTTGTCAAGGGCTGAAACAGCCTGAAAAAGACTCATTTGATCTCAGTTTATCAGTAAATTTAAACACTTTTTTATGATCTTAATCAGAGAGGACCGGTGACATCATTTAGTGTTTTGAAACGACTTTTAAACTCATGAGTCTCTGTAAAAGTTCCTCTTTATTCTTCCACGCTGCAGTTTGCTGAGCGCCCAGCAGAGGTCGGCCATGTTTCCCACCAACAGCACCGAGCTGCAGTCGCTGCTGCTCTCCTTCCTGCAGCACTGCCTCAACAGCACAAGCCTCGTGTTGTCGCCCCCTTCAGCGCAGAACTACACTACCCAGCAGGCCGTGCAGCAGGCGGCTGGAGCCCGGGCCCACGCTCAGTCTCAGGGGTTCATTTACATCCTTCTGGTGGTGGGGACGTTCAGCTTCTTCACGTTCGGCATCATGCTCAGCTACATTCGCTCCAAGAAGCTGGAGAGCTCTCAGGATCCGTACCACCAGTACATCGCCCATGACTGGACCGCGGTGGCGGCGCCGTCCAGGGCCGTTGCTGAGGCTCTGCACAGGGAGGCTGCGAGTCCAGGAGCCGGCGCCACGGAGCCCGTAGTCATCTGCAACCCTGCAGCTGCTGCCCAACTAAACTGAGACACGATGATGTCAGACATTCAGACTGAAGACAAACTTATTTAAACTTTTTATGCCACACAGCAGCCACAAGTTACAGCTTCCAACACAGACAGATTTTTAATGTCCTTCTTTCACCCAACAGCCTGATTACGTGCAAATAAGCTGGAGAACAATCTGTCTGTGATGATGATTCTCACTGAATAAAATAATCGAATCAACTGGAAGTTCATTCAGCTTTGGAGCCTTTTCAGTGCTGCTTCCTGCAGGAAAGCACCTCCTCTTTGCTGGTTTAGGTCTAAAAGCTCTGATGTCTGGGGCCGGGGGGGGGGGGCAGCAGAACCGGTGCTGCGTCTGCTCTGGCTCATCCAACAGAAGACATTTAAATGAGTAAATAAGTTCTGAAAATCTCTGTTTTATCTTTATCTTTTCCCAGCCTCAGGCAGTTTCAGACCTCAGAAGGTAAACTTACTTCAAAATGAGTCAAAAACACAGTTTTAAAGGTTCACAAACTTCTCTGGTGTTGCTTTAATGAGGGCTTTGGATGGGTGTGAATATCTGAGTGACGTAGGAGGACGTAACGGGGGGGTGACTCGTGTCATTTGGATCTAATATGAAAGGAACGTCCCATCCGCCGCTCATTATAATCAGAATACTGTGTTCTTCTGCTAAATGTTCAGTGTGATCTGAGGAGACAAAGTTCTGACCGCAGACCAAGAACAAACTGGTTCTTAGAAGGTTCTAAGGCTGAACCAGGTTGGCAGCAGCAACAGAGCAGAACCAGCACCTGGTTTGAGTTGTTGGAAGAGGGAAGAGTTTTAATATCGGAGCAAACTCTGCATCCAGGACAGGAGGCCCTGCTTGCTGGTTCTGGCCTTCATCACAGCAGCGTTGGCGCTCTTCTTCTCCTCCTTCCTCCTCTCGCGCTCCTTCTCTTGGTCTCTCTGATGATCCACTCGGCGCTGCTCGGCTCCTCTCACGGCTCGCTCGATCTCTCGGGTCAAACTGAAGTGAACCATTTGCATGTTGAGCATCGGTACGATGAGGTTGTAGTTGTCCACCATCTTGTTGAGCTTCCCCAGCTCCTCCCGGACCGACGCACACAGCTGCTCCCACTGGTTCTGCTCCGTGGGGCTCATGTGCTCACCGAGCCGGGCCCGGCCCTCCAGCAGCCGGCGGCGGATCTGAGCGGCGCTCTCCCTGATGTCGCGCTGCGTCACCACCCAGCCGGGCTGGTAGCCGTTGTCGATGAGGATGCGGTTCAGGTTGTGGGTCATGGGATCGGCGTACGGGTTGTGCTGGAACTTGTTGAGGGGTTTCCCGGCGCCGCTCAGGTTCCGGAAGTCTCCGCGAGCCATGGACTCCTGAATCAGGTCCTCCACCAGGCGCTCCACCGCCTGCGTGATCTTGATCTTCTGGCTGCGCTGACGCATGTCGCGCTCCACCAGCGCCCCGCCCCCCGCCGCCGCCCGCTCATGTTCTCTCTGCCTGTAGTTCAGAACCTGCTCGGCTGCCCGGTCCACTCGGATCTGCCGGTACTGGCGCTCCCGCTGGCTGGGCGTCCCCGAGCCCACGCCGTCGAAGCTGAGGTACTGTCTGTGCTGGAGGGCCGATCCTTTGGACTTCTCCTCGTCCTCATCTTCCCTCTCTCCATCAAGCGGCTTGGTTTTGCTCTGGTGGGCCAGCACAGCCCGGTAAGCCTCTTCAACCCGAGCAAACAGCACAGCATCTGCGGTTGCCGCCCCGGAGTCTGGGTGGTAGAGCTTGGCAAGGCGCAGGTAGGCCTCCTTCACCTGCGCGGGGCTGCTGTCGCCTTCATCCGGCAGCTGGAGGAGTCTGTAGCTCTCCTGGAGGCCGCGGCTGATGTGGCGATCCGAGCCGAGCCACCGGACCGCCAGCCACTGTCGGGACAAGACGAGCAGAAACCGTCCGGGGTGGAAGTCGCTGCGGGACGCCAAGAGGTGGAAGGTGCAGCTCATCTCTGGCACAGTCGTGGGATCTGAAAAACAAAAGGAAGTTTATTTCAGGATGAGATGAAAGGAAACTTCTAAAACTAAAACTTTCTTCAGCTTCTAAGAAGACTAAAAATCATTTGAAAGGGCAAAACACCGAGCTTTTAAAGTAATGAACTGTTAAAATAGATCATTTATCTGTCTATTTATCCATCAAGTGAGTTGAAATGGCTTCAGAAAGAGAAACTGGGACAGTGTGGGGGGGTGCAGCCTGACAGCTGGGACAGGCTCCAGGAGGAATGGGACAAAATAACACCGGAAACTCTTCAATGTCAGAGCGTATTTCAAGTGTTGGGAGGAGGAAACGTTACAAAGCGGGAAAAGATTCCCGACTTTGTTTGGATTGTGTTGCAGGCATGAAATGTAAAAAAAAAATGGTTGCATAGCAACAAACTAAATGACAAAATATCTTGGGTTCATGCTGTCTGTCATTAAAGAAGAAAAAAATTCTCCTCACTGTGACTTTTCCTTCTTTCTGCTTGATACGGTAAACCTGATAAAGCCTTGAATGAAGACATATTCAGGGCTTGTTTTACGTTACACTGACTTGACTTTTCACAATATATGGAATGTATTTCACTGCTAAAAATAATAATAATAATAATAATTACAAAAGACGTGCATATCCAGATAAAACTGATCAGTTTGTAGGGGAAGGGATGCATTCATGTAAAATATATGGCATTAACTATAGTTACAGGTGGATTATTAAGCTGATAAAACAACAGGTTTGTTTCAGAGCTGTTAAACAAAGCAGCTAAACATCAGCATTAAGTTGAATTAATAGTGCATGTAAAGGCAGGTAGAAACTATCCTAAAATCAGCTGAATCACTTGTCCGTTTTATGGTGTTTTTTCTTGTTAAAGTTAGTGACAGTCCTACAATAACTGCTCAGGGTGTCTGATCCACTTCCAACCAGCAGGTTGAGTAACGCCCAGACTTCAGAGGTTAGCGAACAGAGTCCAACTTTAACACATTTAAAGGCGATTAACGAAGGAGTCTGAATGAAAGTTGCGGCACAAACCTGTTTCCAGAACATTCAGGAACACTCGTTGATGTTTTATGACCCAAAAATTCACACACAGCTGGACTCCAGGTCACCGGCGAACTGGGTTTGTTATGTAGCTGCTTCTTCTCCCTGTAATAACCAGCCGCTGTGCTGCGTTAGCGCCCTCTGTCGTCTGTTCATGGAACAACAACTTCCTCTTCTTCGTGCTTACCGGCTGGTTGCAATACCGCCACCTACCGACCGGAAGCTGTACAACATGACGCACAGCCTCACGTTTCAATGTTTAAACGTTCATGTTTTTTGTTTTGCTTTCTATACAATATGAAAGAAATACAAAAAAAAAAACAAAAAACATAGAAAACAAAAAGCGCCACAAACTGCTCCATCTGATGATCCTGCAGCTTGAAGAAATTTGAAGTAAATTTAATTTGTGTTCTTTGAGAACTGCTTCCTTTGACAGAATAAACCCCAAAGCGCAGGATGAGTTGACAGTTTTAACATCATCAGGAATGATGTGCTATGACTTTTTGGGAAGTAATAGAAATGCAAGTAAAGTCAGTCCGTTTTACGGTATTGCAATACCGCCACAGAAGTACGACATGACTCACAGCCTCGCGTTTAAGAGGCAAATGGTAAAGACGTTGAATTTATCATTACAGAATTAACTCTGAAAGTATTTCAAGCTTTCTTAAATAAAGGGTTAGTTCCAGTAGAAAGACCCTCCTGCAAGATAGGACACCTGAACCCGGTGATGTCGATCCTCTCAGCAGAACATCAACAGGAGGAAGAGATGGGTGTTGGTTGTGGATGCTGAGAGCAGAGCAACAACTATCCCGGATAAAGAAAATCCTGAGCTAAAAGCAGAAATGTGGCTGAGTTATAAAGCATTTTCAGGTCTGCTTAGATCCTCACGTAGACTGAGAGAAGACATTGACTCTTATTTCAGAGGGAGATCACAGAGTCAGAAACTTAGTGATGAACACCATGGAAGGATTTCAGCTGTACAGCTGAAGGTAAAGACGATGTTTGAAAAGGTTTACTGAGTTTGTTTGGTTTTTGTTCAATTCAAGAAGCAGAAGTTGTAAAAGAAAAATCAAAGACCCAAAGAAGACTGACAGATTTTTAAATGATTTTGGTTTGAATCGACGTCACACCAGAGTTAAGTTAGACTTTAAAGTTTGTTGCGACAGAAAACAACACAATGTACTGTAGGAGCACTGTATCAAGATGGCCGCCCTGTAGGCACGCCCGTCTAGTACACATGTATCTATATATATCTAGAATATATATAAAAATATATATGAATATATATACAAATATCTTAATAAAGTCTATGGCTATGTCTATGGTTCTGACGTAGTGAATGAAACTGGCCTGATGCGCGCGCTTCTGCGCAATCTGGCGGGAACTTATATCAGCTGACTAAAATGGCTGTATCAGATGCGCCAAACCGAGCTGTGTTCGGCTGCAGAGGACTGGAAACTCATTCCAACAAGTAAGAAATAAGTTTTATTTGGACACGATGCTTTTTCTGGGTGGTGTTGATTTTCAAAAAGCCTTTTTTTTCGGTGCGTGTTTATCAAGCACAACTGCAGTTAACAGAATTAAATTTGGCCGCTTTAAAGCCGCAAAATGCGTAAATACAACTGTTTGTTATGGAGAAGCTGGTAAATTAAAAGTTTATGGCACTAGTTATTGCAGGTTATAAAGCTAAACTTATTTTTCATTTATTTATTTTCATTTTTCTTATTTTACTGCTTTCTCCCAGCTTTTGCTAGAACCGCCATTTTGCTGCCCGGTGACGTCACGGGCAGTAGAAGAAGCTGATATATTTTTGATGAGATATTTTTCAGGTTTACAGCTGTAACATGAACTCATCCAGTCTCTGTAGCTTAATGGTCGCAAACTACACTTCAATACCAATGAAAAGATTAAAAACTCTCATGTCTCAGTTTGAATAAACCTCTGAACCCAGTTGAGCCACAAACTGCTTCTGTAAAACTTAACCTTCTTTTTCCTTCTTCCTCAGGCAGAACGTCTGAAGATCTACAACAAGTAAGCGCCGTGTTTCTTCTGGGGTTTGCCGCCGTGCCCCCTTCTTGGTGCCGAGCAGCTCTTTCTATCCTCTGTGCCTTGATTTGAATTAGTTTTCGGTTCGTGTCCATCAGGTTAGTTATCAGGTTGTATTTGTTTCTGTTGACTTTTTTACAGGTACTGGACCCCATCTCAATACATTGTATTTCCAGAAATAGCTATGTTGTCTGAAAATGGCTTAGTTTCCAGTTTGTCCGTAAAATCGGTTTCGATTACTTTGGCGCAGAATTTCGATTTGGAAATTCACTGTGAGATTAGGATTGTTTACAGGTTGGATCTGGATCTGGACCTTTTTTTTTTACAGGTACTCCCAAATGTGTCTGGACAGGTAGTTTCTTGTTTTTACAGGTACTCTCAAATGTGTTTGGACAGGTTGTTTCTTGTTTTTACAGGTACTCCCAAATGTGTTTGGACAGGTTGTTTCTTGTTTTTACAGGTACTCCCAAATGTGTTTGGACAGGTAGTTTCTTGTTTTTACAGGTACTCCCAAATGTGTTTGGACAGGTAGTTTCTTGTTTTTACAGGTACTCCCAAATGTGATTGGACAGGTTGTTTCTTGTTTTCACTGGTACTCCCAAATGTGTTTGGACAGGTTGTTTCTTGTTTTTACAGGTACTCCCAAATGTGATTGGACTGGTTGTTTCTTGTTTTTACAGGTACTCCCAAATGTAATTGGACAGGTTGTTTCTTGTTTTCACAGGTACTCCCAAATGTGTTTGGACAGGTTGTTTCTTGTTTTTGCAGGTACTCCCAAATGTGATTGGACAGGTTGTTTCTTGTTTTTACAGGTACTCCCAAATGTGTTTGGACAGGTTGTTTCTTGTTTTTGCAGGTACTCTCAAATGTGATTGGACTGGTTGTTTCTTGTTTTCACTGGTACTCCCAAATGTGATTGGACAGGTTGTTTCTTGTTTTCACAGGTACTCTCAAATGTGTTTGGACAGGTTGTTTCTTGTTTTTACAAGTACTCCCAAATGTGATTGGACAGGTTGTTTCTTGTTTTTACAGGTACTCCCAAATGTGATTGGACAGGTTGTTTCTTGTTTTCACAGGTACTCCCAAATGTGTTTGGACAGGTTGTTTCTTGTTTTTACAAGTACTCCCAAATGTGATTGGACAGGTTGTTTCTTGTTTTCACTGGTACTCCCAAATGTGTTTGGACAGGTTGTTTCTTGTTTTCACAGGTACTCCCAAATGTGATTGGACAGGTTGTTTCTTGTTTTTACAGGTACTCCCAAATGTGTTTGGACAGGTTGTTTCTTGTTTTCACAGGTACTCCCAAATGTGATTGGACAGGTTGTTTCTTGTTTTCACAGGTACTCCCAAATGTGATTGGACAGGTTGTTTCTTGTTTTTACAGGTACTCCCAAATGTGTTTGGACAGGTTGTTTCTTGTTTTTAAAGGTACTCCCAAATGTGTTTGGACAGGTTGTTTCTTGTTTTTACAGGTACTCCCAAATGTGTTTGGACAGGTTGTTTCTTGTTTTTAAAGGTACTCCCAAATGTGTTTGGACAGGTTGTTTCTTGTTTTTACAGGTACTCCCAAATGTAATTGGACAGGTTGTTTCTTGTTTTCACAGGTACTCCCAAATGTGATTGGACAGGTTGTTTCTTGTTTTCACAGGTACTCCCAAATGTGATTGGACTGGTTGTTTCTTGTTTTTACAGGTACTCCCAAATGTAATTGGACAGGTTGTTTCTTGTTTTCACAGGTACTCCCAAATGTGATTGGACAGGTTGTTTCTTGTTTTCACAGGTACTCCCAAATGTGTTTGGACTGGTTGTTTCTTGTTTTTACAGGTACTCCCAAATGTGTTTGGACAGGTTGTTTCTTGTTTTCACTGGTACTCCCAAATGTGATTGGACAGGTTGTTTCTTGTTTTCACAGGTACTCCCAAATGTGATTGGACAGGTTGTTTCTTGTTTTTACAGGTACTCCCAAATGTGTTTGGACAGGTTGTTTCTTGTTTTTGCAGGTACTCCCAAATGTGATTGGACAGGTTGTTTCTTGTTTTTACAGGTACTCCCAAATGTGTTTGGACTGGTTGTTTCTTGTTTTTACAGGTACTCCCAAATGTGTTTGGACAGGTTGTTTCTTGTTTTCACTGGTACTCCCAAATGTGATTGGACAGGTTGTTTCTTGTTTTCACAGGTACTCCCAAATGTGATTGGACAGGTTGTTTCTTGTTTTTAAAGGTACTCCCAAATGTGTTTGGACAGGTTGTTTCTTGTTTTTACAGGTACTCCCAAATGTGATTGGACAGGTTGTTTCTTGTTTTTAAAGGTACTCCCAAATGTGTTTGGACAGGTTGTTTCTTGTTTTTAAAGGTACTTCCAAATGTGATTGGACTGGTTGTTTCTTGTTTTTACAGGTACTCCCAAATGTGATTGGACAGGTTGTTTCTTGTTTTTGCAGGTACTCCCAAATGTGTTTGGACAGGTTGTTTCTTGTTTTTAAAGGTACTCCCAAATGTGTTTGGACAGGTTGTTTCTTGTTTTTGCAGGTATCCCCAAATGTGTTTGGACAGGTTGTTTCTTGTCTTTACAGGTACTCCCAAATGTGATTGGACAGGTTGTTTCTTGTACACGGGCGGTCACTCCCCTTTCTGAATGCACTTCTTGGTTTAACTCTTGGTGGGCGGTCCTCTCACCAAAGCAAGAGCTTTAAAAACTCACTACAGCACACTGAAAGTATTGGAACTGCACGGAAAGAGTCTTGTGTGTCTGCTAGTGCACGGTTTTCAAAGCTTCTTTGCTAAGATCGATCCTTGCTGTTGAGCAAGTGATCGGAACCCATCCGTGGGTAAAGCCTGTTGTCTAGTAGCCTCGGTTGGGCCATCGGAAATCAGTTGGGGCCTGTGCACGGGCGGTCACTCCCCCCTCTGAAAGCACTTCTTGGTTTAACTCTTGGTGGGCGGTCCTCTCACCAAAGCAAGAGCTTTAAAAACTCACTACAGCACACTGAAAGTACCAGAACTGCACGGAAAGAGTCTTGTGTGTCTGCTAGTGCACGGTTTTCAAAGCTTCTTTGCTACGATCGATCCTTGCTGTTGAGCAAGTGATCGGAACCCATCCGTGGGTAAAGCCTGTTGTCTAGTAGCCTCGGTTGGGCCATCGGAAATCAGTTGGGGCCTGTGCACGGGCGGTCACTCCCCCCTCTGAAAGCACTTCTTGGTTTAACTCTTGGTGGGCGGTCCTCTCACCAAAGCAAGAGCTTTAAAAACTCACTACAGCACACTGAAAGTATTGGAACTGCACGGAAAGAGTCTTGTGTGTCTGCTAGTGCACGGTTTTCAAAGCTTCTTTGCTACGATCGATCCTTGCTGTTGAGCAAGTGATCGGAACCCATCCGTGGGTAAAGCCTGTTGTCTAGTAGCCTCGGTTGGGCCATCGGAAATCAGTTGGGGCCTGTGCATGGGCGGTCACTCCCCTTTCTGAAAGCACTTCTTGGTTTAACTCTTGGTGGGCGGTCCTCTCACCAAAGCAAGAGCTTTAAAAACTCACTACAGCACACTGAAAGTATTGGAACTGCACGGAAAGAGTCTTGTGTGTCTGCTAGTGCACGGTTTTCAAAGCTTCTTTGCTAAGATCGATCCTTGCTGTTGAGCAAGTGATCGGAACCCATCCGTGGGTAAAGCCTGTTGTCTAGTAGCCTCGGTTGGGCCATCGGAAATCAGTTGGGGCCTGTGCATGGGCGGTCACTCCCCCCTCTGAAAGCACTTCTTGGTTTAACTCTTGGTGGGCGGTCCTCTCACCAAAGCAAGAGCTTTAAAAACTCACTACAGCACACTGAAAGTACCAGAACTGCACGGAAAGAGCCTTGTGTGTCTGCTAGTGCACGGTTTTCAAAGCTTCTTTGCTAAGATCGATCCTTGCTGTTGAGCAAGTGATCGAAACCCATCCGTGGGTAAAACCTGTTGTCCAGTAGCCTCGGTTGGGCCATCGGAAATTAATTGGGGCGGCTGTGAACGGGCGGTCACTCCCCCCTCTGAAAGCACTTCTTGGTTTAACTCTTGTTGCGCGGTCCTCTCACCAAAGCAAGAGCTTTAAAAACTCACTACAGCACACTGAAAGTATTGGAACTGCACGGAAAGAGCCTTGTGTGTCTGCTAGTGTACGGTTTTGAAAGATTCTTTGCTAAGATCGATCCTTGCTGTTGAGCAAGTGATCGAAACCCATCCGTGGGTAAAACCTGTTGTCCAGTAGCCCCAGTTGGGCCATCGAAAGTTAATTGGGGGGAATTTAGTGTCTTCTTTTTCAAACTTATTTCCATTCATGAATGTATAGGAAGCTGTATGGGCCTTTTAACAGACCTACAGCCAGTAAGACAACTTTAGTGTCTTCTTTTTCAAACTTATTTCCATTCATGAATGTATAGGAAGCTGTATGGGCCTTTTAACAGACCTACAGCCAGTAAGACAACTTTAGTGTCTTCTTTTTCAAACTTATTTCCATTCATGAAGTAGTGGGAAGCTGTATGGGCCTTTTAACAGACCTACAGCCAGTAAGACAACTTTAGTGTCTTCTTTTTCAAACTTATTTCCATTCATGAATGTATAGGAAGCTGTATGGGCCTTTTAACAGACCTACAGCCAGTAAGACAACTTTAGTGTCTTCTTTTTCAAACTTATTTCCATTCATGAATGTATAGGAAGCTGTATGGGCCTTTTAACAGACCTACAGCCAGTAAGACAACTTTAGTGTCTTCTTTTTCAAACTTATTTCCATTCATGAATGTATAGGAAGCTGTATGGGCCTTTTAACAGACCAACAGCCAGTAAGACAACTTTAGTGTCTTCTTTTTCAAACTTATTTCCATTCATGAATGTATAGGAAGCTGTATGGGCCTTTTAACAGACCTACAGCCAGTAAGACAACTTTAGTGTCTTCTTTTTCAAACTTATTTCCATTCATGAATGTATAGGAAGCTGTATGGGCCTTTTAACAGACCTACAGCCAGTAAGACAACTTTAGTGTCTTCTTTTTCAAACTTATTTCCATTCATGAATGCATAGGAAGCTGTATGGGCCTTTTAACAGACCTACAGCCAGTAAGACAACTTTAGTGTCTTCTTTTTCAAACTTATTTCCATTCATGAATGTATAGGAAGCTGTATGGGCCTTTTAACAGACCTACAGCCAGTAAGACAACTTTAGTGTCTTCTTTTTCAAACTTATTTCCATTCATGAATGTATAGGAAGCTGTATGGGCCTTTTAACAGACCTACAGCCAGTAAGACAACTTTAGTGTCTTCTTTTTCAAACTTATTTCCATTCATGAATGTATAGGAAGCTGTATGGGCCTTTTAACAAACCTACAGCCAGTAAGACAACTTTAGTGTCTTCTTTTTCAAACTTATTTCCATTCATGAATGTATAGGAAGCTGTATGGGCCTTTTAACAGACCTACAGCCAGTAAGACAAATTTAGTGTCTTCTTTTTCAAACTTATTTCCATTCATGAATGTATAGGAAGCTGTATGGGCCTTTTAACAGACCTACAGCCAGTAAGACAACTCTACTGTCTTCTTTTTCAAACTTATTTCCATTCATGAATGTATAGGAAGCTGTATGGGCCTTTTAACAGACCTACAGCCAGTAAGACAACTTTAGTGTCTTCTTTTTCAAACTTATTTCCATTCATGAATGTATAGGAAGCTGTATGGGCCTTTTAACAGACCTACAGCCAGTAAGACAACTTTAGTGTCTTCTTTTTCAAACTTATTTCCATTCATGAATGTATAGGAAGCTGTATGGGCCTTTTAACAGACCTACAGCCAGTAAGACAACTTTAGTGTCTTCTTTTTCAAACTTATTTCCATTCATGAATGTATAGGAAGCTGTATGGGCCTTTTAACAGACCTACAGCCAGTAAGACAACTTTAGTGTCTTCTTTTTCAAACTTATTTCCATTCATGAATGTATAGGAAGCTGTATGGGCCTTTTAACAGACCTACAGCCAGTAAGACAACTTTAGTGTCTTCTTTTTCAAACTTATTTCCATTCATGAAGTAGTAGGAAGCTGTATGGGCCTTTTAACAGACCTACAGCCAGTAAGACCACTTTAGTGTCTTCTTTTTCAAACTTATTTCCATTCATGAATGTATAGGAAGCTGTATGGGCCTTTTAACAGACCTACAACCAGTAAGACAACTTTAGTGTCTTCTTTTTCAAACTTATTTCCATTCATGAATGTATAGGAAGCTGTATGGGCCTTTTAACAGACCTACAGCCAGTAAGACAACTTTAGTGTCTTCTTTTTCAAACTTATTTCCGTTCATGAATGTATAGGAAGCTGTATGGGCCTTTTAACAGACCTACAGCCAGTAAGACAACTTTAGTGTCTTCTTTTTCAAACTTATTTCCATTCATGAAGTAGTAGGAAGCTGTATGGGCCTTTTAACAGACCTACAGCCAGTAAGACCACTTTAGTGTCTTCTTTTTCAAACTTATTTCCATTCATGAATGTATAGGAAGCTGTATGGGCCTTTTAACAGACCTACAACCAGTAAGACAACTTTAGTGTCTTCTTTTTCAAACTTATTTCCATTCATGAATGTATAGGAAGCTGTATGGGCCTTTTAACAGACCTACAGCCAGTAAGACAAATTTAGTGTCTTCTTTTTCAAACTTATTTCCATTCATGAATGTATAGGAAGCTGTATGGGCCTTTTAACAGACCTACAGCCAGTAAGACAACTTTAGTGTCTTCTTTTTCAAACTTATTTCCATTCATGAATGTATAGGAAGCTGTATGGGCCTTTTAACAGACCTACAGCCAGTAAGACAACTTTAGTGTCTTCTTTTTCAAACTTATTTCCATTCATGAATGTATAGGAAGCTGTATGGGCCTTTTAACAGACCTACAGCCAGTAAGACAACTTTAGTGTCTTCTTTTTCAAACTTATTTCCATTCATGAATGTATAGGAAGCTGTATGGGCCTTTTAACAGACCTACAGCCAGTAAGACAACTTTAGTGTCTTCTTTTTCAAACTTATTTCCATTCATGAATGTATAGGAAGCTGTATGGGCCTTTTAACAGACCTACAGCCAGTAAGACAACTTTAGTGTCTTCTTTTTCAAACTTATTTCCATTCATGAATGCATAGGACGCTGTATGGGCCTTTTAACAGACCTACAGCCAGTAAGACAACTTTAGTGTCTTCTTTTTCAAACTTATTTCCATTCATGAATGTATAGGAAGCTGTATGGGCCTTTTAACAGACCTACAGCCAGTAAGACAACTTTAGTGTCTTCTTTTTCAAACTTATTTCCATTCATGAATGTATAGGAAGCTGTATGGGCCTTTTAACAGACCTACAGCCAGTAAGACAACTTTAGTGTCTTTTTTTTCAAACTTATTTACATTCATGAATGTATAGGAAGCTGTATGGGCCTTTTAACAGACCTACAGCCAGTAAGACAACTTTAGTGTCTTCTTTTTCAAACTTATTTCCATTCATGAATGTATAGGAAGCTGTATGGGCCTTTTAACAGACCTACAGCCAGTAAGACAACTTTAGTGTCTTCTTTTTCAAACTTATTTCCATTCATGAATGTATAGGAAGCTGTATGGGCCTTTTAACAGACCTACAGCCAGTAAGACAACTTTAGTGTCTTCTTTTTCAAACTTATTTCCATTCATGAATGTATAGGAAGCTGTATGGGCCTTTTAACAGACCTACAGCCAGTAAGACAACTTTAGTGTCTTCTTTTTCAAACTTATTTCCATTCATGAATGTATAGGAAGCTGTATGGGCCTTTTAACAGACCTACAGCCAGTAAGACAACTTTAGTGTCTTCTTTTTCAAACTTATTTCCATTCATGAATGTATAGGAAGCTGTATGGGCCTTTTAACAGACCTACAGCCAGTAAGACAACTTTAGTGTCTTCTTTTTCAAACTTATTTCCATTCATGAATGTATAGGAAGCTGTATGGGCCTTTTAACAGACCTACAGCCAGTAAGACAACTTTAGTGTCTTCTTTTTCAAACTTATTTCCATTCATGAATGTATAGGAAGCTGTATGGGCCTTTTAACAGACCTACAGCCAGTAAGACAACTTTAGTGTCTTCTTTTTCAAACTTATTTCCATTCATGAATGTATAGGAAGCTGTATGGGCCTTTTAACAGACCTACAGCCAGTAAGACAACTTTAGTGTCTTCTTTTTCAAACTTATTTCCATTCATGAATGTATAGGAAGCTGTATGGGCCTTTTAACAGACCTACAGCCAGTAAGACAACTTTAGTGTCTTCTTTTTCAAACTTATTTCCATTCATGAATGTATAGGAAGCTGTATGGGCCTTTTAACAGACCTACAGCCAGTAAGACAACTTTAGTGTCTTCTTTTTCAAACTTATTTCCATTCATGAATGTATAGGAAGCTGTATGGGCCTTTTAACAGACCTACAGCCAGTAAGACAACTTTAGTGTCTTCTTTTTCAAACTTATTTCCATTCATGAATGTATAGGAAGCTGTATGGGCCTTTTAACAGACCTACAGCCAGTAAGACAACTTTAGTGTCTTCTTTTTCAAACTTATTTCCATTCATGAATGTATAGGAAGCTGTATGGGCCTTTTAACAGACCTACAGCCAGTAAGACAACTTTAGTGTCTTCTTTTTCAAACTTATTTCCATTCATGAATGTATAGGAAGCTGTATGGGCCTTTTAACAGACCTACAGCCAGTAAGACAACTTTAGTGTCTTCTTTTTCAAACTTATTTCCATTCATGAATGTATAGGAAGCTGTATGGGCCTTTTAACAGACCTACAGCCAGTAAGACAACTTTAGTGTCTTCTTTTTCAAACTTATTTCCATTCATGAATGTATAGGAAGCTGTATGGGCCTTTTAACAGACCTACAGCCAGTAAGACAACTTTAGTGTCTTCTTTTTCAAACTTATTTCCATTCATGAATGTATAGGAAGCTGTATGGGCCTTTTAACAGACCTACAGCCAGTAAGACAACTTTAGTGTCTTCTTTTTCAAACTTATTTCCATTCATGAATGTATAGGAAGCTGTATGGGCCTTTTAACAGACCTACAGCCAGTAAGACAACTTTAGTGTCTTCTTTTTCAAACTTATTTCCATTCATGAATGTATAGGAAGCTGTATGGGCCTTTTAACAGACCTACAGCCAGTAAGACAACTTTAGTGTCTTCTTTTTCAAACTTATTTCCATTCATGAATGTATAGGAAGCTGTATGGGCCTTTTAACAGACCTACAGCCAGTAAGACAACTTTAGTGTCTTCTTTTTCAAACTTATTTCCATTCATGAATGTATAGGAAGCTGTATGGGCCTTTTAACAGACCTACAGCCAGTAAGACAACTTTAGTGTCTTCTTTTTCAAACTTATTTCCATTCATGAATGTATAGGAAGCTGTATGGGCCTTTTAACAGACCTACAGCCAGTAAGACAACTTTATTGTCTTCTTTTTCAAACGTATTTACATTCATGAAGTAGTAGGAAGCTGTATGGGCCTTTTAACAGACCTACAGCCAGTAAGACAACTTTAGTGTCTTCTTTTTCAAACTTATTTCCA